>NC_089650.1:26033200-26343200 GCF_037042795.1 Molothrus aeneus | reverse complement strand
GCACCCTCTACTGTCTAATTCCTGTAACAGCTGTTGGCAAAGTCAGACTCCTTGTTGGTCTGTGTTACAGGGGACAAAGTAATTCAAGGGAAAAATCCCAAAGTAAAGGAAAAGGCCACATAGGTAACAAGTAAATCTGCATGAGATCAGAAATGAATGATTATATTTTTTGTCAAATGGCTGACTAATGAATTGTTAAGGCCAAACCCTTAATCCTGACTGCATTACTAGTCTGAGTTCAATGGGAGATCCTCTTTAATGAGGTCAGCAGGACATTGCCAGTAGAATGTGAGCCACAGGATTAGAAAGCACATCTCCTTTCCAGGACCATCGGATATATTTGAGGTTCAGATGCTAAAAGTCCATCAAGGTGTCTAAGCAGGCCTGTGGAGTACAAGGGCCTTTATTAGGCATCACATCTCATTGACAATCACAGGCAAAACTCATCAAGCTGCCAGGTTAGGAGGATGGGAAAAAGCACTGGAATAAGTTGGAGAATGGGCAGTTTTTTATCTTAGGTTACACCCCAACCAGAAGCACCTTTTATTAGAGTATATCATTGCCCCACACTGTTCCATTAATCACCCTGATCCACCACTGCATGCCAACAGAACACAGCATTCAACATTAAAAGCTCAACCTGTTACTAAATTCCTACCCAAAATGAGTTACTGATGACTCAAGAATCAGGAGACCTCCCACTTGCTCAGAGCCAGCTTACCTGGTAGAGCACAAATAGGGATCTAGAGAGTGATACTAGAATTTGGAGCCTGGTCTCAAACATGAAAATGTGCTATGCAATGCAGAGAGAAACCCATCTCTAGAGAGGTGAGTCTGCCCACCCTCACTGAGATGTGTAAAACAGCTGGGATGGCACATCTGTGCTGGTATCTGTCATTTCTCACCGTCTACAGATGGAATCTAGATAAAGAATGGAAGAACATATTTGTATACTTACAGATGTAGCTGATTTAAAGGGGAAAAAACAGATAAAATATGGATATTTGGTTCATGGTAATTATTCATTATCACAAGAGAAAGAGGCACTTTCATTACTTCTATTAAAATAATTAAAACTTTACCAAAGGTTCTTCTGATCTCACTTTAGTTAGTATGAATATGGCACTGTTCTATACATGCCAGAAGAGACAAAGAGGTATTACTGGAGTGGGAGAACATGGCTTCAAGTTCAGTCTCAGGACAGCATCACAGAGGACTCAGCACTCCCAGCACTTCCAGGGCAGTGTTGAGGAGATTATCAGAAGACAGTGGATGGCAGCATGCATAATCATGTTTGTGGCTGTGCCCTCAGATTCAGCTTTTCACAGGGTAAGCTTTAAAAGAGGAGCTGATGCAGACCTTCTTTTATTGCAGCCAGACATAGTAAAAAAAACCCCAAAGTTTGTTCCTCTCAGAAACCGAGCAAATGAGCAGTTCTGCTGCAATTATTTCAGAAGTGTATCTCAGGAGACCTGTTAGTTTTGCATCATGGTCTGCTGCTGCTCAGGGATACTGTGGTCATAGGAATCAGCAAAGCAAAAATTTCCTTGGGTTGCACTGTGAGGGAGGAGACATAAAATTCCATTAAATACCAGGTCTTCAATAAAAGTTGCAACGCTGGTGCCTGTTACTCTGTCAGGAGCAGTTTATCCCACTTTATTCTTAAACCTTCAATGTGATGAGCTTTCCCTCCAAGCATTTACAGCAGAAGAGAGGGGAAGTATTATAACAGCTGAGCAAGGAGTCATACTTCAGGATGGTTGTCAGCTGAGGTCTTTAAAGCAAAGATTTGTCTCTCAAGAGACTTAGCAAGAGCCAGAGGCTTTAAAAAGCAGACTGCACAAAGCACCAGGCAGCATGGAGGGGGAGAGAACTCTGCAGTGTTTGGACTTGACAAGCAACCTTTTCCCTCTTTGACTTCTGTTATTTTAGGACAGTAATCTGCTGCTCTCAGACTGCTGTCCTTGGCAAAGACTGAGGCTCGGCCAGCACATGGATATCCTCGTTTATAGCTAAAACACAGGGCTGGAAACTCAGACCCTAGATTAGGAGGAGCTCACCACAAAAAATATCCTTTCCTCTCATTATCACCTCTGCTTCATAGCATTTGACATCAGCCCCAGCCTTTCTGGATTCTTTATTAGAACTGAACGTGTTAAAGATAAGGGAGAGCTCTTAGCTAGCTAATGCTTGGAAAAAGGTTAAACTTTGAATTAGAAAGAGCTATGCAGAGTTCTTATCTTGTAAGAATGTCTAAAGGTGGCTACAAATGGACCTTCTTAAGCATGTTTCACACCAGTGGAAAGGTAGTGCAAATAAACCCTTGACAGAAAAATCATGGACTGCAAATGTTGGGGAAATTAAATCCAAGTGTGGTAATTAATTAATTAATTACAAGTAATCTGTTCACTTGGTTACCATGTCTAATGCAAACTAACATTGAATAAGAAGGAAAGCATTCACCCCATGTGAATGGTAACTTTTTAGAAGTTGCTTCGTGATAGGCACAAAATCAAATTTGCCAGCTGTTCCACTAGGAATGGACTTGATTCAAGGCATGGGGTTTCTGCAAATTTGTAATGACATGTCCTGTCTGAGCTTGTGCAGATTATATTTTCCAGGAGTCCAATATCCACTACCCAAATTCCACAGGATCAAAAATTATTTGTACATAACTTGAATCCATAAGGAAACAAAGATATTTGGGGCTGGTTTCAGGAACACATTTGCCATACAAGGCACAACAGACCCAGGTGCCAAGGGAAAATACAGGAAAAGCAATATCAAAAATCAGATCTTAAACCCTGGCCACATCACTGCATGCAAAGGACACGCTGGTTTGACCAAGGCTGGCAATATAACTGTGTTAGGAAGGGTTCTGTATCAGGACATCAGGTTGTTTTTTTGAATAGGGAAAATTCAACAAGTAAGTAAACAAAGCATAAAAATGAAAAAGCATTAAAATAAGCTATTCTCCTCAAACTGCATCTAGTAAATCAGGACAGCAGAGCCCAGAAACAAAATGAGTGTTGTTTCAGTAGAGCAAAGTGACAGGGCCAACAGCAGATGCACTTCTTGGCACTGAGTTCTGCAAATTTTGTAAGCAGCAGGGATGAACCTGTTCCACCAAAGATTAAGTCTACACAAAAGCATCACATTCAGCATTGGGAAAGAGGCTCATCTATTGTACTGGCAAGCAGCACCAAAGACAGAGTACCCTGGAGACAAAATGTGAGGCTACTTAGAAACACACTTGCCAGTCTGAAAAGAGAGGCAGCAAAATGGCAACTGGTGAAGAAACAGCTGGGCATGGTGGCACCAGGCTGTGTCTTTCAACCCACACTACAACACTTGTTCCTACAGCCAGCGTGTTGTGAAGAAGTGCTTGTCCCTTTCCATTTGGTCCCAGAGACATGAATAGGGTCCAGTGTCAGAGGAGGCAGGTTAGGGGCTTGGGCTTGCTCAACAATATTGGCAAGGCTATAGTTACATGATAAGACTGGCCATGTACAAATTTATATGACAGGTGTGACTTGTTGTTGACTTTAGAGAAACACCAGGAAGACTCGAGGAGATTTTGGAAAAATACAGGCCACCATAAACACAGCTGGTAAGAAACACACTTCTAGCACTTTGCAATCATGCCAAATTCAACAGCAGAAAAGTGTGACTGTTGGCCAGTTCTAATGTAAGCATCCATAACATGGGTAGGGGACAATCCCATCCAGTCCAGTATTTTAACCTCTGGAAAAGCATCTATTCTGTCACCCACTTAAATGTCCTTCTCAGTTTTTATGTAAGAAGCTCACTTCTGCAGCTTTATTGAGAAAAACAAATCAGCTGTAAAGATTCCATTGTATGAACTCTGTGCAGGTTTCAAGCTAAAAGAAAATGGAATACTTTTGTGTAAAATGTGTGAGCCTCTGCTTCAAGTTATTTAATTAAAAAATGCTCCTTCCTATTTGATTTCCCCTCAAAAAAGAATCTAAGTCCTTTTAACAGCACTGGATGAAAAGCCATTACAACAGCCAGTGGCTTTTAAAAACTTGTATTATTTGGTGTATAAAGTGTTCCAAAGCTACATACTACTTAATGACTGCAGCAAATTTTAAGCTTTTTTAAATGCTTCCTTGGACCTTTTCCTAGAAAGAAATCAGGCACTGCTGCAAACGATCTGAGGATGATAATTCATTTGAGCAGAAGCTGGTTGCTGGTATGAGTAGATGCATATCAATATTTTTGTTTCCCAAAGCCGAAATAAAGCCATGTCCCTGGAGCACATCAGCACTCTGGGATCAGTATCCTCAAACAGCAAATGCAGTGGAGTTTCTGACCAGCAGTGATTTTGGTTCATCATTTCAGATGAGGTGTATTCAAGAGTCACCAAAGATTTAACCCTCAAGAAAAGCCCTTTCCACAACCTTCACTCAGGGAAACTGCTGCACTCTGTCACTGCACACTTCTTGAGCCACATCCACAGAAAACATCATGAGAGCGAACCGCAGTAATTCTGTGCCTGTAGCTTGTGAGCATGCAAGGAGCTGGGCCATTCACACAAAGATCTGACACAGCAACGCTTGAGTACAAGAGCCTCTTCTCCAGCCCAGAGGAGGCTATGAAAGCAGAGAAAGCTTGCTCACACATGAAAGACAGTTAACTTTTTGTTAGGCCTAAGTAGTTTTATCCTTACTATTCTGAATCAAAACAGTTGATTTCAGGGTATGCTGCAAGATTCAGTCCTTTTCCTACAGTGTCAGAAGTTTGGAAATGAACAAATATTATTAGAGAAATTATGTAATTAGAATTCAGTTTAGCTGTTTTGAAGCCGCTGGAGAATAATGCTGCACATTCTCTGTTGTCTTATTTTTGAGTCAATATTTTATCATGACCCACAAAAACTACTGCAAGGCCATATCTCCTTTCTTACCCCTTTGCTGTGGAAATGCACATTACTGAAATCTTCCAAGGTCAGAAGTAAATGACTCTAGCCCACAAGACTGAAGTACCTCTGTCCAAACTTACATCTTTTGAAAAATAAAGCAAGCCCACTTAAAAATTTCTGTTCATCCCGAAGATAGATCTATACATAAACTTCTGATAATTTTCTTCTCTGGTCTAAGTTGGAATTTTTTTCAGTGCCTATTCAGGGTAATATCAGCAACTAGTTCTATTAAAATGAAAGTCAGCAAATGTTTTCAATATGGTCATTTTTCAGTGGTTTCAAGTCAACCTTCACATATAGAGATAAATGCCTTTAAAACTATTTCTTTTTACAGTAAGCCCATGAGATCATTGGTAGAAAGAGAGAAAAAAGTTTTTTCTTAAAATAAGAATAGAAAATAAAAGAAAATTGAGAGAAGCCCTTAATGATGAGTTTTTAAATGAAAACTTTAGGTAAAAGAAAAGTTTCTTATGACATTTCTTCTGAATATAATGAAACTTGGCCCATAGTTTCAGAAAGATCCCACATATATATTTCTTTCTCTTTAAACATCAAAAATACCTATGACAAGTAGATAGGGTACCCTATAACCTGCATATTGTAACCCCAGAAATTGTGTAGGTTTCCTAACTATCTGACTTGACTACAAAATATTTGGGGGGTGTGAGAACCACAGCCCCTTCCACCTCACTTTCTCCTGAATCAGGATCCAGCCTAGCCCTGATTTCTGGGTGCCAAGCCCTGAGCTATGCCTCCAGCCAGAGGCCATCCCCAGTGATGCTGTGAGCAGTGCTGGGAGCTGTGCCTTTCGCCAGGCACGTGCAGAGCCTCTGTCAGCTGCTGGCTTGTACAACAGCAAGGGGCTCGTGGACCTGGTCCAGCCTGAGGGAGCACACCCTGGCTCTCACACCTGCTCACTTTATTTCCTTTACACTCTGCAGACAGACCTGAGCAGAGCTACACATGACCAACAAGCCTGCTGGAATCTCTGTGGCTGGGAGCCAAAGTGTGTGTCTGGTAAATGAAGTGAATCTACCAAGAGGAGACTTGCCTGCAGTCTGTGAGATGTCAGCACCCTGCAGCCCAATGGCTGCAAGAGCCCACCACAGGAGCAGCTTTTCCTGCCCACTCCTTGTTCCAAGTGCTTCCAGAAAGTTTAACAGCTGATCAATAGATGGCCACTTCACACTTCTGCCAAAATCAGCGTTGCACCTATAGCTTCATGTTACCTATGTGCTATCAATATGTATTTGCCACAGGTAGACTAAAAATTGTCCCATCTCCCAGCCCAGTGCTTGACAGGACCCCAGCTCATGGGCAGAGCAATCCCAATGCTCCTTCATCTAAGATGTGTTCACTGTACTAAATACAGCAAGACACTTACTTTGATGTCTCAGTGTCTGTGTCACACACCAGAGAGCAGAAAAGTGAAGGAGCCACTTCATTCCCCAATACATTGACATTAAATCCTCATCACAGAGAAACTTCTAGAGTCCTGTGGGTGAGTTATCTACAGGCTTAAATGTACGAGAACACTTTGAAATTTATTCTGCTGGCCTTTTATGGCAAAATGCAAGAATTACTGTTTTGCTAGTTCATAATATACTTTAGGTTAGAGTTAATTTCTAAGCACACATGATGCTGGTGTAGGACTAAGAGTTAGGGCATTAGACACACAAGAATAGCTATTCCCACCCTCAGATATTTTTACTTAGCCTCAGGAAGTCCTCCAATACAATGCCTGCATCCTCCTCCACCCAGGGTGTCATAGGTTGCACCTTTACCTTTCACTTGACTGACAGATACAAATCAGACTTAGGAACACACATTAAAGAGAGTGGATTTTTAGTTTGCAATAAAGGTTTCAACTTGGATACTGTTATTGTACTGAGATAGAAAATTTTCAGCCTAACTCACCAGCCAAAATCTTCCTGTATGAAAGGCTCTCTACGCTAATCTTGCTATAGGTGAAATACACCCATGTATCAGAGACACACAGAGACCCAAGAAGGAATAGGAAGAGATTGTAGTTTAGTGTTTCTTTACAAAAATTGGTTTCATTCATTTCTCTCTAATATTTTTATTTTGAAGAATACTCTTTTCAATGTCATATTCATTTGAAGTGACTGATAAGCAAATCTAATTGGAAAATTTTCTCACAGTCATTATTGGAAGGTTTTTATTTCCTCTTGAAGTATTGCCTATTCTTTAATTTACTAAAATTGTTTCACACTGATAAATAGCAGGAAACTTCATCAGGAAAAAAAAGGAAAGATCTTACTATCTTAAGGCAAAGATGGAGATATTCTACTTCTTAATATCTTACAATAAATCAGACAAATTGCAAAAATTTTACTCAGTGTTACAAGTATTTCAGCAACACTTAAAGAAACAGTATATAAAGTTTTATCAAGTAAAAATATTATCATTCATCTTCTCAATATTTTGTTTTTCTTCTTGAGGGTAGCAACTATGAATTAATACCAGCACTTGCTACTAATCAGCCTGTTATTCCTCAGTGATCCATATCCAATATTAAAAGTTATATATTTTCAGGCAAAGTGCTGAAAGCATTTCATAAAAGCAATAAAAATCTTTATCCTTGTTTTTCAGACCGTGCCACAGAGGTGATCTGATGGTACAAAATAATTCCATAACTCTTACAGAGTTAAGAGCAGAACCCACATCTCTCTGATCTCATTTCCCTCTCCCAGTCAGTTTTTGCATCATGTAACAGGAGGAACAGAGGTGATGTGCAAAGATTCACTAAATAAACCCAAGATCATTTCACCCACATTCTATGCATAACAGACCTTGTCTTACCAAGAATGACAAAATCAAATGAGTTCACTATGTTAAAGACTAGAAAAGATGCCTCTGAGCATCACAGTGCTGAGGTTTTTGTACAGTTGCATATGCAAGGGATGATCTTGAAGCTTATTGCCCAAGGCTGATCAGAACTGGAGGCCTTTATAATTATAGCATTCCCTAATTATAGAAAGGATAACACTTCCATTTATGAACAAATGTATGCTTAATTGTTCAGTGACAATGGGAAGAAAAATAAAGTACTGGGACTATTTAAAGAGGTTTTTTAAAGGATAATTCATAATTAAAAGCATATTTAAGTGCAAATAAGTCTTCCTAAATTGCCACTCTTCCCTGCACTTTTCACACTAGTGAAGCCTGTGGCCTTGGGCTGAGGGCTGGCTGTGCTGGTGGTGGGCTTATCTCTTTGCCCAGAGGGAGGGAAGGGATGGAAAGTGGTAAATTGATGTCTTTAGAAAAGGCTGAATGCTTATGGAGGTATCATAATACCTAATCCAGGCAGGACTGAACAGGACGTGTGCCTGCAGTTGTAGTACCAAATACCAGCAGAATTTTGTTTCTCCTACGTTACGTTTCTGTAATGCAAAGGCTCTCCCTTGAGGAGGTGACCAGCAAGAGATGCCCAATGCCTTAGGGATGTGAGACAGCCATTCCTGAGAGAGCTGCTGTGCCTTGCAGCAAATGCAGGAGAGCTGTGGTTCAGGAGGTTTGGTCATGTCAGCAGGGAAACTGCTCCTCAGAAATACACAACCACAGCCTTGGCCTTGGTGCTCTCCCACCAGCCAGCATGGCAGTGGGTTTGCTGCTTTTGCACAGCCTGATGTTAACTGAGGGCTCAGCTGTCTACCTGCACACACAGGCTGCCATCAAAGCTGTAAGCCTGCTGTCATTCAGAGCAGCTCAGCATTAGTTCCCCAAGTCTTTTCTTCTAGAAAAAATAATTGCTTTTGCTTGCGCCCACTGCCAAAAGCACACTTTGAAACCACCAGCAGCCCTTGCAGGGACGGAGACTGGATCAAGATCTGAGACTGACAGGGAGGTGGAAAGGAGCCAGCTGCCAGGAGCTTAAGCAGCACAGCTCCCAAGGGGCAATCACATCAGAAAGGCACAGAGCTCTGCTGAACCACTTCTAGCTGTGGAGCTGGGGCCCAGCTGCTCTCTTAACAGCTCCCTCTGCTAAACCAGACCTCAGCAACCCCAGCACAGCCCTCCCCATCTCTCCCTTGTGCTTCAGAAATGCACAATTGCTGAAAGCTTGTTTCCCTAAGCCTTTTCCTCTGGCAGCATATCAGTGAACAGGCATCTCATCTAGACATTTACACCCTGAGTGGGCAGTGATGAGGAAAGAGAGAGCCACGATGTTGCTGCTAAGGAACAATTTTTCCATGTAACACATATAGACCAGGAAGGTTCAGTGACAGTGAGTATTATCAGAACTGATCCCTAATCATCCTTCTCTAGAACATTCTTTCCAGCTATATCTTAATGCTCTTGTGTTTGCAGAGATATGAGACTTGGGGCCCAATCTTCCCTTATTAAAACAATTTGTTAAAAAATGTACATGCAAGCAGAGGAACATCTACCAACACCTTAGGATGGAAAATACAGAAATATAAAAAACTGGTTTACATTTTTTCAGATTGAGTTAATGGAAAAAGTTATCATTTGCCTGTTTACAGTCATCAGGATAAACGCTGACAGGTTTTATATAGGCTATAATATCCATCTGGAAAATGTTTGGACATTTCCACAATTCAGGAACAGTCATTTTATTTGCAAGACAAAGGAAAAGGCTAAGGTTTGAACTGACTGCCCCATCCCACAAGAAAAACTTTTTTTTTTTTTAAGTGCCACAAACTTGTTAAGCTCCTGTGTAGAAAAGTTTCATATGTAGGCATTAGACTTAGGGTTTTTTTGAGGGTTTTTTTAAAGTAGCCTTGAACATATGGTTTGATATGCTTTATTTAAAAGAATTTTCTTTAAAAGATCCATCCAGATACCAAATTCCTTCAGGCATCTGAAATGCTGATCATGAGGACTGCCTGACTGCTTGAGACAAGGCACTTGTTTGGAGGCAAATCTGATGTCTGACTCTTGTGAAATGAGGACATTAAGATATCTTGCACAGGATAAGCTACAAGGCATTTCTAAAAGAAACAGCTGGTTCCTTCCAACCTGGGCAGGAGGCAGCCAGAATTTCCTTTGTTTTTAGTAGATTTTAAACTAACTCTATTGTTTAGGGAAGAACTGTAAGCTACCAAATGCCTTAGAAATATTGTGTCTAGTCTGTGCTACACCATCTGTCTTTGCAAAGCTACTGCAATATTAGAAGTTTTCCTGTTTGGCATTTCATGTTTTATGTATGCTGTGATATCTTTTCATAGTATTAACTTAAATATTGCAAGACTGTTTGCAGGTTTAGAGAAAAAAATTCCTTCTCCCTCCCCTTCCTATCAACAGATATTTATATTCACTGGAATTCAGTAATTCTAGTAGGGGGTAGGGGCTTCCTGTAGTCCATCTGTAAGGCTTTCTCCTCCCAGTGCATATAGGATATAGCTTTACATTTCAGACAGACCAATGGACATAACTTAATTTTGACAGTGCCTTGCTGGCTGACAGGTGGCAGGACAGACTTTCTCCCTCATGAGGCATCTCCCATGGGACTCATGGGGTGCTGGAAAAATGGGCAGGAATAAAATACTTTTCATGAAGAAATATATCCTTGTAAATCAACAGAAAGGACACAGATTTGAAGGCACATAAAACTCTACAAGGGTGACAAAGCTAGATTATCTGGGCAAACTCCCCAAAATGTTCCAGTTCACTGGATTTTACTGACTTAAGAATATAGGGAATGGAATTTTAAATGTATCCATAAGGAACTCAACATCAGAAGTCATCATGAGACATGGTCCTAGGTACAGCTTGCCTCTACCAAAGCCCAGACTACACATCTAGGTCAACTGAAATATGGTCTGAGTGAGAGAGGGGAAATCACTTTCCTTCTTCCCTTTTACAAAATAAAAGAGAAACTTGGCAATTTTAAGCTGTAATGGAATGAATGGAGATTTAAATGATGCTTAGCAATGGCTCAAGAAAAATGGTGATTTCACTTGTGCCAGTGTTTGACAGCACATAAAGGGAGACTGAAGTTGATCTCCATACACCTCAAACACCTAAGAGCCAGGTTTCAGGAAAAGCCAGTGCCTTCATTTCCAAATTAAACTGGCCTTCCTGATGAGCTCCTCTACTTGCTCATCAAGAGAGTCCTGAAAACTTCTTTCAAAGAGGAACCTTGACCAGAAGGGGACTGCCCTCCATCAATATGCATCATCCAAATAACTTAGAAACAGACAAGTGCTTCTCCCTGAGAGGGTTCCTCTGGATATACAGAAGCCTTGGAAGCATCAGGATTAGTTCTGAATTCTCCCTTATTCTTGCTACCAAGGACTGCATCAAGCTTCTGAAACACCTCTCTCAGGAAAACAAAAAAGAGACAGAATTCTTTCTCTTTGGATCTTCATCCTTATGTATTACAGGTGGCAGACAGGCTTGGCAACGCTTTTAGGGCCTGATGGACACAGAATGACAGACCTAAGAAACCATAAAAAAGATAAATCAATGTAATCTCAATATGCCATCAAATTCAATGTTGAAAATGCAGTAAAAATTAAACTCTTCAGAAGTTTGTGGGACTACTTAGTGTGATGCATTAAGTAACTTCCTGAAAAATCACATATTTCATTATTTATTACTTGGCATGACCATTTAAAATGAATAAAATTGCCTGGTTTGGTGAAGGTAAAATATAAGTCATTGACTTCAGTAATTGTTATAGCATTTACCCCAATACTGAGACCAACAGAAAAAAAATATTTTAAGTAAATAAAACAAAAATATATCTTTTTATAGCTTGCAATTGAACATTTTAATACCATTGTATTACTCTTGATATTAACCTGGCATTCCAGAGGCAAATATGACGGTTGTTTTTTTCCATTGCTTAAGGCAGTAGTGCAATTCCACATAGGTGTAATTACCTACAGCAAAGGAATGTAGATTATTACACATGAGCAATCAGTGTGAAAGTATGGCTAGTCCAGCAGGATTCTTTTTTTATTTGAGAAGTTGTAGAGGTCATGGCACTGCAATCAGATGCAGACCTGCTTCCTTTTGTAGGTTTGCCTTTTGAACATGAAAAAGGCTATTTTTTTTTCCATGGAGAGGAAAGGTAGGTGTTCTGCACACTTTTCCATTATTAGGAAGCTGCTCTGTGTGAACAATTAAACCAAAAATAAATAAAGCTTATTCCTATCTGGGAGCACAATCGAGTCAAACACCAAACAAATAGTCAAAACAATGGTCTTTGAAGGCTGGCATAGCTCCTGAAAAAATTACAAAGCAAAGGATATTCAGTTTTGAAATGTGTTGAACAAAGTAGAAAATAAAAACCTCTTGAATTCACATAACAAATATTTTTTTTTTATCTAAACCTTTTCAATCTCAACTCACAATTCAAGCTTTGTTGAAAATGGAGTGATGGCACAAGGGAGTTACAAAAAGCAACAGAGAGGTGTAATTCATATTGTTCAGGAAAAAAAATGTTCCAGTTATCAGGAATAATCAGAGTGGAAAAAATAAACATAATCATCTGAAATTACTCAAGCTTCCATGTTTATCATTCATGATAAATATTAGAAAAAAAATTATTTTTCTATTACTGCACAATAACCAACATAAAACCTAGAAACTTAGAAAAGAAGAGGAAAATAGGAAAAACTTTTTTTCTAGCAAAAATAATCATTTGTTCCTTTAAATCCAAGAATCACAAAATTTGGGAAGAATAGGTTCCTCTATGTCCGAAAAGCAACTTCAGAATTTGCCATACTCTGTTTATTGAATTCCTCTCCCAGTAAATCTTCCAAGACTTATGTGAATGCCAGCTGCAAAACAGCTGCTCACAAGCAGCTGAGCGATCAGCCATGGCTGGTTTTAGATGCTCTGTTTGGTTCTTTCTTCATTAAGGTGGAAAAAGGAAGGAAGTTCTAGGACACAGCCAAGGGTATGGGTACCGTACAGCTCAACAGATTCCACACTAGGGTTTAACAGCGTTACCCCAATACACAGGCTGAGCTTTTCTTCTTTTCTTTCCTCTTTTTTTTCTTTTTAATTTGAGTTATCTTTAAGGATAATTACAGGTCTTTGTAAGAAGAAGGGTTTCACTTCTGAGACGACCAAGGTAATTCCTAGCCTGAAGAATTTACCAGGGACAACCTCTCTCAGGTCAGCAGCGCTTCAATGCTAATGTTATAAAGGTCTCTGTTGAGATACCACACACAACAGGGTGTTACAGTTAATGTCCAAACATTGACTGACATATAAATGATCTGCAAAGCCATAACAGTTTTCAGCCATATTAGTAGCATCACCTAATTTTACTTGAATTCTGACAAAGTTTGAGAAACACTGTCACTCTGGAATGTTACTACTATCTGCTAAAGGAGGATGTATACTGCAATTTATTGCAATAAAATAAATAAGTTCCTGATTGTCAATTTTAATAGTTGCTCTAACAGACGCTCAAATGGTGATGACTGAAATTTATTACAAATAAATAATTACGTATGCAAATTCGTGGGATATTTGAAAATACTTTATAACTATTTTTGAGATTATGTTTGCCTGGAAACCTAAAAACTGATATTTGTATTGGGGTATATGTATAAAAGCCCAAACAGAAACTAGGGTGAGAAGCTGTAATAATTTTGGAAATAGAATTGTATATTAGATTTCAATTTCTGAACATCCAGCTGTTCATTACCTTATTAAGCTTCCCCTAATCAATTTCTCTTTTCTCCAGTTACCAATATCTCCATATTTTTACAGTGCTGACTTCCTTGCAAACTTCTTCAGCAGTATTGCATGAATACCTAAATAGGACTCAAGAGGACTCTGAATAATTAGCAGGTACAAATTACATTGAGAGAGCTTCCTTGTAGTGGGGGCACTGTGCTTGGCCACTGCCCACCTCTCCCTGCATTATAAGTCACATTTTCTCCCACAAGCTCAGTTGTTTCTTCTGGAAGTTTTATGAGTGTGCTGAGGATTTGAAGAAAAAGCTTTATCAGCCAAAAATTAACCACCAGTCCAAGTGTCCAAGACTTACAAGTTGACCAGGTGTCATTTTAACTGTTACAGCTTCTGCATAATCTTCTATTCTCTGCTCATTTAGACTGTAAACTGCTCTGAGCAAGGAATCTCTCTTAGCCAAGATATAATGGGGTATAATTTGAGGGCTTTGGTTTCAATCAGAAGGTGTTAGGATTAAAGCCATAAGGGCTGTGTAAGTTACAGAGTCACCATCTACACGAGCACACACGTGCTCATGAAGCTTGCATAACTGTGCATAAAGATATCTGTCCATTCTCAGACAGATTTGTAAATAAGCATACAATGCATATTTTTGACATGCTATATGTACAGAATAAAAACAATTTACTTAGATTTAGACATCTAAATCTATATGTATTGTATCTGACTCCCCTCATGAGCAAAGAGGAGAAATAAGAAATACTCCAAAACAAAACCCCATCCAGCAGCATGACACTGTGGAGTGATTCTGATAAAACCATTTTTCAAAAACTGAGGTAGTCTAGAGAGAGAAGAGTCAGACTGCAATGAATCATATACAATTTGTAACAAAAACTGAAATAGTCCCAAGTCCTTCAGGATGGTGTTACAGCTTTACTGAATCTCCTCAATTTCAAAATTCATCACAGGAGACTATCACTAACAATGTATAAGGCTGTCAGTGCAGTATTCCCTTAAGAGGCAATAATTTTCCACATGCTGGAGATATTAATGTAAAAAATACCTTATACTTAAGAATGTCCTGTGTGCATTTGGCTTCAGAGAGTGAAAGGAGCCAGAAGATCAGTTCTTGTCTTAGGTTCTTTATCAGTGTGTATGCCTCATTAATGGAGCCTTCCTTAGCTGCAACAAAGGATGTTTCTAAGAAGCCTTGAACTAGAAGTTTTCACTACAAGGAGTTCAGAGCTTGGTAAAGTGCCCTCAGATGTAAAGAAGCTCTGAGGAAATTAGATTTGCAAGTGAGGATGGAAAGAGGATGGAAGGGAGATAAGAGACAGAAATAACTTTGGGAATAAGGGAAAAGGTTCTTTTAGCTAATATGACTGCCAAAAAGGACTCTTTCTGTTCCACTTGCTAACATTCCCTTTAATGAAAAGGACCCTGGCACTTCTCCTTGAAATCTAAAGCAAGCAAGGGTCACACCAGAAAGATGTATATGTACAGAAAATGTAAATTTCATTCCCTGAAACAAGTAAGAATCTGGACATTCCCTTTGTGGTATTACAGTGCTTTCTTTGGTTATTAATTTCTTTCAAGCTAATATAAACTACCCTGAAGAACAGAAAGTGTTCTTGTTCTGAAGGAGCTAAGTGCAGTGGATTTCCACATCAGCAGTCTCCAGCTCTCTGCTCTGTCTCTCCATCTGAGATAAATGCACAGCAGGTAAGACAAAAAGCAAGGCCTGGTTTGCACCAGTTCTCAGCACAGTGGGTTTGTGGCAATTATTAAGACACCAGCTCATGAAAAAGAGGGAGCCAAGGCTGGAAAAGGAATGGCACCACCCTAAAGCACTGCACTGTCCATGTGGTGAGCACAGGCTCTTGGCTCAGCAGCAGGTATACATTGGATCATCCCAGCATGGGGTGTCCTGTGTGGTTCTGCTTCAGAGCTTGTCTCATGTCCTGGATGCACTGCTGGGCTGGATGCTCTCAGACATCCCTCTGCTCCTTGGAACTGAGTCACTTCACCCAGGGAAGTGCCTCCTATGGCCACCTAGGAAAGAGATCTGAAAGTACCTCAAAGAGGAGGAATAGCCTTGAATCAGGGGAAACTTCCATGTCCTGGTGGGTTAGCTTCATGGTGTAGCTTTCCTAACTTTTTTTCTGAAAGTAGAGATTACGGAACCCAGACAACAAGGAGTGGTAATTGGTAGGATCAGAAGAAATGGTGTGGACTGAGATGTTCTGCATGAAAATGCAGCCATGTTGAAACATGGAGAGCTTTTTGAGTCCTCAGGGCTAACAGTGAAGTGTTCATCACCTTACTTTAGGAAATGATCCAAAGTAGATCATACTTGCCTGACACAGCAGTTTGAAACCCACTACAAGATGAATTCCAGACTGTTAATTCTGCTTGAAAATCCTTACCATCTAAAATTAAGGATTAGGGTGAAAAGGGGTTCTTTAGGAGCTTCCATCATTCTGGGCAGAATGAAGAGGCAATGACCCCTGGAGCCAAGCCCTGAAGGGCAGGTTGCAGTGTCACTGGGAGCCAGGGCTGAGGTGGGGAAAAATCCACAGCCTGCTCACTGCTGAGAACAGTGACAATGTCACAGACCAGCTGGGGTTTCTGGTCACTCCAGAGTCTTAAGTTACCGTGAAAGCATAAATGAAATAAATACTTATAATATTTATAAATAATACCAAAGACGAAGGGAGCCAAGTGAATAGCAGAGAGGAACACCAATATCCAGGAATCTAAGTTTGAGACAGAAGACTGTTCAGCCCTGGGGATCATATGTTTCATCATCAACCAAAATGTCAAGTACTTTAGTCAGAACAACATAATATTTCCCTTGGGAAAGCAATTCTAAATGAGCTTTGAATTATCTCATAACAACCAGAAACTACAGAGAAATTTAGGACTCTAATCCTTTCTAGATTCTTCTACCATGCATCCCTACTTGAAATGAATTTTAACATTAATACAGCTGATTACTGCTTTACAAGTATATCACAGCTTTGGCAGCTGGAACTACAACACCTTATATAGAGATCAGTTCATTTCTTAACTTTGTCCATCCTATTCTCTCCATGTGCCCCCAAATCAATGAATAGGATTTTCCAAGTTAGTTTATAAAATATACCCAGCAAACATTGAAATTATTTCTAATCCAGCTGTTCCACATTTGTGGCAATTTTTTTCTAAGCATTGGGCAATGGTATTATAAAATAATACTGAATCCAATTATTAATGTTGAAGAAACTACTGTTGAGAATGTGGGTGTTTCCTGACTTAAGAAGCCCTTCCACAGAGCCCAGTAAATCTCAGTTAACAGTTTTCTAATACAAGTAAGAAAACAAAGTCATTTCCCATTTGCTTTTACTGTGAGTGAAGCTCAAGGTAGCACTGGGTGGGTGGGCTTGCTTTCTGCTTCACACACTGGGAAGGTAAAGAAAGAAGCAAGTAAAATTTAAGTCCTCTTTCTTTCACTCTCCTTCTTCCCCTCAAACTGGTTTCTTCAGCACAGGTAAGCATGGGGGCAGAGTAAAACAGGCTTAGGACTGTCTGTTGTGGCTGAGGCTGTGAAAGGACTTGGTTGTAAAAGCACTTTGCTAGGCTGTTACAGGCCTCTTGTCAGTGAGTCAAGGCTGAGCCCTAGAGCAGCAGGGTATGGAATATTCCCAGCCCAGCCCTGAGCTAGCCCCTGCAAAGGACTGCTGTATCTAGAGACACTTCCACAGCTGCCTTCACACTCACAGAGGAACCTGCCTGAGCTGGCACCACAGTGGTTTGACTCTATACTGCTGTCACACAGATGCAGTTTCATCCTGGGTCTCTTATTCTAAGCTACATCTCTAAAAGAAGCAATAGGGAACCTCATCTTAAAAGGACAGAGAAGAAAGGAAAATGGAACTGACATCTAAGTTCAATACACTTGTGACATCTACCAGACAGTTTTGCTGGTCTCAGTTAGAATATATAATGGCATGGATTCCACACTTGTCAAAAGAGAGAAAGAAAAGCAGCCTATTCTTCTAGGTAGAATTAGCCTTCAGCTTAAATTACACAATAGAAGAATTTGAAACGCAGGCTATGGATGTGAAGAAAAAATAGATATGCTGGAGAAGTTTGCAAAACCTCACATCACCAGATTCACCCATCTCTAATTTAAACCTTCTCCCTTGCTTCCAGGGGAAAAAACTGTGTGTCCTAGAAGTGCCTTCCCTCTCACTGCTTGGTAAGTGGATTGCCTTCCTGCCTCAGGCAGTTCTTGGCTTAGATCCACAGTCAAACAAAGACACAGTCTGGCACTCGAGGTTGACCATTTGTATTCTTCAAGTGCTCTAAAGATTTTCTCATCTGGAGTTTTTCCATTCTGCTCTGTATCATCTGAAGATGGCTTTTCTTTCCCTCCCTACCATATGTCACACTGGAATCAAGATGCCAATGTAACAAAGATATTTTGACCAATGTTACATAAATGCCAACATGGGGAATTTCTAGTTTAGCTGCACCAGACAGATCATGATGGGCAGATTGATTTCACTGGAATTTAATGGATGAAGTCAGGAACAAAATCCTCTCCCTTTACAGTAAGGACAAGAGCTTCCTTTAAAAAAAATATTTTCAATTCCTTACACAATTCTAGGCTTAGACAAAAACTCTTTGAATTAACCAAAGTCATTCTGGAAACATAAAACATGAGCTCTGAAAAATAAACTAACTGAAAGGTTCACTCAGGGAAAGAAAACATCCTAATTTTTCTGGTTACAAGACTGGCTATATTTATTTAAAATTTTAATTAAATACACTTACTGAATACATTCAATATGGTTGAGTTCTCCTGTTCCATTTAAGGCTTGGCACAACTTACACACTCCTCTCATAACTATTTCTGTAAGCATTACCACAAGAGAATTAATGCCACAAATAAAACTACAATTTGTAGTTTAGTCCATAGTTTTCCATTCAGATGAAAGATACTTTGTGAAAATGAACAAAGATAGGAAGTAAGCAGGAAATAATGAGAGAAGGCAAATGAAAGAGATTCAGCATGTTCCTCACAATAGTATCCTGCAGCTGGGGCAATAAGGAGGGACAGAGGAACTGAAGGCAGGAAGACTTGTAAAAACCTCAAAGCAGTGGGTTTGGATACTCATGTGCAACATTTCACAACTTTGGGAGCATGTCTGTAAACAGTTGCCTAAGAGAAACCAGCTTATAGTTAGTTATGAACAACATCCTTCCTTCTTACTGCCTGTCAGTCCATAAAACAGCAGTTGGGTAATTTCATTTTATGTTATTTTTTGGTTTCTAAAGATTCATCCATTTCTGCTTTCAGCTTTATTGAGCCTTCTTCTGTCACCTTCACCTTGACATGCATGCTTTCACTGCCATCAGCTTCAAATGGATACAAGCCACAATGTGCAATGCACAGACACAAATCCAGCCCCCACCACACAGGCTGGGAGGAAACACAGGTCCTGCAGCCCTCTGCCAGTCAGAGATCCTGCAAGGGCTGAGCCTGCTCCTGCTAGAGCTGCTCCTAGCCACTATGGAGTGGTGATTTACAGCTGCTCAAACTCTGATCTGCAATGCAGACATCAGCCTCCATCCCTGCAGTGCCTGTCCAAGAGGGTCCAGGTGCACACGTGGCATCTCCAGGCATGCACAGAGCTGGGAGTGCATCCTGCCTCCTTTCCCTGGCCACAACCCAAAAAGGAGGAATCTGTCTCCAGGGTGGAGCTGAGTTCCTGGGAGAGTGCTGGAAGCAGACTTCCCAGAGGAGGAAGGTGCTCCAGACATTATTCCTTCAGCCAGGCAGGCAGAGCAGCAAGAATGATCTTGCCTCACCCACGAGGCATGAGCCAAGAAGGCTGCACCAGCAAGGAGTCCCCATGGGCAGAGAGACAGACACCAATGTGCAGGGCCACAATCAATACCCGGGTTCTATTCACGAGGCAGTGGAAAAACACTACAAAGGCTTGGCAGTGAAAAGATGTGAAAGCTGGAAGTCAGTGAGGTAAATGCACTTTTGCTGCTAATGGATCAGCAGGGCATCTGCAGTGAGGTGTTTTTACCTCTGCTTTGTCTCTGATGAAATCACAGCTGGGGAAGCTATATTCCCACTAAATCATAAGCTGCAGATGCTGTGGAAATACAGATTTACTCCTATCACTCAAATATTTATTAAATTAATAAGTTTTTGAAGAAGGCAATATAATAACAATGAGTTTGTCTTTCTGAAGTAGCTCTCTTCCTTTTAATTTTCAACAAAGGAGTGCCTTTTCTGTTTATCTTCATTCCAGCTCCAAGCACTCTCTTTAGTGAAAAAGAGAAATTTCCTTACTAAGCCTGAAGGAACCCAGGAATGTCTGCACACGTATTTGTAATGAACTCTACTATTTTGGCTATTGGTAAGTTGGCTACTGACAGTATAAGCTCAATCAGCCCAAACTCAAATGATGCCAGAGCAGTCTGGACTACTGAAAAGTACACAAGGAAGGAACAAAATAATCCTTTCTGCTCACTTCTGGAAAATGTGATCTTCAAATTTTCTTTTGTTTATCATAGACAGGAGTCTATGCACAGTTAAAACACAAATTGAATTATTTCACTTGGATACATTAGATTTACTATGCATATTGAGCTAAGGTTATAAAATTTCCTTGATTTTTTGACAAGTTTACTTTATTTCATTTGGTCCTTAATTTGGACAATAAGAATTTATTTCACTGCTGAACTGAAGATCTTAGGAGGTGTGAGCTCCCAGTAGTTGAATGGAGATCAGCATTTCCTCCAGATGTCTGAAATCAGGGCTTTAGGTTCAGAGTAATCATCTATTCCTTGAATATTACCCAATTTCAATTCACAGTCCATATAATTTTTCTCTCCTTTAAGTGTTTCCTGTTACTGTGCTGCACAACCTGTAATCCAGTTTTAAGTCCTTTTTTCCCATGAATATGGTGGGTTTCAAACTCCTGTTTCAATACATCCCTCTATCACTAGAATGCATTGCTGGTTTTGCCCTATTTTCATTTTCTCATTCTACCAGTAAAATAACTGCTAATTTATAATGAACACATGTTCAAATTACATGATTAATAGTAATTATTTCTTAATACCAGTGTTAGCTGGCTGGCATTTGTCACAGCTCAAAGAATAAATATAGGTTATCCAGATACACTACTAAAAAAGGGAAAAGGAGGAAAAAGTGCCATCAAAATCAAAAAAGATGATGCAAACTTCATTTGTAGATGCCGTTGCCTGTGCCAATATTTACGTCCATTATTGTTTATAATGGAATTAATAGGTTCAAGTGAATTAAAAGTATTTCAAGATAAATCAATGAAATAGTACAGTTAAGGGGAAGATGAAAAGTATTTCAGGATTTATCTTGAAATCTGATGCTTAAAAGTGCTGCATAAAGCTCTGGAAATCCTGCTGTAGGCAGCAACAGGAGCAGAGGACTGGATAGTGTTCTACATTTCCTCCTATGACAGTATTGTATGGATTCATGCAAGGAGTGAGAGACAATCATTGCCCCATCACCATATTTATAAACCTCCCCAAATAGTACAGGATTTGTGAGTGACTTCAGGTGAACACAGCAAGTCAAATCATGAGGTCATATACATATGGTTCAGGATCACAGTCATGACTTCTACTTTGTTAATCCATTTTTTGGATTTGCTTAATAGTGTTAATTGTTAGATTTATGAGGACTATTTGATTACAGCCTCTGGACCCTGCCATGCTGAGCATGATTTTATCAAGTAGAAGAAAAATCAGGTACATTAGGGAAATGAGTTGACAGATAGAAAATTATTTCTGATTAATACAGTTGTTTCTCATTAGTGAGAGTTTTCCTAGTTTGGAAAAATAGATAAGCAGTGAGGGAATTTTCAGTAGTCTGGGATACATAAAAGCATTATAAACTTCATGCCACCTTTCCCAAAATTTCTGAAAGAGTGTCCACGCTCTCCCAGATTTTTGGTTCTTCTTTTTCTGACTCAGATGCCTTCCTGTGAACCTCCTTTTGTCCCTGTGCTCCCCCTGAGCTGGCAGAAGCTCAGTTCCCTCAGGTGAGGAAAGGAAGAACAGTCTGTCATTACTGGATGTGAGCATAAGCATTCATTTCCTCACCCAGCAAAGCACCACACTGCTGCCAACAACCTCTATGCCTTCCAGTATTTTGTGATCTCCTCTCAATCTTTCAGGGGCCTCCTTCAAACCTTTTCAAGACTCCTTACCCATGGTAACCAGATTTGGGAAAAGGTGTCTGTGAGGGGAGTGTGAGAAGAAAGGTGCACAGATATCATGGAGAAGGATGTTTGTGACTTGGCAGAAGAGACCAAGTCCAAGGGCACAGGTGGCAGCACAAGTGACAAGGTTCTCAGGTGCCAGCAGCTCCCCATGAGGAGCATCCGGGCACATGCGGCACCGCCAGGCATTGCCACAGCCTGTGCTCAGGACTACAAGAAATAGAGTGACTGATTTCAGAGAAAGGCTGTGCTTCAGAGAAAGGCTTAGCAATCAGGAGGTCTAGAGCAAGTTTATAAAAAGATCAGATTTTTTGAGACTAACACCTGGGAAAATGTGTTAAAACCACTCCTCAATACGCTGGAAAACCGGACATCTTACTCATCAACCTTATTCCCTTTCATTCCTTGGTCTTCTGCCTCTGAGACAGTACTTACCATGGGATCTCATTACCAACAACTAAAATAAAATATTAAACATACATTGCCTTTCTCATGTGGTAAGGCTTCTACAAGGTCATAATAACATATTATTGCCAGGCAGTTTTCACAAGAACCTATTAAACAGGTCAGTCTATGAGTTGAAAACAAACTATTTATTTAAGGTTTTCTGTTTGCACTGAGTGCCTTTTCACCTCATTATGTGGCTGTGTTTCTGACCCTGGTTTGGAGTTTTATAGAGAACAGCATGGGCTCAAAGGCAAATAAAACAATGATTGCTTTGGTACACTCCCATGTAAAGAGTTCTTTTGTTAGGAGGCAGCTACTAAAACTTGACAATCTTTATCATATGAAAGTAAGCATATGGAAGCACAGAAAAATGTATAAATTAAGGAAAAGTGACTCTTGTGCCCAATGTTTTTCCTACTCACACATTTTTACAAGAGAAAAAGAAGGAAAGGGCAGTCTCAGACAACTTGAACCAGGCTTTTGAACAGATGTGTTTCATAAACTGAAAGAAATGGTGCAACATTTTCCTAGTGTTGGACCAAGGGCTCTGATCCAACAGACACAGGGGTTTTTCCATTCAGCAGGTAGCGAGGGAGGGAGTGCTTACTACACAGGTCATCTTTTTACCATAAAAAAATATGTATTCTGAATTAGTAGGTAAGAGAGAACTTTCAGAGTATCTTTGAAGAGACATACCTGAAGTTTGAGCATATTTGCCAAGACACTTTCTAATGTATGGAGCTGAAACTTTAGATATAGTAAAGATACTCTTAAATTGGCATATTTTCTGCTCATTTCCTCTGCTTTGCAACTGAAGTACTTTTCTCTTGCAGTGGTGCTGTGACATCACTTCTGCTTCTGACGTGTTCTTGAATTGTGAAATTAGTCAGAGTATCTGGTCGCTGAATCCATGTTTTTGTTTTGGTTGTTGTTGCTCTTTTTAATGCTGGGAGGACTGTTACAGGAAAAATTAACTCTCTAGAGGGTTTTACATCTGAGAAAGCAAATTTCCAAAACCACATATTAAAAGAAGAGAGAATTTCCCCAAGAGTCAGTGACTGCAGTAATAGGTCACATATACAAGTGTTGTACTCTAAGGTTTTAAATTGAGCCATTAGAAATTGCAGCTTTTAGTGATGACTGTGCTGTAATGTGAAGAATGCTTTGTAATCCTTGAGAGGAAAAGCAATAATAATAATGCCATTTCATATATTTTTCATCCATTAATCATCACCCTATTTTCACTGGATCTAAGGGTTATTGTCTCTGTTTATGATGTGATGAGGTGAGATGAAGAGAGGCTGGGTGCCTCACTGAAGGGCACAGAGCAGTGGGAAAGTCACAGCTACTGACCACTGGGTACTTATGATGTACCTCCTATGGCACATATTTGCTGCCACTGACCAGCTTTTGTTCTTCACCAGAGATTCTGCATTTCAGGAGGCATCCTATACAGAAGAATATCTGGCAGCTTGAAACACTGTTCACTTTTCTGTGCAGGATGAATAAAAACATGTGTGTGTGATATGAACAGGAAGAGATATGCCAATACATAGACTAAACTTAAAAGGGTAATTGCAAATTTAGTTCTGTTGGCTCATCCTCTTTTGTGAAATCGATGTAAACTGCCAGAGCTGAAATCATTACTTCTTATTTATTTTGAATTCTTACAAATAGCCTAGGAGAGAGCTTTGGCCCTGAAGCTTCAGCCCCAGTGAGCTGATTGCCAGATCACTGCAGCCTTTGTGTCAAAACAGCTGACCCAGAGGAAGTCAAAGTGGTGACACTTTTAATAGCAAAGCATTCCTCTGGGGAGGAGACAGGGCACACCTGCAATTATTCTGTGGCCATGACACAGGACACTGCACAAGCACACGGAATTTGAATGCTGAGTTTCAAGTAACCACAACTACTGAAACCCACATCTCTCAGGAGCAAGAGGTCTTTGGCAATCAGGAGATCTAAAGTGATGCAGCACAGCAATGGTCAGGAAAGGTTATTCAGGCCACTGTAGATCACAGCAGAGAAATATCTTTGAGTTACTGGAAGAATGGTAATGTTCTTGCCAAATCCACCTGCTATTTTTCATGATTTCTTCTGAAGCTGAAGCTAGTCTAGCCTCAGCTGAAGGTACCATGTTTTTGGATTGGCATGTATGGGCCACAGGAACTGGCAGAGAGGAAGAGATGGTAAGGAAACATGACTGGAGACAGATGAGGAGGCAAAAGGCAAATTGAGATGAGACAGAGTGTGCTACAACAGGGAAGGAAGCAACCTGGTAGGTGACAAAGCAGAGAGTCAAAAATGAAAGATAGCTACCAGTCTAACAGCCTGCTGCTGTCAAGGGTGTGGCTCTGCCTCCCAGATCTCCACTTTGGGTATCACTTCTTCTTTTCAGTGTGCTCTGGCACTCAGCACTGTCCCAGCAAGGCAGTTCAGCTCACTAAACCATGATAAAACCAGCCTTCCTTCTTTCACAGTTGTTTCCCTTATTCCCCTTCCTCCCCCAGAGAAGTTCTCAGCTGTACCACCAGGCTCAGACAGGGCAAGAAGATTTCACAGGAGCTGTGGCTCAGAGTAGTGGATGCAGAGCTGTTGTCTTCCTTGAGCACATGGATGCATTCAGTCCCCTCCTGAAGCTTCACATGGAGCACAGCAATCCCATCTTCAGGCAGCTGCAGATGTGTTTGCCTGCACCTTGAATCTGAATTGAATTTCCATCCAAACTGAAGGAAGAAAGGTAGATGCTTCCTGACCTGAAGTCTCAAGGAAACTCTTAAGAAGGCAGTATTGCATTTAATAGATATTTCTTTATTAATCTCACTATTCCAAGAGTCTGAATCAGTCTGTTTGATCTGCCATTGCTGCAACTTAGAGATGCCTAAAGAAAATTCAGTCACAGACTGAGATTATACTTAATCCTTTCAATCAGATCATGCTGGAGAGCAATGTTATTTAACAGAAGAAAGCTGTTTAGTAGAAAGTGCTATTGTTAAATTATATGTGGATACATTCCTCAGAGCTGTTAGTACAAGGTTGTCTGACCTCACAAGCATTTTAAACTCATCCTCCAAACATTAACCAGCTTTTGCAACTACAGACCTGTGGCAGATACATACAAGTATCTTCCAGCTGCTATTAGATCACAACAATTTCTGGTGTTGTGAGGATTCACACACCCAAATCAAAACCAAAAAATAAGAATTAAATGTATTCTTATCTGCTTTGTCTTTTAGATATTTTTAAGATGTTGAATCCAAAAGAGGGTTACAAAAAGAGCCTGGTCCTAAGAAAAAATCTTCTTGCAGAGAGACTGGTAAGCAAATCACATCGAAATTCTTCAAAGGAGAAATTAGAGGTGATCTTTCCATAATGCACGAGTAACCATACAGGGAAGAGATTCCCAATAGTCAGTCCTTTGTGCCTGCAGTTGCAGAGCAAGATTTAGTGCCTGAATCTTTGAATCTTTAGCCTGGAAGCTGAAGCTAGAGAATGGCTGTTACTCCCTTCTCCTGCCACAGCACCCCATGAGGACTGTGTTTGCAAGAGTCCCCACTGTGCCATGCCCAGAGCACCAAAGGGTGGGGAAACACAGGGAAGCTCGGGAGCAGAAACCCCTTTTCCTATTCTGTCAACCCAGATGGACAAGCTAGAAACTACAATAGCTACATTTTCTAAAACCTGGTGGGTCTCCTCTGTGGCTCTGGAACCCACAGTTTACTGTTCACATCACCAGTGTAAGGTAAGGGGAGATTTGCTGGTTACAGGTCCAGAAGACCCCACTTCTGCATAGTGACACATGTAGGCAACTGGGAATCATATACCCCCTGAAATCACATTCCTTACTACTTTGAAACTTTCACTTTAAATCTGGCACAGATACACTTTCTGTTTGTTTTTAATGTATCAAATAAGATAAATAAGTGTTTTAACTGAGTAGCATCACTTCCCTAGGGAAGGCTTTTGATACTCCTTCCAGCCAAGAAAGACGTGAACTTTTGAACCAGGACATCAAATTATTCAGAGGATTGTCAACAAAACTACTCATTCATGTTGCCTGATGAAGCCTACTATAGGCAAGTTTTGTTGCAGTGACCCATTATGAGTAATCCCAAGGACTCACTGGGTGTTTCTGTGGTCTCTCTAGCGCCAGTAATAACTGCAAAATTCTGTGTGCTACCACTACTGAAGCCTCAATAATATAAAAAGATCTTTGAAGCTTTAGAAAACTTAAAATTTCTGCTTTGGCCAGCTTTTTAATGTCTGTTTTAATCACTGTAAAAGAGCCAGAATTAAAGGGAGAGTTTTGGAGCAGCAGTAGCAGGGGAGACAAGGACCCACACTACTTTGCTCCCTAGTATGGATGTACAATCCACGTGTACCTGGAAAATTACCAGCTTGAGTGGGTGTGGTTTTTGAGGATGCCTTAGTCCTTTCCCTCTGTTTTCTTGGTTTATTTAAAACCACAACTTTCAAATTATGGGTATGACCTTTATGCAAAGCCAACAAAAACTCTTTAACAACATTGCATTACAAAAGAGCAAACTTCATGACTTCTGCCTAGCAAAAAAACGGGAACCAAAAATTGTATGGGGCCGCTAGCACATGGACAGAAAACAAATCTATGGCAATCAATAATTTTGGTGAAGGATCCAAATATGGAGAAATGCTTACCTGAACAAGCAATGAGCTGCTTAATGAAGTAGATCATAGATTGATTTGTTTGGTAGAACAGAAATTTTAGCCCCAGATTTGGACATCTCACATAAAATATGGGTCCCCATATAAAATATCAGTTGTGATCACAGTCCAGTCTACTATTTATTATTCTCCCTGCCATAAACAAACTCTTCTGCTCATATACCTGATTTTCTACCAAAGAATCAAAGGCAGAAAAAGCTGAGGAAATAGAATCTCTTTAGCCCAGCCCCAAACCAAATTTCTTCTGCCCTCTGTGTCATGCCAACTTTTCATGCAACTCTTGATTGTTACATGAAATCAAATGCAAAGTCTCACTTTGTCTCAAACAAACAACATATCAAACAGTTGGGCACAGCTGAATCTCCACTTTTGTGTAGAGCAATTACTGATTTCTAAGCCAGAGCTGCTGGTGCCAGTCCAGGGGCCAAACAAGGGATAGAGAAGGTGGAAGTGTCACCATTTCACATTCCACACTTGTGACTCTCTGAGAGCCCGTTCTGTGGTTCTGAACTGGGTATCTGCTAGACAGCACTACCAACACACTTAGAATAATTCTCCATTTAGGAACAAAAACAAAGATTTCATAGGATAAGACACTATATAACCTTAAAACTTTATTTTAAAATCAAAGAAACAGTAGTCTAATTCTCATACTTTATGCCCAGAGTCAAGCTGGCTCTCAATGCCAAGGTACAAATGGCATTCAGTGCTGATCTCAGATTTTTCTACTATGAAATCATTTACTTTGCTGCTCACAAAATACTTAGGAGAAAGACCACAGGGAAAATTAGTCCAGCCTTCAGGGATGGGTAATGAGCTTATGAACAACTGATGATATAAGAGGAGCATGCAGCTCATAGTATGCTAAATTTTTACAATTCACTTTACAAAGTCTTTTTTGTAATCCTGGATTGATTAAATACCAGGATCTGCACTGCTCCAAAATCTGTCTTTCTCCACTTGCTTAGGCTATATTTGGCTTCTTGACCTACTGTTAGAAGAAAAACTCATCACAATCTCTTCAATTTTCATTTAGGACACACTCGAAAATTTTGTTCTTTTCTCTGCATGAAGGCAGGGATAACCTCTGACTAAAGTTTGAATCTGCAACACCTGGATCCTTTTTGTAATACAGAATTATAAATCAGAGTAGTAACTATTTCCCAAAAAGCACCATCATCCCACTATTCAGCTGCTTGTTGTCCACAATTCTGCCTTCTGAAAGAGAAGTCTTGCCTCTGTGTACAAGAAGAGAATGTCACAGTAAATATAACAGGCATACTCTAGTCCAGACTTTGTACCACATAAGCTATTTAACTGGATACTCAGAAAAGAAAGAGGTATAATTTTTATATGGTCCCCAAAATTACTAGTATTTAAGACATAAAGCTTTTCAGACTGGTTTGCCTTAAAACTGCACAACAAGTCTTAACTACAGATGCTCAAGTCCTGACCCAGCTAAAACCACTGGTTGTTGTACCAGTTTTAATAGGATTGGGAAAAGAGCTGGAAATCACTTGTTTGTATGAAAAAATATGGGGCTGTGTGTATCAACTAGAAGCAGAAAGTAAAAAACACTTCACTGACAAGATGTCCTTGTTTATCAGACAACCTTACTTGCTTTCAAATTCATCAAAGTACCTTCAACCCTGAATTTATACTGCTTCTCAGCAGAGAATGAGAATGCATGTTGTTTGTGATGTGCCTACAAAGCATGGCTCATGCCAGAGAACTGCCCAGTGTGTGGAGAAGCCCCAAGGCAGAGAACCTGGCCGTTGTCTGTGTGAACGTGGCCAGCAAGGCTACGAACAGCACAGCAAGTCCCTTCAGACAGCCTGTCCCAGCCTCTCACCCCTGCTCTTGTACAAAAAGCCTTCAAGGAAAGGGTCACTTCTGAGTGCTGTCCACACCCACAAACAGATGTAGAAAAGGAAAGCTAATACAGCAGTTGGCCATGATAAACTCTCAGGAGATATTTTGTAACCCACAATTAGCCAGGATAATCCCAGCCACATCGTTTGCCTCCCATGAAAACTCTTTGACCTCAGATTGCTTTCTTGGAGCATGCTACTAATTTTTTTTTTTTCCGTGTCTCTCCCTTGGGCATTCAGTGTAATAGCTCTGTTTACTAGAGCTTCAGCCATTCCAATGTAATATGAGGGTGTCAAAAATGCAGTTATTTCAGGCCTACAAACTTAAATCAATGGCATGGTTGGTGGCATATGATTAAAATAAAGGTAATATAAAAACTTCAAAGGAACACTACCAAATACTAAAACTCTCTTAGAAGGACCTCACGAGTAGCCAGAGATTTTCAGAGAAGATTCCTTTACAGTGGAGTCCCTGTTTTATGTTTAGAAGAGTCACATTTTGAGCAGTATCAGATTTGTTGGACTTCCATCCAAGCAAACCACAGATATATATTGAAGTAGAAGCCCCTATTCTCTGCAAATAATTATAACTTAGCAGCAAAGTATTACAGCATTTTTATCTTTAGTCCTATAAAAGGATACCCAATTACCAGCACAGCACATAATAACAACATTTCAACGCTTCTTTGATGCAGATTCATGAAACTCACACAAAACATTTAGCTAACAGTCCTTGGACAATAGCTGAATCCTAAGAAGATTCCCAAAAGAGTCCCTGTGACCCACTATTTTATTATCTCCAGTAGTCATACATAGCCAAATAATATGATAAGTTTTACAGCATATCATTTTATTACACCAAACCCTGTGGTCATGCATAAATCACACATTGAGAATAGTGCAAGCACCACTTTAAAGGTGCTCTGTAGGGGTTATTCTTCATTATGAGAGCCATTAGCATAAAATCAAGATTATACAGTAGGGAATTTTCTTCCTGAAAACTGCATTATTTTGTGTAGTCTCAAAGTCCATAATTCATCTCCAGATGGCAAGTATTCAAGGGCAAAACTGGAAGGGGTAAGCAGGAGAAGAAGTAGGCCTATATTGCTATTTAACAGTATTTATATTAGTATTTATAATAGTATTTATTATTTCATTACATCAGAAAGCTAATAGATTTTGGATAGATACTAAAGGATGCATATTCCAAGTTGTGTGTGAGCGATTCACGTGCACAGGAGTTCACAGTATCAACATGGGACTGGCTTTTAGAAGCTATAAGTGAATCATTCTGATGGAAAACAAAATAACATGATCTCTGCCAGGCAGTTCTTGGAAAATAAACCACACGTGCATAACTTGTGAAACGAGGAGGCAGAGTTTCCATTCCATCAGCTTGTCTGAAACATCTATGATTTCTGTTTTGTTCTCAGCAATGTGCTGTTGTGTACAGAGGATCTATGATTTCTGTTTTGTTCCCAACAATGTGCTCTGTGTACGGAGGCCACAGGCAAACCCAGTGGCCCTGGGACGTGGGGGTCATGCTGCCGGAACTCCATCTCAGGCAAACATCTAGTCAGAAACATAATGCACAAATGCTTCATAATATTCTGGGAAGCTGGGATTAATATGGACCTAAAATACCAGACCTTGTCCCACAAGGATGAATCTTAATCATATTAGCAAATCCAGTATCCCAGCCATGCTTTGAATCTGCTTTGAGCCTGCTGGAAAATGACTACCAGTAATAAAACAAACGGCAGCCACATTTGCCACTTGCTGGTCTGCACTCAGGATTGTCAGCATATGACCTATACCCAACCCAAGCAAGGAAAAAGCCTCTCTTAATATTGCCAGTGGAATACTCTGGCACATTGCTCTTTTTTTCTCCCTCTCATTGCATTTTGAAAAGGAGTTCATCACTGCAGCTACAACTCAATGCAACAACACTGGAGTGTTTTCCAGACAACCAAGAGCTGAGGTAGAAAGCTTCGTCCCTTCCAACATGCAGAATCTCAACCAATATTGGGTTACTTTGAAGTTACAACTTGAAAAACACATGAATTTCTACCTTTGCAGTAGCAGCCTTTATTTAATGTGTAAATTTTAAGAAAACAATAACAGCAGAGGGGAAAAAAGAGAGAAGTGTAGCATTTTGTGAAACTGTCCACAGTATGATACAATACAGCTTACTATAATGCAACAAATCAGTTGGGATCTTATCTGGAGCATTTGCTTTATCTGTGCACCTTTTAAATCGTTCTTACACCCTCTGTTGCTTTCAATGCTCATTCATCAGGAGGGCTTTTGTTGTCTGAAGGCTAAGTAAACAGGAGGGAAAACAAGCGACCCAAGACATTGTATGACAACGGACAATGTCTTACTGCCACCTTGTGTTGAGCAAAAAGCGTGAATAGCTCATATCTCACAGATATTTAAACAACAACAACAACAAAATAAAACATTGTACAGAAAATAAGCAAGGGCAAAAACTTCTAGGAAGGTGTGTGTGAATATGTGAATAAATATGTAATATTTTACAAATGGTTTAAGAGTTCACAAGGAGAAGAAAATGAGTATTTTCATTTGAAATTTGTCCTCACCAGATAGCAGCAAATTTCACCATTACACCATGAAGGATGGGATTTCTTGAGAAGCCAGAGAGATTCTTATCCTACTCTTGGGCTACTAATCAAATATTGTAATTGCCTTTTACACACATCCAAACAATGAAAAATTCCTACAGTGCTGTATCTTGTCAGAGTTTGGAATAAATCCACCTGCTGCAGATAACTTTCCCACCCACTGAATAAATCATATGCAATGTCAGGATTGGTCTTGCTCTTGAACAATGTACAAAATCAATGCTGGAGAAAATCTGTCCTCTGGAAGCTCCACAGACATTACCTTTCCCTGGGAAGAAATCACTGCACAGCAGCACACACACAAGCCAAGAAGAGATGGCAAACTCTTCTGCAGTAAATATTTGACCTTGCAGAATGATGTTAAAAGAAAATAGTTAATTAGGATATATTAGAGTTGCTACCATTATGAAAAGTTTGCTCTCTATTCCTCATTAGCAGATAATGTTGTCCCTTCTGTTGTGGCTCACTGAACAACATTCTTTATGTTTTAAACCTGTAGCTTTGAATTTTCAGTTTCTGGTTTGCAGATCTCTCAAAATCCTGTGAATTATTTCAAAGGTGCCCACAAAACCAGATTTTTTAAAGAGCACATTTTTAAGAAAGCATATCTCTTTTATAATTAACTGTATATTTAAGGTTTTCAAAAGGTTTTATTTCTCCATGGGCCAAAATTTAAAGGTCCATAAACTGAAGGAGGTAGGAAAGCACTGAATTAAGGCTCAGACTTGATCTCAAAACTTTGGGCACCACTCAAATCACATTTTTTTAGGACAACACATACTTTTAGCTTCAGACCTGTTGAAATCAGGAAAATGCTACTAGGACCTTAACTACTTTGTATGGTGCCAAGCCAGTTATAAACTTTTTGAGGATTTTCAAGGTTGTCATGCCATGCCATGGCCATGGATTTCTTTAATATAGAGATAACATGATCATCAGACAGTCTTCCATAAATGAGAGATTATCCTGGGGTGGTAATATGGATTGGTGAGAAGAGGTTCCATTAATTCCATCACCACCAAATAGTTCCTATGAGCTTTATGAAGTGGTGGTGGATTAAAGGTGTGCCAGTTCCACCTCCCAGCCAGTCAGTGTCTGCTGTCCCTGTATTCCCAGCACAAAGGAATGGAAGCTGTAGAGCTTCATCTAGTATGATAAATGGATGAACTAGTTACTTCACTCCCTGAGCATGATAAAGACTCTTTTCAGACATTTATGATGGTTGCTACCCAAAGTCATAGAAATGAGCCAGATTAATGTACTTGACAAAGGACAATGCTTCTCTCAAGGCTCCACTGACTTCAGGCACTGCAGCCTGTCCTCAAGGCATAATGTGCAAGGTTTGTCACAGTGCTGCTTCAGCAACTAAAAAAAGTTTAAATCAAACAATAAAAATTAAATATGTTTAATATTAATTACCACTTCAGTTTTGAGCTCTGTAACAACTTCCTACTAACATATTAACTTTTTGCTCATTATAAGAAACTTTTATGTTCTACTATCATATCTAACAAGGAAAATCTGTGCTTTAGGCAGTCACGGGAACGTTAAGATTTCTGCTGGACGGCAGCTCTCCTCTTACTCCTGCTATATTTGTTACCAGTCTTTCCTTCCTTCATTTTGCTTAATTTCCTTTCTTTATTGCTCCTCTCTGCTCTTTACCCTCCCCTTTTGTTACAAAAACAAAAAGCAAGACATATGCCTTTTTAAACCCAAAAAGGGCTAGGATCACCTAAAAGTCTGATACCCCTCTTGTATATAAGCAAGAAAGATAACAGTCATAGAGAGATTATCAGACTTTGTTTCCCAGGACATCTTTGATTCTGTCACTCTTTAGGTCTCAGTTGATTTTGGGACTCTTAATTTTGTAATAAGGAAACATGTTTGTTTGAATCTCTCCTAGTCTGAAAAACCCCCTCCATGTGTACATTCACAGAAATGCCCAATGGCCTCATTCTAGAACCTGAAAAAACTACTATGAGATCAAATACCAGGATGACGTTAGAGATGCATTCATTTAAGCATCCTTAAGGGTAAAGGAGAAGTAATTGAGGTGGTCTCCTCAGTGGCAGCACTATCAAGCTAGCAGGGTTCATCCAGATGCCATGCAGGACATGGGCATAATAAAACCTACTAAAACAGTTGTTAAAGCTGAAGATGTCCCTTTCACACTGCAGGGAGAAAACTCACCCACACTCATGGGTGAAATACCCATCAATATCAAGGTGGTGCAATGTGGATTTGGACCATAAATCCATGAGAAATCTGCTGTCGTCTGATCCCAGCAAGCCTTTGACTGTGCCACAGCCTTGAAGGTGTTCAGTTGGAAAAGCCTGTCTGGAAGGTCTGGCATAGGAGCTGTCCCTTAGGAGGACTTTGGATCAGACTTGTTTGATGGTAGCCATCAGTAAAACTTCTAGTATTTTATCCTACTTCTGTCTGTAAATTCAGAAAGTTAGAAGTCTGTAGGACAAGGGGGAACAGTTTAAAACTGAAAGAAGTAGGGTTAGATTGTATACTAAAAAGAAATTCTTTTGTGTGAGGAACAGGTTGCCCAGAGAAGCTGTGAATGCCCCATTTCTGGGAGGGTTCAAGGCCAAGCTGGATGGGACCCTGAGCAGCCTGGTCTAGTGGAAGGTGTCCCTGCCCATAGCAGGGGGTTGGATGATCTTTAAAGTCCCTGCCAGTTCAGGCCATAGCATTATTCTATGACCAGTCATTCACTTAATTACAGGAATGACGTTCAGCTGCTTTTCCTTACAAGAATTAGAAGTATTTCTTTGTTAAATCCTTAATCCTTTGTTTAGGGTTTGGGACTGATATAACTTCATATTGTTTAAACTTGCCAGTGAAAAAGAAAACATAAGAGAAAATATATGGTCACAGGGCAGCCCATTGTGCCTGTTCAGATTCACCCACACCATCATGGACAATGGCTGCTCAGCTGCCAGTATTTGACAATAAACAAACAGCAACAAACAAAAGCGTTTGACAATATATTTAACTACTATTGGGTCAGCAGTTGGTTTCTTGTCTTACATAACACTGAAAAGGAACTTGTTCAGGAAGGACAGTCAGTATTTCAAGCAGAGGGGCTATGCAAGTACATCATTTATGAAAAGAGTCCTGCATCTGGGACAGAAGATGAAAGGGAGCTAAACAGCCAGCAGGATGCAAAATGACAGCTGTTTAAACCACATTTCTAACTGCTGTGGTCAAGGTTTGATATCTCTGGGGAACAAGCAGGCAGTCACAGAAGGGTGGGACACAGAATAACAGAAAAGATCAGCATATTATTATTTCTATTGTGATCAGACTGTCTGTTCCTGTCCTATAACAGCTAATTACTGACTGCCAGAGTTTACCCTGTATACCTAGTCCAAACATCTGGTTATCCAGGCCCTGTTTTTCTCACTAAAGCTTTAGTGAATTTTAACATGTTTGAAAGAGTATTTCCCCCTGGCTTACCAAGATAAACCAAGGTATAAACAGTTCCCTTGGGCCTGGTACATCCTCTGCTGAGTAGTGTGCCAAATTCCCCTATCCTCCCAGGCAACTTAGTTGCCCCCAGACCCCCTAACTACAGATTTGCTGGAAAAAGCATCTGGTGAAGTAAATGTCCTACGTCTTTTGAGAAGAAGCATTCCCTATTCTGTCCAGGAACAAGAATAAAGCTGCTGGAGAGCATCTGATCACCAAATAGTGTGGGGAGGATTTGCAGCAATGAAGGATGGTACTTCTGGCTCTGATACTCCTCTGCATGCTGCCTCTATCCATGACAAAGCAAATCTCTCATCTGCACCATCCCATCTGTGAATGCTCCCAGCCCTTGACTGCATTTTTATACTGCTTGCATCAACCAGACCTCCACAATTCTCTCTAGCGAGAGTAACTACAACCCACTCTCTCTAAATCTGTCTTTGTGACAGGAGGAAACTGGAAATACAGCTGGCAAACCAAGTAACTGAGGCCAAAACCAGTCTTCTAGGAAAATGTAGAGTCCTATGTGGCAGTGGGAGAGGATGACAAGAAGGGATGTAGGTCACACTGACCCAACTCCAAATTCCTGGAATTACTCCAAATAATCTTTACAAGTTCCCCATTGAACCAAACACCTGCCTTCACATGAAGCATTGATTTTTTTTCTCATCCAACTTTTTATCCTGAGCATACAGAATATCTCACAGACAGGCAAACTCTTCAATCTAACACTTTGTACTGTCAGGAGCTGGAAGGCAGAAAGAACTGTGCCAAAGAAAGTTTTCATCCAAATCTCAGTAAGGTACTTCTACACTGCCTCAAAAAGTTTCATCCAGCTGTTTATTCCTGTTACTTTACACTGAAACCAGTTACAAAAATGTAAAACCTGGCTGCGGTACCACATGCAGAAATTTATGCTAAGCAATATATGAAGTTTGACAGGTGTTTGTTGAGAAGTCATAGGGTACTGGATGAAGCTATCCAGTTTTTTGCAGCTTACACAGAACTATCATATCAGGGGAAAAGTGAATGTTTCTTTCCACAGCCCTGTAAGCCTGCTGCTATGCCCCCCCCCCACCAGCCCTTGCTCCATCAAAGACACTCTGACAATAAGAAAATTCAGAAAAAAAGAGAGAATGAGTACATGGCTGAAGGATAGATTTTCCTGCAGGCAGTTTTTTTCAGAACATGGATGATTACCACAGCTACTGCTGCTAGGAGTTCCTGTTTCCCAGTCTGTCTGTAAGTGTTCTCTCCCCTGCCTTCTCACTACAGCTGCCCTACAAAACAGCTCAGCTACCTCCCCCTACCCTCTCCCAGGTGCTGTTGCATACATGAGTCCTCTCTGCTCCTCAAGCATGCTTCATGCAGACCCAGCTACGAGGAACAAGGCTAAGCAGAGCAGAAAGCTTGTGACTGCCACCACTATATCTTAGAAAGCCCCTTCCCCGTGCCAGGCCTTATAACACACCATGAATCTCACACAAATCCCTGAAAATCCCACCCACTCTGATCTGCCTAGAACGAGAAGAGAGAGAAACAGCTCAATGGGATGGTGCTATGGAGAGTTTCTAGGCTCCAAAAAGAATTTAGATTGTATAGATAGAAAGCAGAGCTAGAAATCACATCACATCATGGAACACTACAACTGCTGATTAAAACAAAGCAGCTGTTCTGCTTCATTCTTAGGCAGGAAACAGTATAAGGCTGCAAGTAAAGCAGAACTTTGTGTCTGACCCAAAACTCATTTTAGAAATAAGGCGTACCTGTCCCTTCACCTGCAAATCCATAGGAAGACAACAGTTATCCCTTCTGTCTCTGGAAGTTAACTGACTTAATTTTCATTTTCCCCTTTTGTATCTCTGAGAGGATCCTTTGGTTGCCCAGAGGGCTGTCCTTTTCTGGAATTTTCTCTTCTCTTTTTTTTCCCTTCCATACATAGGCACATATACACTCAGAACGTTTCTGCTATAGTTACCTGAGTCTTGGAGCTCAGGTTATGGGAGGGCTTATCAGAGAAACAGGAAGGATGAGATATTCAGCTATGGGGACCTTGTGCAGCCTGCCAAAAAAGAATGTAACAGCAACAGACCAGCATAGCAGGAGGTGTCAGCAATGGCTGCAAGACTTGAGAGACTGTGTCACAGGTGAACATTACCTGTAAAGCTCAAGTGGTCCCAGCTGGAGGGCAGCTCTGAAATCTCAACTACTGCTCTTCATTTCAGACAGGACTTAATGATTCCATATCATATTGTACTTGGATTTCATATTTCTAGGAAAAGCAATGTGTAAATTGCAATGTCCAGACATATTTTATATACTCCTCCACGTGAGCATTCAGTCTCTAGTCCAGATCTGAGATCCCCTTGCAGAGTCTTTGTGGCTCTTGAGATGATGGAGATATGACTTTTATTCTATCAGTCCTCTTAGTCATCATTTGAATGCATTCTTATATCCACCTGATAAGCACAAATTTGTCACTGGCTACAGACATATTGGTGAGAAATAGTGAACACATACATAGGTTTATATCTGTGTGAGGTCATTACATCTGATAGATTCTGCTTGAGGGACTTCAGGCATCTCACTTCAGCCTGTGAGATAATGCACAGGAAAAAGCAGCAGCACAATGACACAGCCAGGCTGAACTGTGGCATTTCCTGGTGTTTAGTAGTTAATGTCAGCCTTTGTGTTTGATTTCCCTTGGCTTTATTGTTTGTTTGTGATTTTCTGTTGAGGATAACCTTTCAAAAGCATAATCCCTTCTGCTCTGAAGCTCTGCTGCATAGACAATAATTACACAGACACCATGAAATGTTGTTGGTGTTTGACTCTACATTAGCCCAAATCTATCACTTTATTCTACTCCCCTGTAACGAAACTGCCTTTAAAGTAATATATAAGTGGATTGTGAATAACATCTTTCATTACTCCCTGGACTAGTTTATTTTTTTTTTAATTATATGCTATCTAGCTTGCAGTTGGTTTGGGTTCAGGGAGCTTGGTTTATACTGTGCAAGCATGGACTATTTCTTTCAAATTAGCAGCTTTTTTCCCCCCTTAATTACATGCTTTTCAAATGCTCACAGTTTTATCAACTAAAATCAATTTGCAAAACAATACAGTGCCCTGCAGTCCAGGAAGGGCTATTTTTATATCAGTTCCAATCTTTAATTTTTAGCTTTTCTTTTTCTTGAAAATGAGGTACCCTTTCTACTGTAAATTTGTGGGCTTTGCTCCACCCAGTATCACTAGCTGAGCAAATGTTCCTAAATCCTTTCAAAGGCAATTATCTTTCCAGGGAAAACTTCACAGAATTTTAGAAATATTTTCTTCTAATAGCAATTATTAGGAGTATTTTTGGCTTCAATTTGTTTTTCTTGTATATATCACATTTTCATTTGCTTACTCTCCCCAGCTAAGAGCTACATTTTGCTCTCCTTGGGGAAGGGTATGGGTTTGCTTGCTGACTGTCTGACCCCTTTCCTCTGAGAATGTACCTCTTGGAGATCCTCACCACCTCAGGGTGCCCAGGTTTGTCCTGAGGGGTAGGAAAGGACAGCTTTGAACACTGTAAAATCTGCAGACATTTGCATATTTCATCAGGCAACAAGGTCTGTTCCATTGCATCTGGTCCTGAAACTATCACCTTGAGAGCATCATAAGGAGTCAAAACAAAACCAAAACCAAAGAACAATAACAAATAAAATACCACAAACGCATGCACACTCCCCATCCCCTCCCCCCCCAAAAAAAATAAATAAAAAAGAGAGAGAAAAAATTCTTACATTCCTAAAAGTGCTTCTTAAAGCAAATACATTTGCACTATCAACTATCAGACAGGGTGAGCACATCTCTTTTTACTAGAAATCAAACTGGATAAATGCTAATAAAAATGATGTAACACTGCCATGGTTTTGTAAATAAAGTCTTTGTTTTCTCACCTCTCTCTCTCAGAATAATCCTCCCTCAATCCACAGTCACATCCAGTGCTATGCAAAAATCAAAGGCACTTACACCAGTTTAGGGATATATTGATTTGGTTTGTGGATGAGTCTTGGCAAAAAAAACTTTAGAGAAAATTAAAGCATTGTACTGCAAAGGTTTCTACATTTTCAAGCAAACATTTTCACTTTCACTAAGCCCTCTAAAAAATGTGCCTTAATTACACAAGAGAGTTGAACATTTGTTGACGTTAGTGCTTCCTCACATGTTATCTATCAGATAAATCATCTTTTCCCAGGTTTCACTTTCAATTCACATAACCAAAAAATGCCTTAATCAATTCTTTTATTTTTCAATCAGTTCTAAAATACAACAAAACAATGAATTATCAATGTTTGGATGAATTCTCAAATATTCTGGTACTAAAATCCATGTTCAAAATTACTTAACTATTTCGCACACTTGTTAAAATTAAAAACTAATCATAAATAATATAAACAAAGGATAGACAACTATTATACTGCCATGAAAGATTAATAATGCATAGTTAGATCCAGCTGAATGAATGAATGAAGATAAGGAGGGGGAAAAAAATGATTGTTGGAGGAGTGGGTGCATTTTATCTGCTCTTGCAAATTATTATATGCTTGCATGAGATCTGTCTTCCCAAATTTTCTCAATGTGAAAAGTCCAGAAATATAAAAGGCAGGACATTTAATCCAATGGATCATGTTACTTCTGTTTAGGGGCATTGGTCCTGAAGCCACTTCCTCATAAACAAATCCCCTGGAAATAAATCTACAAGAAAAAGCTTGTTCCCTACACCAGCATTCAGTAAGGAGGCTTTAAGAGACAAAATGCTACTGTTAAGAGTAGCCATCAATTAATCAAGGACTTGAGGGAAATTTGATTCAAAAGGATGTGACATATTCAATTGGCTATCTTGGTAAGTTTGATCATATAATTTTTCTGCATGTGCATGGTATATTTTTGCACTTTTTTTAACAGTGTATTTATTGTCTTTACAATATTTTTCTGCTGAGAAATTCTATTCAAAAAGGAACATAGAAATACCAAAAAAGAAATATGTAAATTTTTACTTCTTGAAAAAAAAGCTTGTTAAACTGAAAAGCAAAAAATGGTCCTATTTTTAATGTAAGACTTCCATAAAAGATGTCTTTAAACTTTTCTACTTGTGGAGCAGATCACTATTCACATGAATATCTGGAAACTGCATGCCAACTTGCAAAATTCTGTCTGGAGAAGAGAGGATTACCAAGAAAAAATAATTTAAAAAAAAATTTTAAAAACCAGTGAGAATGATTGGCCAAACAACAATCAGTGAGACAGGATTATACATCACAAAATAAATGTCTTGAAATATTAAAAAGTAATAACAGCAAATCTCAGAGCAATGGTATGCAATATCTTCATTCAAAAGGGGAAAATGGTAATAATTTCTCTTTATCATTCTGCAGTATATTAAATGAGATTTTTAATAAGGATATGTGTTAATTAGTTCTTATCCATTAGAGAGAAATTAATGGATGCTAATATATTTGTGGCTATTCTCTACAGTTGTGAAAGAAGCCATTTCTATCATGAAGATACACTTTTCTCTCTGTTAGAATCTGAATGATCATCTTCTTAAGGTTTTGGAAAAAACAATACTTTGAACTGGCAGACTTGATAAATTAATTTCTTTCTAATCACTTTGTAAATCAATCTGATGGAACTATATAATTAGACTTTTAAAAAGATATTCAATGTGCAATATTCAATAATTCAAGAAAGTCAACATAGGTTTGAATAAACTAATTCTAATAAATGACAGCTCCCCAAATAAGCTAGCAATCATGAACAGATTTAAGATTCCACTTAGCAAAGCTAAATCAAATAGGTTGAATTCATAATCTTACTACTTGAAATGTCAGTCCAGTTTTAGTAAGACTAAACATCAAAATATGTTAAAACAAAGCTCTGTGAATCAAAGAACATAAGAGTATTTACTGATGAATCAACAGATAAGTTACTAATATAAATAATCTTTTTCATTATTTGATTACAACATATACGTAATGTTTACTACAAAGTCCTTTTAGGCTGAAAAGAAAGCAAGAGTGATGAGACATACCTTACCGAAGTGTTAAATTTGTATTTGCTTAAGAATTCAGCAAGAAATTAGTACTTATACACAAAGAATTTTGCAGCAAGTCTGAGAACAAGTGACTTCACCTTTATCCAACCTACAGCAGCACTACAATCCCATCTATCGATGGGGGAGTGGCAGCCGGAAATCAGGCGGCTGCAGTGCCAGAGGAGCAGAGTTGCTAAACTCAGTTACTCTTTACCATCTAATTAGTTCTACTGACTGATGCTGACACTGCTGGCACACTCCAAGTTAGCAGCTGTTTAAACAGCTTGCCAAAATTGGGTCCTGAACCTCTCAAAACCTGCATTCAAGCAGGATTCAATGCAAAGGTAATAATTTCTGGGCTAGCGCACATATGCCTTGTTTTGTTTGGATATTTTTCCATTTGCATATTTTCCCTCTAAAAAATTTATTTGGCAAGTTTGTAAGGAGTGTTTCTGATCATGTTTCCTAGGTACACATAGATATAAGTCTTCATGCTGCAAATTAAGAATGCAACAACCAAGCTCTGATTATTCTCCAGACCTGGTCAAAGAAACCTGCACCACCGTGGAACCTCTAGACAAGGAAGCTGATCTCCATAAGGAAAATGCTGCTTGGTCTGAAAGCAGCAGCCCAGAAGATGTCTTCAGTTCCTCTGAAATGCAGACAGTACCAGTTTGTATGGACATCCCCTTGCCTCCTAGGAACTACATTCTCCAACAAGGTTACACAGAGTCTTCACTTCCGAGGCTTCCTGCAGAAGAGTGCAGTGGGATCCACCATGCGCCTTTCCAGTTCGACCGCCATGCTCGGGCCAGAATTTCCACTTCTCCAACTTTAAGGAGGCTCAGGATGGCCTCTGCCTCACAAGCACTGTCATTTCAGGACTGTTCTAACACAGCACAGCTTGGAAATCAAAAGGAATACACTGGCTCTCTCCACCACATTTGTAAGAGTCCACCCCGGTGCATTACAGTTTCTTCATTGTCGCTGCCTTCTTGTGTCCATGCAAAATTATTGTCATCCAAAGCCAAGTCTGAGAGAACTACAGCAGTTCCAGAGTCTGACCTACCCAGATCAAAGCTTCCCAGCAAAGAGGATCCTCTCAGCAATGACAGTCCCAATGAGCCACCCAGAAACTCTTGGAGAGCCAACTCTGCTACGCTTTCTACGAGACTCCCCCGCCCGAGCCCTACACTTTGGGCAGGTGTCCAGGTAAGAGGAATAGGAGGATGCAACCTCTTTTTTAGTCTTTCATATTCAGTGTTGGTCCATCATGAGCCAGTGCACAAATAAAACCCCAGTTCTTAACCTGAACTGCATGTTGGGTCGTGATCCTTTAATACAGCAGAGCAGCTTCTATACTTAACAGGAAGGGAGATTTTTCTTTCCAGATCAGCAAGAGACAGCAGCTCCAGCCTTTCCTCTTGGTGACCAGGCTAGCTTAGTCCACTCCTGTACAGGGCCTCTTTCCCATCTCTGTCCATTCACCGTGGTGGGCCAGGGTGGTGGGTATGGAAGAATAAGATTAAGTAATTGATCCTGTTTAGGATTGGGTTTTAGAAGACTATTTTCTTTCAACTCTTTAGCTCTTTAACCCTTCAGCAGGATTATTCCTAAGACAGGGAAGTTCCCTGTCTGTTTACTGAATGGCATTACTAACCCTAAAAAAACCAAGAATTAAGTTGGTTGAGTCAAATTTAAAGTCTGCTGCTACCAAAGGAAGAAGTACAATTCCTTTTATTTATTTCAGCTTACCTAGCTCTGCCACTCACTGGCACCCCTCCCTTTTTATGTCCAGCTCCATAAACAAAGAAACAATTGTGCAATCTCTTCTGAAAAAAAGAAACCCGGGTCCAGTGAGTGTCGGAATCAGTAAAGAGAAATAAGCAAGGGAGGAGCCAACCCTGCATCTTTCAAGGGCAGGAAACTGCAATTCAATTCTCCACAAGGACAAAACGAGAGGCTTTCTGTACAAGCTAGGTGTGCTATAGATCTGCTCTCAAAGACCTTCCCCTGTGTGCAGAGACACACACATGCTCAGCTCTGTCCTTATGCAAAGCACCTACACACACATTTTGCTGAGGGTGGATGGTGTCAAATAGGTGTAGAGTTCTTCACTAGCCAGTTAGCTTTGCACTACAAACCAAAAACTATTTTCCTCCTCCCCCACCCTCTTCAAATATAGAAAACATTCTGGATATCAAATCAGTTCTCCTTGCTCCACAACAGTGAAATTACTTAGCCTATGCCCAAGCCTATTACACTATTATTAGTACATTTCCCTTTACAAACAAGCTCTTTTTTTCACAAAAAGTCAGATTGCTTGCTTGCTTTCTGATCAACTAACTAAGAATATTCACTTTCTTTCAGGAGAGTGGACTGCCCATGCAAAGGTATGCACATATTTATTTTATCTGATTCTAAGCTTGACTCTCCTACATTTTTAATGAATTTTCTTCACTCTAGGACAAAACTGAACATTGAGTCACGTATACATAACTCAATGTTAATTTGTAGATTTGCTATGTGAAATGCTTGTCACCAGCTCACTAAACTTTCTAATGAGATTTTCTTTTAAAGGTGGCCCTCTCCCTAGCACATTTAGCTACATTTCACACAATATTTCATCCGGATCATGGGGGAGCTTTGCACCTGGAACCAGCTGCCAAAAGGTCTGGTTGTTTGGCTTAGCAGGGTCAAACTTCAGCTTGAGGAATGTGAAATATCTCCTAATCTTGAGTGACATTTTTCAAAAGTTTGTGGAAGGGAAAACGGAGCAAAGGCGCTAGGAGAACAGCTCAATATTGTTCTTATACATAAGCAAAGAAGATCTAGGACTGCTGCTGGAGAGGGGGATTATTAATCTTACAAACTAAGAAGAGTACATAGAATACGTGGATTTTATAAGTTAGGGCAGAAAAGACAGAGCATTGTATACCATATACCTGTGCAGTGAATTGTGTCAAGGTCTTCAAAACAATTATCAGAAAGGAAAAGTGCTATTAGAAATTATTTTTATTAAGATATGTTTCTTTAAAATGTTCAAATGTTTACAGAAGGGAAGGAACGTTTTACTTTCTCCCCACACAACAAGGAAGCAGGAGATAGTTCCTCTATTAATACTGACCCCTCTCTCATTGATGGAGTAGTGCTCACTTTACTGCATGGTCCCCTCAAGGATGTTTGGGACTGGGTGGTTTGGAGCAGACCGATATACTCTAGGATTCCTTACACAATGCAGTTCCCTAAAGGAGATTCAAGAAATGTGTGCATGCATTTGAAATTACATGTTCACTGAAGAAGAGGCCTCCTGGATATTCTGAACTGGTACAATTTCCAACCGATCCTTTAGCATTTTGAACTTACAATGGAGATGGGGAGAGAAGGGGAGGGAAACATCTTTTCATCTGGATGTGAAAACAAGTGATCTATACCTTTTTTTGGGAAGAGTCTGGTCTGATCCAACTCAAAACAGGAATACATAAACATATCTCACTGTCAGCATGAAGATTTTCATGACGTGTAGCAAACTTCAGGAGAGAAATTGAAGATACTGAAGGCAGATGGCTTAACAGGAGAACACTCAACATATAGTGTACACACCTTCTCTTGGTGCTGTTTGCCTATAATGGCTTCAGGAGGGAAGTAACTACATGCCAGCTAGGGTATTGGCTTTGGACTTCTATCCAGACACCTTTTAAAATCAAGAAACCACAACCCAAGGAAACAATCCAAGATTTTTTCCATAGGCACCAGCTGGAAAAATTGTCAAAAGGTGGTTGGGATGATGTATTATGAATTCTATCTAGATAAATATTAGAATGTGCAAAAATACATTTTAAATTGCACCAGTTTCTGCTTTAAACATTTTTTGTCAAATCTAATTTGGTCCAAGGTCTGGGTGAAGCCTGTATTCAGCTCCTCCTGTATTAAGATCATTAGTCTAACTTCTTAACAGCTAATCCCTTCTTATCACAGCCAGCAAAAACTGTTCACATGTCAGATTATTTTCTCCATCTAGAAGCACATTAGGACAGTTGGCAACTCTTCTCCAAGATTGACTTACATATTGTCCTGGGTAAAATCATACCTCTGTCCTTCAGTTTTAATGAACATCTCTTCTCTACACTGCCAAGCTATACTTTCAAAAAACATCTTTAATGCACTCATACTCATTTTGAACAGCCTTCTCCCACACAGTCCTCAGTCAAGAATGCCAGCACATCCCTGTCAGCATGGCAACTTGCTGAACTGATGTGGTTTATAAAGAATCATCCAAAATAAATAAACTAAAAGGGCAAGAGGGGCAGCACAAATAAGGGGTATATGTGGTGGAGAGAAGGTGAGATGCCAAACCAACAGTGCTGTGAAAGAAAACATTGATAAAAAAAAACCTCAAGTTTACTCTGATCTCCTTTTCTCCTTGCACCATTCAGCATTATCAGAGGCTGGGTGGAAAACCGCACTGCACTATTTCCTACAGCAAATCAGCTAATGAAGAGCCTTCACAGTAACTGCCAAGACAGCTCATATTCAATGCCTTGAAGGAGCTGGGCTCATCTATCTTGAAATACTCCCATTCCTCTTTCAATGACTCACACAGCTGTAAAGTGTCACAACATCACAGAATCACAGAATGGGTGAGGTTGGGAAGGACCACGGTGGTTTCTCTGTTACAACCTCTCTGCTCAAGCAGGGTCATCCTGGAGCACATTGCACAGGATGCCATCAATTACACCAAACCTAACTCCTTATGCAATCACAGAAATAGTTTACTTTTGGCAATGGGTCATTTTCCATGCTAACTTTTTGAATTGGGGAGTCCAAACACCCTCCCTGAGCAGCCTGGGAAAGAGTGTCACTGCCTGGCACTTATCTCAGTACTGTGAGCACCCTATAATATTTACCTCAGTAACATCCTCTGGTGCTTTTATTCACATCTAGTGGATAGTCCTTTAAGTAATATATTGCTGTTTAAGTAAGGTGATCTGTATAAATGTCTGTTCCCTGATATAGCTAGTTAGGCTAAGATTAGGGACATATGAAGACACTTTCTGTGCCTTAGAAATAAATACATACTCAGGATATTTATTTTGCCAGACCATGATCTGCTTCAACGTTTTTAATAATTTTCCATAACTTTCCCATCTAAATCTATGACATAATCGTGTTTCAAAAAAAAAAGTGGATTTTAAGAATGGGGAGATGTCATCTGTAATAAATCAAATGCCTGAGTTTGTCCCTAAAGCATAAGCATTTCTTTCATTCCGTCACTGCAGTCCTCTGCCCCCAGTAAGTGAAACAAGCAAAAAATAAAGAAAAAGGCAAAGCTACAGAGTCTGAAGGCATGAGAAGGTGCTAAGATATTGCAGACTAAAAACCTAGTAAATTTTACTACATAGAACTTCAGTAATTTAATTTCTCCAGAAAGAAAACAACAGAAGCATCTGATGTATCTAATATTTCTACAGGCATCAGGCCAGGAAACCACAGACACCTGTGCTTCCATCTCTGAAGCATGACTGTAGTTTAGACATGTAAGCCATTAAGCAGCCCTGGCTCATCAGATTGCAAAGGTAAATTGTAGACAGACACTCGAGTGGTCCTGCCATGCCCCCACATTTCACAGGCTCATGCACTTATGTGAAGAACTTGTTTAGCCATGTGTGTGCCTGAAGTTCAAGGCCTTTTTGATCTGGATAAATAATGCCACTTAATTCAGTTATAGTGACTCTGTGCTTCCATTATTAGTCTTCATAAGCCATTAGCCTGCAGCTTCAAATATATTGTGAAAATAGAAGTAGCCTAGATGCTTTAAAAATCAATAATACACTGGCAAAATTTTACTGTGAAGCCAACCTGAAGTAAACCTCCTGAATTTCCTGGTAACGTAATAACACCTTTGAGGATTATCCTTGTACTATATTGCAGCCCCTGACTTGTATAATAGCCCACCTGCCCAAAAGATTGCACCATGGAATCTCTAGAGGGTTCAGTGGCATCTTAATACAATCATTACCAACATTGAAAAGTTGCATTGGGTAGCACTCAGTGCACATCTCAGGAAGGCACTCCTGAGAGGAGCACTCCACTCCCTTGCAGTGGTATGGGCTTGCAGACAGCCAGGGAACAGACCCCCCACCCATTAAAGCTCTCAAACCACATACTGAGGGTCCAATTTCATGAGAAACCACAGAGTTTCATTGTAAACTCTAAAGCCAAATAAATAAATCCCATGTTCTCCATTCAGTAGGACTAGCAGAGAAACTTGCAAAGAACTCCTGCATTTCACACTGTAACCTCCTCAAGTTGTAGTTTTTACTCCCTGATGTGTCCATGGCTCAAATGGTAAAGTCCCATGCCTGGCCCATCTGATAGCCTGCAGACCTCTCTCTTGTTAGGAGCAGCTTTCATCTAGACCATTCAATTGTTTAGCTAAGGCAATTTCAAGCAGCGTTACTGCCAGGTGATAAAAAAGGCACAATCTCCTTGTCTTACCATACATATCAAATCCCAGTTCTCCACCTCAGAGCTCATCTGTCAGCTGATAAGCTGTCAAATAACTATTCATGCACTTAAAGGAAGTGCCAGGTTTCACGCCAAGTGTGGCCAGTGGCTAGAAATTCACAGTAAGTGAACTGCCTAGACAAAAAAAGATCTCAGTAAGAATCATGCTTAACTGAACAAAAATACCATGCACAATAAGTGGTGACTGAAAACCAGAAATTTTATAAATGCGCATGTACTTTGTGCCTCCTCCCGCACAAAGTACATGCACATTTATAAAATGGAGTTACTGACCCTTTGAGCCCTACTGAGTTACTGACCCTTTGAGCCCTAATGCAGTATTCATGTACTGAAGGCAACACAGGGGCAGCTGCAGACAACAGTCCCTCTGCAGCATATACTAACACAATTCATTAGGTATCAGTGTGATATTAGCAAAATACAAAAGGTTTTTAACATACACCAACCGTTTCTGTGTGTGAATGCAAGCAGCCTGTAGCACAAACATGCTGCTGGATACAGAATGCTTGTGTCACTTTTCTTCATGGATCTAGATTCTGGAAAATGTTCTCCATTAGGAACAACAATAGTTGGAAAGAGACATTTTTTGATCAGTAGAGCCACTGAGTCATATTGCATTTAAAATATTTGAAATAGCAGAAAAAAATGCCAAAAATACTTAGAAAAAAAATAGTACAAACTAGCCAAAAGGTCAAATAATTATTTTAAACCCAACATTTTAACTGTTTCACTAGTGGGCTGTCTTTTCTTGAAATCACCTGAGCTACAGGAAGGCTAAAAGTAACAAGACAGATGTCAGCTAAAAACAGTATTTAATTGCTCCATTAAACTCCACTGCCAAAACATAGATTCTAAAATCTCCACTCACTTTTTGTCTAATCTCAGGAGAAACCAGGAAGTTCCAATATTTAAATGCTCTAATTATTTATTATCTGAGGCAAGCCTCAGATGACCATAAGAACTTTGATCTCAGCAACAACGTGGAGTTTGAAACTCAACTAGGTATTTGCTGTCAGTCACTGAAATTCTCTGCTCAGAGTACTTTTAGCACATGATGTCATAGCTGCTGTGATTTGGTTTTTTAGCAGATTCCCCCCTGGCTCAGCAGGAGCTCCCTGCAGCCTCCATGGACAGAGATGACCTGTGTTGCTGTTGTGTCCCACAGATCGGCCGAGCGCAGGCGCAGCTCCCTGGTGGTGAGCCTGCCGGGCCTCGAGGTGTTCCCTGGAGACCTGCTGGTGTCAGACAGTGCCATGGACTACCTTCCCTGCTCATCCTTCCTGCTCAGTGCAGGTCAGACACAGCGGGGATTGCTCCTCTGAGCCCAGCCAAGGGGGACTGGAAAACGTGTGCATGTGGCATGGGAGGGATATATGCAATGAGAACCTGAGGTGGTGCAGGATTCCCCCTCTGTGGGGAATCCTGTTACCCCACACCAAACTGACTTCATTGCCAGTTTTAAAATTCCTCTCTTCTTTTTTTTTTCCCCTGCATTTTACTGTTGAATGCAAAATGCAAGTAGATGAGAAGGTAGGACAGAGATCACACTGCTCCTCCACAGGCTAGAAGCAGCCAGAGCCCAGGCCAGGATCTCCATCTGGAAGCAGCTGAGGCACAATTTCCTACCTCCACAGCTTCAAGCAGAGAGAAGAGCAGCCCATGCTGCCCTTTGCAGTGGTGTTCTGATCACGAGGGCAGCAAACCCAACTCATGGCTAGAGGTTGCTCACAAGACATTCCAAAACTGAAATGCAGACCTGCAAGCAATTTCCACAAATATCTATTGTAGAGTATAGCATGGTGTGATTGATGGAGATCCTGGTGGCCAGAGATCAAAAGTTTCTCAAAAAGCAAGTCAGCCAAGGTCACAACCAACATTTCCATGACAGCAAATAAACCAGCCATTCCCAGAATGGCTAAGACCTTCAAAATACAGAAACGCAAAGTTTGGACTGATTCCCTGACACACCTAAAGATGGGTGCCACGTAAAGAAAACCTTTTCAGATTTCTAGCTGGACACAGTAGTTCCTCACAAGTCACCAGTGCATTCCTAAATCTAGATCCCCAGCTTTCCCTGTGCCTCACCAAGGACCACAAATTAAACTCTGCCTCACTGTGCCAGCCCCATTACAGATCTGAGAATTAGGGCTCATAGGGCTCAGTTTGTTTACTGGAGATTTAAATACCTGCATAACTCCAGCTTATCATGATGAGAAGACATAGACTAATTCTTGCTTTAAAACAACATCTTGAAATTTGGCTTGAGTTATGATGGTTTTCCCAGGTAAAGAATCACATAGTAATCACAGCAATCACAGAGTGATCACCTGCAACAAGTAGGAGCATTCAGCACCATCCAAGATCCCACCACAGACAGTCATAGTTCTTGCTGGGAGGAACCCAACAAGCTTAATGGGTTTTAAGTCTAGTGCACAAACTGCCTAAACTCAAGTATTAAATATGAGCCAAGTAGAGTATAGTCTATCAAGCTGCATATATAAAAAATAGGGTTCTTATCTACTTGTTTCCTTACTGATAACATTTGTTTTACCCATCAGAGTCCAAAAAGTTAAGGTGGCCATTTGCCAAAAGAGGAGTTGTGAGTATTTTTTACCACTTCGTTTTTCCTTGCACTGACCTTGCCTTTTCCCTCAACTAACCTGGGTACAAATAGCTTCTTTACTTTCTGGCCCTTGGAGAAAGGCAGCCAGCGGCTGAGCTGAACTCAGAGGTGTCTCAGCCCTCCCTGGGACTGCCTGCACATTAACCTGCAATGAAGGCTGGGTGGCTCCAGTGCAGCCATTGCGTGTGAGGCACATAAAAACACAGTCAGTGCCACTGCTTCCCTTCTCTGTGGGTGGTGGCAGGAGAGGTGTCCTTGGCACAAGCACAGCTCAGTGAATTTTTCCTTGTCTAACACAATTCCTTGTCTTTTCCATTTATGAAAACTTTCACTTACTAAGATATGTGAATTTCCTTTCTGTGTACTGTTCAGCATTCCAAAAATTATTTACAAGTGTCTTGACAACTTTTTCTCCCTAACCATGTAATTAAGAACAGTCCCTTTCCAGTATTTTTTCCATTTTTTCAAAGAATAGTTTGTGCATACAGAACCAATGCAAGTACTCAGGTTTATATGTACAAGAACTCCCTCTCCATTTGATAGTAGTTTCATAGCATTTGAAGGAGCATGACCTAAACCTGAGCATTCTTAAATTCAACAAAATATTTTAAATCTGCAATAAAAAGCATCTAATATTTAGACAGAGGTGATTTCTAAGACTATTAAATGCCATAAAATTTAATTCATGAAGATTCATTTGCTGGTACACTGGTTCAGTGTGCATATATGTTAACTGCATTATTTTTTCTGCCCCATTTCAATCTATCTTTCACAATTAGGAGCTGAACTTAAATCCTAAGTTTCAAATATTATAATGAAACACATATTTCAAAATTGGCCTGAGTTCAGTGCCTAAAGTTCAGACAATGGAAATCCCTGTAGTGGGAATATACTGTTCCAGAGAACAGATAAAACTTAGGCAAACACTTATAAGTCTGTACCCACAGCACTAAATTAGAGTTGATAAAGAATGCTTAAATTTTTTACAAGGCCTGAATAAACAAAGCAGAAACAAAAGAAATTTTTTTTTCTTTCATGGTTCTTCACACAAACTCCTGCTGTTCTTTAAACTTTCTGAAAGCTCATTTTACAGACACTACTCTGCAGATGACCAAGGGACCTTTTTCCATATGTAGCTCAAAAAATTAAAAATAAATAAATATACATATGAATTTGTATACCTATGACAGGATTCCAACTTTGAATCTGTTGTCCCCTATCTCTAGCAGTGCTAAGGGAAGCAAAACATTTCATTTGTTCTGTCTTCCAAGGGTAGCCCATTGCCTGTTACCAATGTCTTACACATCCAAACCTGAGGCATTTACACACCCCACCCACAGCTACAAAGAAACCTGCCATCACTGCCTTGTGTCTGTGTAGAAGAGCCTGGAGAAATTACTCATTTAAGGGCAAACTCCCTAAGGATTAGGGCAAGAGGGGTAAACTTCTTAACAGTCTTTAAAACACTGTATGAATCAGAGGGTTTCTTGTCATTCCACAGGGTAAAGACAAACAGAAGCAAGCATCTGATCTGGAAAGTTGTCTTTCTACTGTTAAGATCATAGACTGCTGCAAAGATGAATTTTTCTGCTTTAAGGTATCAAATTCTCAGTATACTGTATCAAGGATACTCAAGGATGGAAGGAGGAATTTTGTGTTCTCTATAAGCTAACATTTTTCAGTTCATTAATCTGGATATGAGACCTTTCTGTCAAATTAATGCATAAGTATATGGTATATTTTTGTCAAAACGACAAATGGAGGGGCAAGTGGGAAACTGAGGGTCAGTGTAGGTTAGCAAGGGACCTCAAAATCGTCTGGATTTTGCCATGGATCCAGACTGCCCTAGATCAGGGAGGTACCACCTTCAGAAAAAGGTCTCAAGGCAACCCTCACAGCAATACCTACAGGTGCTAGAAAAGCAGAGGAAAGAATCTACAGCATCAGAGAGATGTCAAATGGGACACAGCCACCCCATTGTTATGTTCAGAGGAAGCCACATGCAGGTCAGTGCCAGTACCAAGGTTTGGCTCCAGAAAAGGCACCAAAGCCTGTCTGCCAGACAAACAAGGCTTCTGGCCCCTAGCCACCTAACACCATCCCCTCTCTGAAGCAAACCTTTTGCTTCTCTCAGCAGGCTGTTTCCTGCAGCTCCCCACACAACATTGCTGAGGGCTTCTGCCAGTGCCTAATTTATATATGGACATCTGACTTTGGAGCAGGTCCGTAATGTGATCATGGCCACCACAATTGCCAAGTGACTATAAAGACCTAGTTCTTTGGTACCTTGATTTTATCGTCCAGAAAATAAGATATCATCCACCCAAGAGCAGCACAACAGAACACATTCCTTAGCATTTGCAAGCTGCCCACTAATTGATACAACATACCTAAACGTAAAGAATCACATTGTGTTGTTTTCAAATTCAGCGAGTTTATATTGTAAGTATTTTAGAGGAGAATAGTGGAGTTTAAAATATTTCAATGGAACTTTTAAGCCTTCAGAGGAAAAATAGCTAATACTGGTAGATGAAATTTACACAGTCAATAGGACATAGATTCTTTTCATAATGCCTGAAGCAACAATTTTTTCTTTCTTCTTCAATCCATAGGGTAAATCTTGGCATGAATTTATAAATGAGCAACAGACTGAGCAGAAAGATGTCAACAGCCAGTTAGAAGTGAAAAAAGAAGCAGCAGTGTGGGAACTTTTCACAAGTGAATGCACTTACTTTCTGGATCATTTGCTGGTTCTCAAGATGGTAATGTCAGATTTCACTTTGCAAAAATAATGAAACATTATTTATTCTGCTGTGATGGACACAAAGCCTCCTCAAACTTCTCATTAGAGGTCTGCAGGGGAATGACTTAAGCACCTGCTTTTCCTCCCACCTTGCCTGCTCGTCCCGTTTCCATAGCTCCCTTTTCTGTCATTATGATGGTATCTCTTCTAAACATGACTTTTGAGTGATGCAATCTAGTGCTTTTCAATTACCATCTGACTGCAGAGCCTTCCAGGATATTCAACTGATACTCCATTCTCTAGCAAACACTGCACTGAAGCCATGCTGCAAACACTTATTTCTGTACTGGACTATTCCAATTGCTAATGTTTTTTACTGCTAATATTATTGCAACATTATATTTGTCATTTAACTTCATATAGATCTGGGGTTAGATTATCCTGACTGGAGCATGAAAACCTCAGAATTCAGCAGACCTGTAATTTTAATATTAAATGAAAACAAGTATACTGAAAACAACTCCACTCTCAAAAACTCTGTATTACCTCCAATCCAGTGAATTTTAAGAGCTTGAAATATGGACAACAATATTACAGACTGTTACAAGAATAGCTGCACTATTTATATTCACCACACACCAAAAGTTAATGTATCCATTCAAAAGGAGGGAAGCTTCCACAAACATTTTCTTATAATGTTTCTCGTACTTGGCACAGACAATTCCTGATTTCCTATTAAGTCGAAGAAAAAAGATTTGTAAAACATTTTCCATGTTACTGGAAAGTTATCCTGAACAATACAAGAACTACTGCATAGTAAAGGAAATAAATAGAGGAATGGGCTGAATTCCTCCTTGGTGGGGCAGAACAGGAAGAGACAGAAAACGGGATAGCAGGACCAGCTATTGGTTCAAGGCAGGAAAAGAGCATCCTTCTTTCTATACACTTTGTTTAGCAACCTGAAAAGTTTAAAAAGTGGGGAATACTGGGAAGAATGATGATAACAGCAGGCATGCAGGCCCCTTGTGAGTCTGATGCAGGAGCCCACAGAGAAGCCTCAGCCAGCCCTGCATGGCCCATGAATGATGAACTATTCAGTCCATGCCAGCTTCCCAAACTCTCCCTCTAAAGAAAGAACCCATTGCATTTGGGTAACCAATTTAAAGATACCTGGATACCCCCAAGTATAGAAATATTCCATTGATTTTAATGAATCTCCACAGGGAGCTTTTAGACCACCATAAATCCACTTTAAGCTCTCAGGACAACCAGGTCATGGTAACTAAAGAATTACACAAGGCTAAACAAACACTCTCACTAGTTATTAGGTCTTGGCACCTGGCTAACAGGTTTTTTCATTACGCTTTATACACATAACCAAAAAAAAGTCTACTCAGTAACCTATAAATTTTAAGACTTTTTCAGATTTAGGTCAGATTCAATACAGCTCAATCAGCTTAAAAAATATAAAATCTTAAACAGCCAATAAATACACATGCAGTTTTCACTGAATACAGGCTAATAAAACAATCCAAAGAGATTAAAAACCTCCACAGGACTGCTACTTACCTTAATCCAAGAATATCTTTATTCCTCATAGTAACTCTAAACAATTTAGTTAGCAGCAGTTGCATGGGGTAGGAAGGAAAGCATTTAGAAAGGTCAGAGAACTCTGTAACTGTGGCTCTGATGTTACTGAGTCCTTCACACAGGGATCTGCAGGGGGCTCATTTGCCCCTCTGCTGCCCAAGGGCACAGCAGGGACACAGCTGCCTCCATGGTAACCACAGAGAAACCCCAGAGACATCATTCATACCCTCTTCTGCACAAAACCCAATCTTAAACCTTCAGGCAGATCAGGAAACTTTTCTCACAATGCCATCTTCTGCCCTCCCTAAATCAAATAATCCTTTCATGAATTTCAGTAAAAATGTTATTTTGGAGGGGAAAAAATTTATTGAATTGGCACAAACAGTAATTAACATGAATTTGCTTTGGTTTTAAAGATATTTATGAACACTCTAAAATACCTCCAGAGCAATGAATTTCTCTTGGATGTGGATTTGTGGAGACTTTTTGCAAACTTAGAGGAGTTAAACAAGGTGAGTAGAAAAAGAGAACTGTTACTTAGATCAGAAATCAATCAACCCAGTAAAAGAATTCTATTTAGTTTCAGTGCTCACATTTGGAACTTTGTTCAAACAATCCACCTTTTCCTCTTCTCTATGTGGTATACCAGTGAGAGTCAAATACCACCAGTGCAAATCATCCTCTCCAGCCAAAGATACATGGCATTTTAAACATGGGGGAGAGCTCATTTGGCAGTTGTTCCTGAAGCAAACACAAGTTTGAGACTAATTCTCATAAGCAGTGACCTTTTAAAAGAGATGAAGAGAAACTACTACCCAATCCCTACACCAAAACAGAAAGTATGGCAAAATAACTACATAACAAGGCCTCTTTTGCAAGCAGATGGGCACAAAGACTTTGCTGTCTATTATGCCACTCCAAAAGAGCAAGTTAAAACAAAATGCTGATCCCCTCTCTCCAGCTGAGGTTTCCCTTGGCACGTGTGTAAGGATTTCTCCCATGTTCATGTGCTACTTACTCTGCACTGTCCAGGAGGAGGGAGGCCACTGGGCTTGGCTGTGATGTGCTCCAGCTCTTTCCTGCTTTTGGCCAGTTGCTGGGAGATCATTTTCAGCTCCTGAAAGTTTAAAACCCCTAAGTCAAAAATAGCTTTTACATTATTTTGGAAACAAAACAATTTTTCTTAGCTAGAGGGCCCTTTTACAGGACACCTCACCCTTCACTGGAAAGAGAACTTTGGAAAGAACTCTGCAGCTGCCTTAATTGAAAAACTACTCACAATCAAATCACATGCCCTAAATCAGCTGCTGCGTTCCATTTATTTCCCATACTGTAATTTCCTTGCCTTAGTACTGCATCTCTCCCTTTTTTAGCCAAAACAGGAAAACTGGGAAAGGTCTTCAAAGCAGGGACAATTAGCCAGAGCTCAAACAGATGAGCAAGGTACTGCTGCTCAGTCACAGACCTCACACCTGGTGAGCTGTTGAATGACCAACCAGTATGTTTGGAGATACAAGGAAAAAGATTTTTAGCTGGCAGGTTTCACCTCTGGCTCACTGTGGATTAAGACTGTACCTGCAGATAACTGCTAGAGTTCAGCAGATGTGTGGCTGTTGATTGCCTTGTTCTTGTTCAGGGAAGAGAGTGGGATATATTGCTGTGTTTCACTTAGCTTTGAGCTTGACTGGAGCTTGGTCATGTTTTGAGAGAACTATCTTAAAGAAATATCCTGCTTTAATTTCTAATTTTGTTGTCCTTATTGATGAGGATAATAAATGACCATCTGTTATGCATACTTCAAATATTGATTAAACATAGGAGAATGAAGCTGCTCTCAATGCCTTTGGTGCCTTTTTTCATACATTTTACAGTATGCATTTCCTCTTGACAGCAGGCTGAATCCATGAAAAAATGCAAGCTGTAAAACTGTAAAGGTCAAAATTAAAGAATGAGCATCATCCTATAAGCATCCTTGCCCCATAAATACACCAAACAAAGCAGTCTGCAGCTACTACAGTCTGTAGCAGTATCACAGCAGGTTGAGGTGCCCTTCTGGCCTAACATTTGGCCAACAGCTTAGCCCAGTCATGAATTTGTATGAAAATAGTGTGAATAGTGAAACTTGTGTGTTCAGGATGAAAGTGTGGGCTTAGGAGCAGGCTTGCAGCCCCATCTAACTGATGAGGTAGGCATTTTGAATTCAGTATAAATATGTAAAATTAACTTATGGGGAATACATGAGGTTTTGTAGTATTTTATAGATACTTCCTTCACCTTCAATTGTATGAAACAAACTCAAACCATGAAAGATGGTGTCTTCCTCATGGACTGTGAAGGCTTCCTGAACTGTCACAGCTCTGTCACACACCATCATTGTTTTCCAGCAGATACCATTCACCCTTTTTCATTTTTAATGTTAATCCACATTAAATACAGCTGCTACCCTAAGTTTAACGGACTAATCTTGTTTCAAAACTTTTGTCATCAGGCATTATCACAACATAAGCGGGTATTTGTATAGATTTGTCTTAGCTTCTGACTAATTAAAGCATTCTGGGCATAATTCTGAAGAAAATTCTGGCAATGGTAGAGATAGGTATGGGCACCCATTACACTTGGAGCCTTTAGAGAGGCCAGGGATGGACAATAAAGCTGCTTTAATCTTAAATTCAGATCACTGATGCTAATTTATTTCCTCCCCTTACTTAGATAAGTCTCAGTTTTCTGAAGACATTTTTTGAAACTGTGAAGAAGCACATCAGCAAGTCAGACTCTCCTATGGATTTCAGCTCTGTACTCAGAATGGTAACATAATTAGAAGTATTCTTGCTTTTAACACAACCAACAGACCATTTATCACAGCATACATATCACATACATGTCACAGCTCCAGAGCAATCAGGTCTGTCCAGCCCATGACATTTGTCACCAGCAGTTTGGTCTCAGCCTCAGGTTGCTCCTATTAGAAGGATGTTTATATTTCTATTCATTGGCATGTTTGAAGCAGTCATGGGAAGGTGCTCTGTATGTGGAATCAAGTGTGGAAAGATTTTCTCTTCCTGGGGAACAGCAGCCCAGACTCTGAGGAGACTTTTCCACTGGCAGAGGCAAACTTCCCATCCCATGGAAGATATTTCCCTGAAACCAGACCCCAGCCCCATCAGTGCCTGCTTCCACTCCTCCACACTGATCCTCCTTTACTCCACAGACCAGACCCAAAAGTGTTTATAATTGCTTAATTAAGAGCTCATTGACACTAAAATTACACTTTGGCCTGTGTCTGTTAAGCAAGAGAGAGACGCAGCCACATCTGTCCTGCCACTGCCAAGCCCTGCCAACCCTGCAACCCTCTTGGTCAGTCTGTGTGGGAAACAAGGCATTTGTCTGAACAGCAGTCTGCAGGAGCTCCAATTCCTGCTCAACTTCCCAATGCCTGTAAAGTTGGAAGTATTAGTGAAGATAGAAAATCAATTGATTGATAGAACCTTCCCTAACAGTAGAGGCCATTAGAAAACTTCTGGGAAATACCAGAAGATCCTACCTCAGTGTTAAGATTTTTAACAGAGACATTCATGCTAGCGCTTGGTTTCTTGCCCCTGTGAGCTCTGACCTCAGGCATTCTTATTGATTATGTTTGTGTAGACAGACAAAATATCAGACAAAGCTGCATTTTATCATGCATGACATTCAACATCTCCAATGTAAATGAGGCTATCCTGTTATTTCTAGGAGCATACTCAGATATAAGATACCATGCTACATGAAGTAATCAAAGCTGTTTCAGAAATACTGGGTTTCATCTTCAACTTCCATATGAATTTCACATCATTTATTTCTAATGAGAACAATGTGTCACACCTCTGCAGATCTGTTAAAACACTACTCCCATACATTACTGAAGCATTGTTGTGGTATTTTTACTACTTTACAGTTTTATTGCTGTTTAAACGGTCCTTTCCTTTTTTAATTTCTTCTTTTCCCATCTTCCTAGATTCAAGGAAATCTCATATAAAATGCACATTACAACCCCAAAACTCCTGTTTCTCCCTTTGTCATTTTTCTTTCTTGATAAATCTCCAAACCTTTTCTGCAGTTTTTCCAGGGTGACCTCTGCCAGACACACCAGATTTATTGCCTTAATTATACCTCTGCTGTCTTCTACTTGGAAAAGCTGAGAAAGAGAGAAGATTTTGGCATCTACCTGAAGGTAAAGCAATGGTTTTGTTGTTATTGCTGTTCTTGTTGTTGTTGTTGTTGTTGTCTTCAGCCTTTCTACCTTATGGCAGGATTTTAACAGCAAACTAGGAATGTTCATTAGAAGCAAAACTGTGTAGACAGCATTTCACGTGGATTTTTTGCAGAGCCGATCACCGATTGGAAGTCACCCTTCTGAGTGTATGTTTACCTGCATGTGTGAAAGTCCCTACCTGAAATTTAGAACACATAAGGGGGTAAGAGCTGGGCTGCCTTTTTTGCAGGCAGGAAATACAAACTACTAGTCTCTTTATTTTGTTCTGCACATAATCTCTTGACTCAGTGACCTCCACCTTAACAAAGTTAAATTGTTACAGTAAAAAAAAAAAATCAATTTCAAATGTCTTACTTTGGCATCAAAACACTATCAGTAAAGGAGGATTTACCTCCCTCTAAGGCTGGAAAGAGCAATCACTGGACTCTTTATCAAGTTGCAGCACTACAGCAGGTTTTGTCTTTGCTGATACCAGCCAGTGCAGTGGTGGGGATCTCAGGCTCTGCTCTTTCTGACATCGCTAGCAGACCAGTGTATCCTTTAAATACTTAAGATTAGTCTTCAATATTACAGGTTTAGAAAGAGAAACCTCAAGTAGTGGGCTTTTCTCACAGGCAGCCCAAAACTGGAAGGACATCTTTTTGTGGCAGGCAAGTTCTGCAGCTTGGGCCTTGGGGCTTCACTTTGTATACATTCACATATAGGAAAAATGTTCCCCACTGGCAAGTAGCAGTGACCCCAAAATATAAGGTGGCTTTCAAACCTAACTCAGGTTAATTTTCTCAGGAAGACCTGAGAAAATTAAAACAACAGATAAATAAGAGCCTTACTGGATATGACAGCATGGCCACAGCATCTGGAATTGTAAGCAGCAATGCAGAAACTGAATCTGGAGGGGCAATGCAACTTCCCCAGTGGAGAGTTGTCCTTGGCTTGGCTGGGATACTGTTAATTTTGTTCCTAGTAGCTGGTATAATGTTGTGGTTTGCATTTAAGATGAGAGTAATCTTGATAACACACTGATGTTTACTTGTTGCTAGGCAGTTTGCATTAAATCAAGGACTTTTCTGTCTCTCACCACCACCAGGGAGGAGTCTGGTGGGCACAAGAGGCTGGGAGGGGACACAGCCACAACAGGTGACCCCAAGTGACCCAAGGGGTATTCCATACCATATGGTGTCATGCTCAGTACATAAACTACAGGGAAAGCTAGCTGGAAGGGCTTCTGCTCTGGGACTGGCTGGGCATGGACCAGTGGGTGGTGAGCATTGTGCACCACTTGATTTGTATATTCTGGGGTTTTTTTCCTTTCTGTTTCTATTCTATTAAACGGCCTTTATCTCAAACTACAAATTTTAGTTTTTATTTCCCATTTCTATTCCCCATCCCACAGGAGGGAGTGAAAAGTGAATGAGTGGCTGTGTGGTTTAGATACTTGCTGGGTTAAACTATGACAAGAGTCTTTATAATGCCCTTGTTCTTACTGAGAAACTCATCTTTCATTAGTCCCTGTCTCGTTACAATCAGCTAATGATGCAGAAAGCTCTTTGCTACCTCCTAGCCAGAAGGAAGCTGAAGCCTAAGGCACATTTTCCTTGTCTTCAGCAGTGGTGTGAACAAAATGAACAGTGCAAGAGGTTGCATCTGCCAGAGCTGCTGGTTGCTCCTCTGCATCGACTGACACGGTATCCCCTCCTCCTCAACAACATCTGGAAGAGGAGCACTGATGAAACAGAGAAAAGTTTTATCCAGTCACTTAAAGAGAAGGTGGAAAAGTCTATAAGTAAGTAACAATGCTTAGAAGTTAAGTATGCAGTTAGAAATTAGAAAGTTACATGGCTTCTTTGTGCCTGTCCTTTGAAGCGTGAATTGGTCAAGTGTCTCTGCAGAAAAGCAGCAAGGATGTGTGTGCCTTTCTACAATCCTGACCCTCATTCTGTAGGGAATGATTTGGGCCACCTTGTGCTGTCAAAGCCTCTCTGAGCAATGTCACAGGACTCCCAAATCAGTGAGTACCCTGTATTTTCTTAGAATCATCTGCAGTGACAGGCAAAAAATTAAAAGCAGATCTCAAATTGGACCATATCAAGAAAGATCCCAAACAAAGAAGTCTTTCAGTTGGATTTATGTCTAAGGAGGATTTTTTTAGGGCTGATCCTTAATAGGATAAATTTTCTCTCACAAGGGGAATATTATGTCCATGACCTTTCACTAATGACAGGGTGCTACTATGTAAAGTTGTCTCAGCTGCAGATTTTCTCTAGCTATTGCATAAAACAAGAAGCTGGTCCAGATATTAATTTTTTCCCTGAATTTTTTTAAATATATAATATTTATATATTTAACATATATAAGGACAGCAGTTTTAGGTGTGGCCCCAAAAGACCATGGGATGTCTGGAGAGTATTACTGGCAGAATAAATAGGTCCTTCCAGAAATTAGACGGCTCTGGATGAAGGAAACCAAAGATAGAAGGGTGACCCCTCTTTACTCACAGACACCTGACAAAGATCTGCCTTCATTTTTTGATCAGTGAACCAGTAACATAATAAACAGTTGTAGTCCAAGCACTCCCCTTCTGGTGGGGAGGTATGTGAAAACCATTATCTGAAGCCATTATCTGCAATATCACTCCACCCAAAGACTTGAAATTTCAGTTGCAGGTCCATTAAAGCTTTGCCCATAATGGCTTTGAATCAGCAAAGACACAGTCTCCATTTTTCACATTTTGAGGGACCCCCACCTCAATCACTTCTGGCAACACTTCCTCTGAAATTAATTCTCATTAATTTCAACAGTCTTTTTATCAGGCTCTATATAATGAAAATTATTTTTCTCTCACTATACCAGACAGTTGAGGATGACAGGACTTTTTTTGAAGACATTTTTAAGATTACAGTTTAATTGAGTTTTATATGATTTCCTGTTCCCCAGACAGATTAATAAACACAATCTTTTCATTTAGCAGTCAATTTAACCATCTTTGAATGCATGAATTGAAATTCTCTCTCTTCTGATTTAAGTAGAGTTTAGGCATTTTTTACAATGAGATCAAGATTTCATCTGGGGCCTCACATGTGAGGTACTTCAGCTTTCACGGGAGAAAATTGGTACTCAGCATCTTCTAGAAACAGGACTGCTTTTGCCAGCCCTGGCAGTAACTGGTGTTTCACACATTTCAGGGGATCTGGAAGGAAAAGTCAAGTGGTTGGATAACTTTCAAAAGTTCAGGCAGCTGCAAGAGGTCATAATTTGGCCTCAGGTCTGGGATCGTGACAAAAGGTTCTTTGTTCCAGAGGTAAGCAGATTTTAAAGGAGGTTTGTTTGTTTGTTTTTTTTTTCTAGAGGAGGGTTTAGTTTCCTATCTGTCTTCCTAGCGTGGTCTAAAGTTGGCTGGTTGTCTGTATTCTAGCTAGTGAGGATGGCTCTGTTCTAACAGGGGCAGCTGCAGCCTGGGCACTGCAAGTGCTGTAGCTGAACACACATTGCCTTGCACGGCAGCATGGGTTGCTCTCAGCATCCAGGAGAGGGCAATGATACAGTCCGGGGGACTCTACCATATTTGCTTTTAGGGGACAGAAGGAAATGGGATAGATGTAAGTATTACCAGCATCATCCAATAAAGTAGAAATGATTTGCCTCTTTCACTTCTCAAGCTGAGCCAAAGAACTTCCCATTTACACTTAAAATGCATTACAAAAAATCACACAGCATACCTGGGTGTGCACATTTTTGCCCTACCTACCCAGAGAGACTTTAAGCAGCACTATGGTAACATCATCAAGTGGGCCCCACCTCAAGGATTATGTCTGTTCACATACAAGGCTGCAAACACCATTAAACTCAATTTGGAAAAGTAAAACCCAGCTTAACATTTCAAAAGCATAAAGACATTTAAGCAATAGCACTGCTGAAGAAACACAGGCATGCTCAGTTATCAGCTGTGTGATGTACTTAGCCTGAGGTAAGAACACACAAATGCTCATCTTGTTTAGCTGCTGGTTGCTTCCCTGTTCATCATCCATTATGCATGATTCCCCTATTCTCTTTCTCTCTTTTTTTTGGGTCAAGTGTTTGAAGCAAAACTTAAGAGAAAACAGCAGTGAAAACATTTTGTCTTCAGCGAACAGACTTCTTCATGAAGGGAAGCTGATGCTAGCAGGTAAAGTCCCTGATCTCCTGGTGTCCAGAGATAGCATAACAAAATTATACATTGTTATGGCAGGTCTAGAATGAACCTCTGCAACAGCATTTGGGCATGTGCAGGAAAGTAAAAGCAACCATATAGTTTATCAGAGAGAGACTGAGATACAGCTAAGCTGCCAATAGGATGATAGTCTGTATGATTGTTTATTGTCCTTTTCCCTGGCAAGCAAGGAATTGTTATATCAGAATGAGGTAGCTGCTACAAGGTACAAATTTAGTAGCCAAAATGACTGAGATGTATGATTTAGTGCATTTGAGAATGCACACTGGAGGACAAGTATAGTTGTGAACTATACTGGAGACAAGGCTTCTTTGTTAAAAGCATTCTGTAAGGTGCAGTGATTCATAGATGTGCCTCATCTTAGAAGTAGCAATTCCTTAAAATAATCACACCATAAAACTGATTTTTTGTTTTTCTTCTCAGAAAGCACAAGGCTCCTTGATGTCTACCTCTTTTTATTTGATGATTTCCTACTAATTACCAAAATTAAACGTAACAAAAAGGTAATAATGTCTAGAGATATACATGGTTGCAGTTGTTACATTTTTTAACTTTTGGATGGCTGTTGAACGTACTTTGGAAGATTGATCTAGTTATAAAAATACAAGATGACTAATCAGCGTGAACAGCTGATACTTCCTTATGTGACTAGCAAACCATAACACTGATTCAAAAGCCTGCTTCTAGGCTCAGCATGGTACAGGAACACTATTACTGGCAGAATTTACATTACAAGACCTTAATATCTTCCTGATGTTGTTCTGATGAGTAGGATTCCTAAAGCTCAGAAAAGTTTCAGGAATGTAAGACTTTTTATAACGGTCCTTGCAACCTGTAAATTTTTTATCCCAGAGATATCAGAACTGTTGGAAAGAAGAAAAAAAACTTAAAGGAAAAAAACAGGGAAAGGCAAAAATTATGTAAGATTGGCTATACTGCTTGTTTCCTCTCTTTGCCTTGACTTCCCCAAGTTTAAAATTGAGATATAATTACTCATTTTAAGAAAACGTTTCTGGATGAATGATTATTCCATAGAATTCTATAGATGATAAAGATCTCTATTTAGACACCAACAGAAGAAGAACTGGATGACCTGAAATTACTAAAGCTTCATTGTAGGAGTGCATTTAGCTAATTAAGTTTATGAAACTGATGTAAACTGAGTCTAAATGAACCTGTGATAATCTCCCAGTTTTTTTGGGGTTTTTTTTAAGAAGCAGGTGTTCTGCTTTAGAGAGAAAGGAGATAAAGAAAGCATGCAGTGAGATGTTTTAGACTCACAGCACCATCCCTTAGCAACGAGGTTGGTGAGGGAGTCAGAAATTCAAGGGACCTGGTACCCTTAGGCAAATCTCTTTGAGGGTTGTCCCATGGACACGTGTTGGTAAACCATCTGTGAAGGGCTGCAACTCATCTGGAGCTCCAGGGATTCTGTCTTGTGCATATGCATGAGGAGAGATAAGGAAACTTACCCCCAAGGAAAGGAGAAAAAAACCTGCTATTAAAATAAGGAGGGAAAGGGGGAAAATACTTTTGGAATGCCTGTGACTGTCTTCTGCTTGTGGACTTGTACTGTGTTTCTTTTTTAGCTTTTTAATGCAAAGTGTGACCTTGCAGGAGAGCTCCAGGTACCAGTCAGTTTTTCTAAGATTCCTCAGCCAAATAAGCTCTCTGTGTATCCTTGATAAGAGAAAGCACATAATTTAGAGTTGTTTAGTGCCTATACCTCATGAGCAGATGGCAGACAACCCGCTAACCAACCTCATTTCTATTCCCAGAAATATGGAGGCTCAGACACCAGCTTAATCCCTGTCTGTCCTTCCCTCACTCCTGAGCTGCAGTCCTTCATAAGAGAGGGGGGATTTTGCACAGTCCTAGACCAGCCCATCCCACTAGACAGACTCATACTGAAAAATGTTGAACCCATCCAAGTTACAGGTATGTGCCTGCATGCACACCATGCCTGTTACGAATGCTTTCATAAACACCATGTCAATGCACTGTGTGTGTGGCAGCATAAGGACAAGCTGCTGTTTGCCCACAAACCACCCCCAGACGCCTGGAGTGCAAACACTGGTGCCTCAGCCCTGCCTTCCTTCACAGCTCTGCTCCTGCTGGGAGGCATGAGCTGCTGCCTCAGCCTTCACAGCCCACAGCCCCTGCTGCCAGAAGTGACTCACACATGCCAGTGACTGTCACATACTATCCATTCACCCCAAAGGAGGCATCAAGACTCCAATGACTTCTTTCTCACAAGCCAAGTGTTCCCTTGTCCTAACTGTCCTAACATGGTCATTCAAACCCCAGGTATCTTTCAGATCACCCCAAGAACATTTTCAGTCCCATACTAGCTTTGCAGCATTTTTCAGCTGCACCACTACATCGTTCTCCCGGATATCCTCCCACATAACACAGCAGCCGTTCGCAAGGAGGCTGGAGAGGAGATTTACCTCCTGCTACTGCTCCTCCTCACATCTCCACCAGCTCTTGAGAGGATGGAAATCACCCAGCGCACATCAATGCTTCCTCGCTCTCAGACATCCAAATGCATCACTGGGGAATACTCCTCCTATCCCTGCTGCTGTGCAGTTGGGTGTGGAGTGAAGGAGGGCTGACTGCCACAGAGAGTGACCAGCCTTACCCTGCCAAAACAAGGTTCCTGAAGTCACCAAAATCAGATTTTGGGTCAGGGAGCAGGCATGCACCATCAGGCCTCCCCTTGGTCTGAGCCTGTGACGCAGCTGGCTCCCACACACCTCACCCTGGTGGTGAATGGTGCCACATCCACTTGGTGGCCAGTCACTAGTGATGCTCCCCAGGGCTCAGTATTGGTGCTGGTCCTGTTTAACACCTTCATAACAGACCTGGATGAGGGGAGAGAGGGAAGCCTTAAGCCATACATGGCATTAATTTGGGTGGGAGTGTTGATCCAGTGGGAGGTAGGAAGGCTCTGCAGAGGGATCTAGACAGGCTGCATTGATGGGCTGAGGCCAAGTGCAGGAGATTCAGTAAGGTGAAGTGCTGTGTGCTGCACTTCAGTCACACCACCAACATGCAGCTTTATGAGCCTGGGCTGGAAAGCAGCCCAGAGAAAAAGGACCTGGGGTGCTGGTTGACAGCCAGATGAACATGAGCCAGTGTGTGCCCAGAGGGCCAAGCAGCCCAATGGCATCCTGGCCAGTATGAACAATAATGTGGCCAGCAGGACTAGGGAAGAGATCTGTACTTGGCACTGGTGAGACCACAGCTCAAATTCTGTGTCCAAAAAGTACATTGAAAATCCAGAGTGTGCCCAGAGAGGAGCAGTGAAGCTTGGGAAGGGTCTCAAGAGTAAGTCTTAAAAGGAGTGGCTGAGGAATCTGGGGATGTTTAGCCTGGAGAAAAGGGGTGACATCATCACTCCCTACACCATCTAAAAGGAGGCTGTAGCCAGGTGGGAGATGGCTTCTACTCCCAGGCAAGCAGTGATGGCACAAAAGGAAATGGCCTTAAGCTGCACCAGGAGAGTTTCAGGATGGACACCAGAATATTTTCACAGAATGGGTGGTTAAGGATTGGAACAGGCTGCCCAGGGAGGTGGTGGAGTCAGCCCCCCTGGAAGTGTCCAAGAAATGACTGGAAGTGGCACTTAGGGCTGTGGTCTAGCTGACATGGTGGTTCAGTCAAAGGTTGGACTCAATGATTTTGGAGGTCTTTTCCAGCCTTAAGGATTCATTGATTCAGTCTAACACTGCCAAGATCACAGGGGCCTCCTCTATCAAAGCGAATGAAAAGAAATACAAATCTCTGGGCTCCAGGGTCATCCTAATCCTTGAGATTGAAAGGAAAAGCTTAGGGACCTACAGTGCTCTGTGAGAAAGCAATAGATAAGGAAAATAAACATAGAGTCTGCAAAATTTATGATAACTTTGAAATACATTCACCCAGACTATTTAGCATTCAGCATCAATGCTGAGAGGATATAAAGGTAGGCAATAAAAGGGAAATTACTAAAGACAAGATAAGGGGATGAACACAAAGAATAATAACCTTTTTTAAAAACATGTTCCAGGCACTGTCTGCCTGCCTAATTAACTCCCTTACCAAACCAGTAGAAATGGAGCAAAAGTATCAGCCACCTCTTGGCTGCAGGTTGGAGGGGAGGGTAGCCCCACATCCCATGTAAGCCCAGGCTGAATGCAAATGCAAGGCCAACAGCTCCTTGGGTGCTGGAGAAGGCAGTGCAGCCACCCTCCAGTTTGCACCTAATAGATTGGCCATAAAAACCATAATGGATATGGAAATAATATTTCTGGATTTTTTTTTCCAAGCCAGCATTTCCCATAGAGATTCCTAACCAGGGTCTTTCTATCTCTGTGATCCAGCTGCAATCATCAGAATAGAAAAAGCTGCCTATGACATTCCAGCCTAGGCTCTGTCCACTGGTTATGACCCTTCCCTGCACCCTTGGCCTTATTGCTTGACTTCTCTCCCATACATTCTTACCAGCTTTACTACAGCTGTAGCCATGGCAGTCTCTGTTACTCACTTGTAGTCTCATAAGACCTTGGAAGCCCCTTCCTAAGACAGGACCCCTTGGGGTGAGGTACAATAAAAACAGTGAGAAAAATTACTGTAGGGAGATTGCGGTTCAGATTCCCACCATTCTTTGTAAAACAACAAGCAAACATTCCAATGTCAACAGAAAATATCCCATTGCAGGAGAAAGAAAAATATTTAATATTGTCTGGAATGTGTGACCTTGGGGAACATTGCCAGTTTATCTGCACTCTCAAAGAGACTTTTATTACTGGTGGCACTAAAAGATTAGTTAGCATGTTCTCAGAAAGGTCATATGATCCATCACATTAATCAAAAATGATATCCTGATTTTTTGATCTAGCAAGTACTTTTGCTTCTGTTAGTTTGCTGAGGGTTGACATCACTTTGAAAATAAACAAAGCTCAATGCAAGTACTAGAAAAAAATATATGTTGCAATATCCTACAAATATCCTTTTGGCAGCAGGCTGATAATTCTTTTCCAAAGCCTTCAATGCATTAGTGAAGGGATAGAAGATGAAATGGTGAGTTCGTAACACCAGGAAGGTACCCTAAAAGGATAACTACCTGCAAACACCATGACAAGAGATATACCTTTACATGTAAATACAGTAGTAGGAACCCAGCTCTGAAGGTTGTTAGCAGTAACATTCTTTCTGATTAGAAAATCACTAGCTGACTTAAGCTCCCCCTTTATTCCAGATGTGTGACATTGGTGTCACTTTGTCCCCTTGCAGAGAAACGCACTACATGATGCTCACAGTCACCTTCAGGAATAAAAGTGTGGCAGGAAACAGAGGCAATATGCCTGGGCATCCCCAGGAGCACCAGCTCAGGCACATGCCCAGGGAGAACCCAAAGACAGCACTAGCCTGAGTGCAGCCACTTCCCCATGTGCCAGCCATCTTACAGACTTACTTAAATAAAATAGGACTTCTCTTTTTGATTTTTGATATTTGTTTTTCTTTAACTTCAGTTATGATTTAGGCCACTTTGAAGGGACATATTTCTTAATGATCCTCAGGTAGACTCAAAAGCACCTTAGCTGCACAATGATGAAGCAATTAAAATTAAAAAAATGCAAGTAGAATTAACATTTTGAAATAAGAGAGCTTCCTACACAACAAAATTAACTCACCCTATGAGGGTGCAATTGCTCTTTTAGAAATAAAAAAAGATGCTTATATATATAATTTCTTTGATCATAATCAATGTGATATAAAATTGGACTGACAGTTGTATGAGGTGCATTTATATCCCTTTTCTACATTTTTCCAGTCTTCAGCCTGCGAAATGCTTTTCTAATTCAGCATGAGAACAGGTATCGGCAGTGCATAGCACTCTTCTTGCTACAAGCTCAGACAGAGACTGCCAAGGTAGGCAACACATCCTTTTTTCCTTCTCTAATTACACAACTATGCTTTCCCTAAAGGAGGATGGCAGCCTAAAAGTGGTCATGCTGTGATAAGAATCTCTTACAGTTGTGACACTTGACCAAAAGTAAAACAAAACAAAATAACACCCCAGTGCTCTGGCTCACGTATTTGTTAGAGAATTTTTGCTGCTGAACATGTTCCAGTTTTCTATCAGGGTGGTTAGCAGGTCATATTCTTGTTGAAAAAACATTATCAATTCCGATTGCAAAAAAAAAAAATATCCATTTCTTGTGTCACAGAAGATGGTCAGCCCCTCCAGAGCAGTCAACACCAAAACAACCCCCCCCACACCCAACTCACATGCAGTAGTACTCAGATCAGAAAACTGTCCCATGCTCATCTATTCAAAACACGCATTTTGCCATTCCAGACTGAACAGATGGTACGATTAATTCCACTATTACAGAAATTTACCCCTCATTTTCACACCATGTCACATTTCTAGTAACAGCAGAGTGTATAACATCTGAAAGTGCGTCAGGCACTTCACAGTATTTTGCTTTCTCATGTAAGTTGAATTTCCTTCTCTAATACCTAATGCACAGATATTTGATCACTGCAAATACTAATTCTTACAAGTAAATGGTGGTAGACTGGTTCTAAAAGAAACACTGAGTGAATTCTTTCCATTTTCTAGTCACTGGCTAGTACTTGGAATAGCTATCCACTCAAGAAGTCATTACTTTCTCCTGTTACTGAAATATGACCTTCCTTTTCCAAAACTGCCTTCATACCAGGGCTACCATCTTCTCAATGTCATAGAATCACAGAATAGTTTGGGTTGAAAGGGCCCTTTAAAGGTTTTAGTCCAAAGGATAAACCCTCTTAGGGTTAGTCCAATGTCTAATCATAGCAATTCAGAGACAATTTCTGTCACCAGACTATCTGGAGAGGAGGAAGTTACATATTTAAAATTATCTTTCCATCACTCCTTGTCCTCATACCTGGATGACAGCAAACATAGACCTGAATGCTGTCAGCATGATTACAGAAACTGAAATTCAGTTGGCAGTACATGGCAGATCTTGGAGGGGACAGAACTCATGATGCTGATAGAACTGGAGCTGTCGTAATCAAAAAAATGAGGAGCCCAACTGCAGGGACAGCATTAAGCTAATGAATAAACATCACAAGAAAGGGGTGAAATAGCCTGTAACAAACTTCACCATTACAAACAGAGCAATAAAATCCTACCTTCCAACCAAAAATGGAAACATTTGCTGGAAATCCCTGGCCCCAGACACAGGTTCCAGCAGCATGTAGTGGCCTGAACAACTGGGAGAGTCTCAGTTGTAGGATAATTCATGTTTCCTTCAGCAATTATGAGCACAAGCCTGAAGAGAGGCTAAATAAAACTAAAGGCTCTGGATGTTTATGCATCTAACTTACTGGAAAATTTTTAGGTTGTCTTGGTTTACAAATATTTTTTCTTGTTACAGATAGCATGGATGTCACAGATAGAAACAGCAATTTCCAACTACACCACACGACATGAAACCAAGAAAAGCACTGCTTTCTGCTTCCCTGTTGAATCCTCTGAAATTTAATAATGTCAGCATTGCACTGATACAGCCAGTGGAAGATTATTGTGGTGATAATATAGTTATTTTATAATATAAATATAATGCCTTAGGTCTCTGAAGCTAACAAATTTCTGACTTGACAAAAGTATGGCGCATAGACCACACCATGTAGGAATAAATTGGAGGAGGGGAATGAGCCAGGCAACAAATGTATCACTCCTAGATTCTCCTTGCTTCACCTAGGGATGGTTCTTGCTACCCAAGGAAGTTTTAATAGAGCATGTAATTTCCTAGAAAGCATAACAGGGAAAAAAACCCTATGTTGGTAAGGACAATACATTCACCAGAGAAGTTTAGAAGGGTTATTGCATCATTCAAACTGTTTTAATAAATTTCATTAAATTAGAATTGTGTAGCCATAGCTTCTGATATTTATGTGTCTCTTCCCAGTAACCTATAATATCCCAGGATGGTTTTTACATTAATACTGAGTGTGTGGATATATGTATACATATGTATTTACTTACCTGGTCCAGTGCTCTCCAGATACAGCCTGGCCACTGTGATACACAAATTCCTGCTCTTCCCCTGTGTCTATCATGGGCAAGTTTTTCCTTCCTGGGAAAGGAACAGCTATCAGGTTCCCTGCCAAGGGGGGGATGTGTGAAGCTGGAGGGCAGAGCAGAGTGCAGACAGATCTGCACCAGGGCACCACACAAGCTGCCAATGCCTTGCCACAACTTTGCTGACACAGCTGTGCTCCATCTCCTGATCCCATCCATGCTCAGCTGCACACTGCATCACACCAAAGGCTTACCAGAACCTCAGAGCATCCTGAAACCAGTGCTGACAGGACAAAGGCATTTCAAGCCCAGAGGAGCCACACCTGACAGTCTAAGGTGTGTGCTTTGTGTGCTGGCAGAAGGGAGAGGGTATTTCACTTTGGATACTTTTTAACAAAACAACCTTTAGCCAGGTCTACTCAGTGTACCAGACAAGAAGTCATTCCTGGCCAGCATGTCTCCAAGGAGGACAGCCCAGGGGAAGGCAGTATTTACACACAGGCTTGCCTTCATGGAGATGCAAGCTCAACAGGCTCTTCTTTGGTGTCAAGAGAAACATACCTCAGGAAGGAGTTGAGGGAGAAATTGACTTCCCAATTCAAACCCAATTTCAGAGGAGACCTCTCTTCTCCATCTTTCTCCATATCCACACAGAGCCCCTGCTTCAATAGCTAAACATGGGTTGTTTGGTTGTGCCTCCATAATTCAATAGTGGCTTTGTCACAGGACTGATCTCCCACATCAACCATCTGGCTTCTCTCTGCAACACAGTTCCACCCTGAAAGAGCTTTCCATTTCACAAGTGAGACCTTTATTGGTCTAAAAAGTAAAACAAGTGCTACTTTTTGAGTTTTCCAGTTATGCCAATTGTCCAGCTGCATCGACTGTGATGTCAGAACACAGCCAGTGACAGAAGGACTTTCACCAAATGTGGGATACTCAGCAGCCTTGCACAGCTATTGGGAATGAAAAGACTACTCTGAATTTAAGCTGTGAAAAGAACAGATTTGAAAAACAGTCATTATTACTGTGTTCTCAGGAATGTCAAAGCCTTTGCTGCAGCTCCCTGAAACTCTAAGAAACTGGAACATTTAGCTTGCTCTTACATGTGTGTAAGAACAGTTCATCTACAAGAACAGTACATCTGTAGTTGTAAAACTATATATCCACCATTTCAATGTAGCTTTGCTGTCTGAAACAGTGCAAGGTAGTTTTGAATGATATAATCTGGTCTATTAGAAATGTCTAATTTTTTTTATTATTATTAATAGTCATTCCTTTAACATATTAGAAAACAAAAATGACATTTCAGCAACAATTCATCATAGTTTATACAGAACCTGTTGATGCATGGTGTCACCTTCCCATTCAAATCCACAGCCACCTTCCAGATCACAGAGTTTAAGAATTACAGTGCACACTGGACTAAATTCTTTCACAATGTAAGGCACAACTACATGATCACAAGTAGTAAACACAAACACTGAAAGCAGAAAGAGAATAAAACTTCAATTAAAAAGAAATAAAACCAAAACAGACTCATGCAAAAAATCTATCTACACCTACCTACCAAGATGGTATGATCCAGTTTAGAAGTACAGTACTCTGTAAGTAAAACTGCAACCTAAGTCTTTTATAATACATTACTTCTAAATATCAAGTAAAAACTTATATTTTTTTCCATTTATATTTTATACAATTATACAGAAATTAAGCTGTATGAACAATATTCACATCTGCAATAATAAACTGATCATTAAAAGTCAGAAAAGAGGCAAATGAGACCATGTAATTTGTGGCACGCATCCATTACAGAACACCATTCATCAAGTTCACATCTCGAGTACTGAAGGAAAAAACCACGACTGAGTGAATGGTACATTTGGTGACTGAGGCTATCTGTAACCAAACAACAAAGCTCCATACAAAATTGGTTTTACCCAGCAGACCTTAATTATGAAAGCTTGTGGATGTAATTTATTTCCTGTCCAGCAGCTGGTTTGCAAGGTTGAAGCTACAGAAGTTAAAAGAATTTAAGAGAATTCACAATAACTTGAAACTGTTGGATTATTTCAAATACACATTTAAAAAAACCAACTTAACTATTTTCCTTTTTGGTGATGAAATTTTGTGATTTTGGCATTCACCATAACTTTTACATAACATGACCGTGAGAAAACCTTATTAAACTTACCTAATGTTTGAATTTCACATTGAGAGGTAGCTTAAATTAAATCTTATGTGATGGCATCAAATGGGGGGGGGGGGGGGGGTGGCTTCTTTTTTTGTGACTTTTTTCTTTTCTTACAAAAGTGACTATTTCTATACAAGCAGCATTTTGGACATATTACTATAAAAAGTTCTGGTATTTGCTAACCCAGCGAGATGCTCTTTCAAACATCCCTTTTGTGCCAGGAATCAAGCTCCAGCGTGGTATAATGGAGGACTTTGCCATGAAGCCAACACCAGTGGCCTGGACCTGCCAGCACTGACCTGTTGACATACAACAATGAACATCCTTTCCCAGCCCTCTTTACCCAAAAAAAAGCACAAAATACACCGACAAATTTGGTTTTAGTGTTAAGTTTCCATCACAGGGGAGGGAAAATTGGAAAATGTGCCTTCCAAGTTCCTGCTTTCATACAACATTGATCCAAAGGGCTAGCAGGGCTTCATCAGTCTTTAAATGCACAGACACTTCTCTATCCACTGCATAGTGAGTGTGTAGTATGTGGAGAGCTACAGACAATATGCAGAGTTTATTACATAACCTAGTACCTACACTCTTCATTATTGGGAACTTAAGTGGTATCTAATATTCTCTCTAAACATGCAAACTTTTTTATTCAGTGTCCATTTAAAAAGAAACAGAAAAAATACCACAAAACCAAATTTCAATGGCAGGACTTACATGCAATTATAGCTGGTTTTGAAAAGTACATCAATTAGTCCTTTTGGAGAGGCTACGTTTGGACAATAGTTTTAAACTCATTCTAAAATGGATGCTGAGGTCAAGGCTTCAAAACCAAAGAAACAAACAACTGGCTAGATCCTTGCAAATATGTAAAATTCTTTTTTTTTCTCACTTTATAATCTTAAAATTAATTTCTACAAAGACATGTGTATGACTAACAAGGTTTTTGTTATATGTGCTCTCAGATGATGTGTTTTTGGTAAAAGGAACTGTGAGTGCAGTTCTCCTTAGGGCCAAATGTATACAGTGAAAAATCCAGCTGATTATAAACCTGCTGTCCAATGACTACAGCTAACACATGCAATGCACATGATGCCATTCCACTTACTATAGATTCTCTTAGACAGCAAAAAGTGCACAGTGCAAATGACAGTGTTGTTTTCTAGCTCTCTGAGAATATGAGAGCAGGAGAGGTGGTACCTGGAAGAGTAATTTATCAGTTTCTACATACTCAAACCATGATATCATTCTTCTTGGCATAGTTTAGAATCTATTTGAACTTCAGGTCCAGCACTTTTCTGTCCATCACTGAGTACTGGCCATAAAATTTTTAAGTTTTGCAACAAGCATTTGTTTCCACTCCATGGTGAACTGACACTTAACAATCCAGAAAAGCAGTTGAGTTTTCCAGGTTTCTTTATGAATGTCACTTCTCTTACATCTAGCATGAGAAGCTCAATTGTTCTGGCTCATGTAATAAAAACACAGAGAGGTTACTTCATGCTTCTGCTCCCAAATCCCTTCTTGCTTCACTAATAAGAAAGCTTTTCCAGTGAGGATTCACAAACAACCCTAATGGTCCCAAAGCCAACAAAAGTAGTTACTCATTGTTCTTGTGTACCTTGTGCTCCACACTCCATGGCAACTTGGTTACTTGACAACTTCCAAAAACAGAGGCAAAAACCCACATTTTACCCTACAGTCGTGGACTTTTGTGCCAGAGAGTGAAGCCAGCTGAAAACTGAGATCCCTCTAAACCTCTTGCCTCTGTTGGAAGCTGCAGCAGAAAATTCCTTTTGTCTCTTCATTTCCAGACAGCAACTTTTCCTACTGTGACTCATTACTTTTATCCTCTTCATTCAACCTTTGCAGAAGGGGGAAGATTACATTAGGGAGTACGTGGGGAGAAGAAAGAAATAACAGTGAAGGAGAGCCAGCTTAGATCAAAAGCCTGCCACTGACCTCTGCAATGCTACCTGTCTCCAGTATGATGTACTGCTGACATGAGGCCAGAGTGGAACAGCAGGATTTGGCATTTATGGGGCAAAAATGCAAGGGACTGCAAGTCTTTGACTGGGAAGAGAGGTGTTGTCTCCAGGAAGTTAAAAGAACCTCTCCCCACCCTTAGTAAGACCATCCTTTACACATTTACAAAAGCTTCTGTAGCTTATCTCTGCCCATGAAGCAGCTGGTCTCTCACATTCTGCTCTTGCAGCAATTCTGAATGTGGATGGAGTATCCTGCAGATGGCACAGTTTCAAGAACAAAGCCCAAACTTCACTGTCCCACTCCTGATGCCACAGTAATGAGTAGTAATCAAAAGCTGCTTGAGGATCCCACAAACCTACTGGTTTGAGTGCTGGTTTTGCCATCCTTTTCACCTCTTCCTCTAAAATGGCCACTCCTCAGGGAATCAGAGCAATCTGCCTATTGCTAGAAGTTGTAAAAACACATAACTATGCATTCTCCAGTTCCAAGAGTCAGTCTCTTCTGACATTTTATTAGTTTTCCCCTCTGTTCCTGTGTCTGCAGTCTGAAAAATCAGTGAATTAAACTGTTTTGCCTGGAATCCTTTTTTTACTGTGGTAATAGTCACCAGGCTTTTTACTTTTTACTTGGTTTTCCAGTTACTTAGAAGGCAGTGGAACAAAAAGCCTACATTCCTACTGAAACATGCCCATCAAAACAGCCAGACTCTGCAAGCATATTTGTAAGTACACAGCTTTTCACCTTCCAGTTTCCCTTATTATGGGATATTTTCTTGAGTTTGAGCACAGCTTCCAACCTGGCAGTGAAGCCAAGTATTATAGAGTCAGTCTACCATCAACTTGTCAACAAATACAGACCAGCACTAAGAGTTACAAGTACAAAACAAGGAGCATAAGACTCAGCCATGGAGTCATAAATTCACTTTTCACAGTGAAAAGCTGTAGAAATCATGATCTATTGCTGCAGAATAAAAGCTCACACATGAAAGTTTCTACCCCACTGATCCTCCAGATTTTAACAATCCTTCTTTCTACAAATGTGCATTCAAAAAGCATTTCCATCCCCTCTAAAAGCTGCTTATATAAGCTAGGCAGCAAAAAGCAACTTTCAAAAATCAAGCTGGTTTTGCCCCTGAAGCTGAAGAGCTCCACCTCAAGGTGTGATCTGCAGTCAACCAATTGCACCGCTTCAGCAGCCTGCTGAGAAAGGTGACTCTGCTTGTCTTTACACATTGACATCCCAAAAGGCTGAATTAAGAGAGCTTCTAGAGCTTCCTTCCAGAGCTTCTACCACTGCAGAAGTCACTCCTGAGCTTTCATATGTTCCAAATCAAAAGCAAAATGCCTAAACACAACTGAATCTTCTAACCACTTTCCTAGTTCCACTGAAAGATCTCCATCTTCCTCTGCCTCATGTGTTTTAATCTTAGGCAGCTGTGGGAAGTTTCTCCCTTCCTGCTCAAAATCCCTCCTGTTCTGTGTGGTTGTCCTTCACCCAAAAGAACAGCACAAGGCTCTTGTGTGTTACACAAAAGGCAGAATGCATTTAGGCTGGAGCACAACTGTCACATCTCTACTTTTCCGACATTTCTGAAGCCAGACAAAGAAAGACTCTAAAGCAAATTTTTTGGTTTCTCTCAGTAAACAAATAAATAGAAAAAAAAATTCCCAGAGGCAGAGATTCTGTTCATATTTTCTATTCAAAAGATTCTTATACCAAACAGTTATACTGATGAGGAGAAATAGGGAGTCCAGAGGCTCTGTTCATATGGAATTGTTGCAGCAGTTTGTTTTTCTTTTTTGAGCAAGCAACTCAAGTCCAAACCAGAAAAGCAGGTCAGTGTTTTGTATGAACCACAGTTGTAATCCAAACCCTTTTACAATGACAAGAACAAGTCATATCATTCAGCTGGCTTTTGGGAAATAAGAACTGAATTTTAAGAAAACTCCTTGACAGTGCAAATGTAGAACTTGCTGGGTAAGTTGAAAGGGGATATGAAACATATAGATCACTACTTCTGGAGTAGAAGGATGAGTTTCTTCACTTGACAGTTAATCAAGACTTTTTTTATAAAGAAGACACTTCATCATTCACATATAGAGCTGTAACTGGATAAAAGCAAACAAATCTTCCTAATGATGACTAAGCTACCATCATTGTGACAGAATTTGATTCCTTGCCTCAGAAAAGAAGTAGAGGAATTCAGGACACAACTTTTTTCTCTGAACAGCTGGCAAAACTTGGTAAGATACTGAAGCATTTGAGGGAAAGAGAATTTATCAGGGTATTTAAGAAAAAAAAAAATTCCTAAATATTGGAAGGCATAACCCCTGCTTAGAAAAAATAATCTTAAGGGTTTTGAAATACCAGCCACAAAGGGAAGAAAAATTAGAGACAGGCAAGCAAAAATGAAGAGGTGCAAACAAAATCACAACAAAAAAGAAGTATGGAGCCTACATGAACTGTACAAGAAACTTCTGTTCCCAGTACAGAAAGTATGAATAAATATTTATTGTCATATATATTGGCCTCTTTGTTAGAACTATTTGGCTTACAACAAAGACAGTTTTCCATTCTAAGCAGACTAAATCACATAACAAACATAACAGTTCAGAGCCCCTGGTAATGGGTGTCAGATAGAGTAATGGAAAAGTGAGGTTTGTTAGGTGTTACAGGAGTTCAGCTTCTTCCACCAAAAGCTGAGGAAGGGACAGAAGAAAAGGCCAGAAAAACTACAGCTGGATCAAAAAAAACTCTTTCTAAGTTGGATGCCTGGCTTGGAAGGTCTGGATGTCCCTTAGAACAGCAGTGATCTCTCAATGCTTCCAGGGTATGGGCAGGGGCAGAGATGTGCTACAGGCTTCTACCAGCACTGTTTGTTTGCTTTTAAATGCAAAAAAACATGATGTAAGAGTTCCTTGAATATTAAAATGTGTCAACCAAATTTGTAAAAGTGAAATCAATCACTATGGGATGAAATATTGCAATGCATAATATAATATTGCTACAATGCCACATAAACTTTGTCTCATCATTTGTTCACACATACTCTCTCAGAAAGACAGATGCACTCACACACCAACTATGCAATATAGCACGTGTAAAGGTGTTCCAGCACCCAAGTGCTGCATATAATAAGGACTTGGGTGCTGATACTACGAGTGGGCAAATAAACTGAGTTGAAGTTGAGTCCAGCCATTACCCTCATTGTGGAGTTCAAACTTCAGAGAGAAAAACAAGAACCAGAGAGATAGAAAGAAAAAGACCAAATCACAGGGGATTATAAAGACCATCAGATACACAATCAAATGCAACAATTAGTTATGTTTTTACAGCAACATTTGATACATAAAATCCTCACAAGTTTTTGCATCTTCCTTTTTCTTTGAAGGAAACAAGAATAAACTCCAATATCACATAAATGCTGTTTCTCTTGAACAAAAAAATAAAAGATAAAAAAATACATTGTTACTCCTCTGTTTAAACTTTATTTACAAATAACTGGATATTTCTAATCTAGACATAAAAGCTCTTTCCATGATGAATGTCAGTAAGCTATGAATGATCTGAGCCCATGTGTCACAAAAAAATACAATAGTTTTGCTTGGTATCAATAAACATTTTAAAATATACTAGATTTTGCCAAGTGTTACAATCATTGTCCAAACTGAATAGTAGTCTGAGTGCTGAATGAAGTGCATCAACAGAAATAGTAAATTTTAGTGTAACATTTCTTTGTCACTCACGATAGCCAGTTATCCTTGCAAGTCATTAAAGCAAGTATCACAGACTCGGACAGGCTTCTTGGAAGAAGGAGTTAAGGCATTCTTTGCTGAGCACTCAGCACAAAAGATATTTCCACACTGTCTACAGTGATGCTGCAAAAGAAAAGAAATATACATGCTGAATATCAGTGGCAGTTAGCACTAATAGAGATCACTATCATGTCAAGTCAACACTCATGTTTCAAAAATTACTCTTAATTTTTAATTGGCAGTTACATAGCAGAGAGAAGGTAATTTCAGTAAATCCTTTCTAGAGGGTATATGAGTAAAACATTCAGAAGTGCTTCACTGAGTCAAGAGAATATATCAGTTTCAGAAAATAGAAAATAGTTCATCCTCCTCTTGAATTTGTTCTCTTGAGCTTGTTCTGGTCACATGAAATACATTCTTCTTATGCGTAATTACCTGCTGTCACATAGAGAAGTATCCTTGAATCAAAGGATCCAGCAGTCTCTGTTTAAAGACTACCCAAAGATCATCACCAAAATCGTGCAGGCCAGGGGGAGTCACCTAAGACTATATCAGGAAGCTCTGCAAAAATGAACCTCACAAATATCCCTCATCTACTTCACTGCCAAGCCACTTGTTGGAGGGGTGCTCATCTCTGGATGAATGGCAGACCCTGCCAATTGATGCTAACATCTTAGCTGACCACAGCAGTTTTTCAAGCAAGGTCTGACTCCAGACCTAAAACACATCCAGTTGTTTCTTCTGTTCCATGTTTACAAATGTATAGTCACAAAGCACCAGATCATGGTGATGCCTCATATTTTCACACATATCTAATTTCAACCAATTTACATTTTTTTTATACCCATAAATCTATATATCCATATATATCCATATGGATACATGGATATATATATATATATATATATATATATCTCCATAAATCCATAAATCTAGTTCAGATCAGTTATAAATATATTTTGTAAAATATATTTTGTTTATAAATATATGTTGTAAATATGCTTACAACAGTAATTTTGCCTGCTTGCCTTGGGAATTGAAGCATTTTAACACTGTTTATAAATTGATGCTGCTAAAATGGAAAAAGAATCATGAATAAAGCAAGCTCCACAGCCTTTATTTTTAATATGTTAAGGCACTTTAAACAATAACTGTATTCTGAGATGTCTTGAGAATCCCAGTACTATTCAGGCCATTTTCTGAAGTCTGTATCCAATCCAAGAGTTTGGAAACAATAAAAATAGAAAAACACCATAGCCACAGAGTAGAACACACCTACCCTTCTTACTGTCACTGAAAAGCCTTTTCCACAGGCCATACAATTCTGTACCTCATTGTCTTCTGCCCACTTCCTGTTGAGAGCTTGTGTGTGTTTGATCTATACAGAAGATGTAAAAAAAACATCAGGCTTTTTTAAAAATTGCAAGTCTATTCCCTCTAATATCCTCTATTTCCACAGCATGCACTACCTATTGCAAAATAAAAGCACCAATTATGTCACGATACTCAGGGCTCATGGCTATTCAGAGAGGAAACCTTCTAAGCTTCAAAACTATAAGCAGATTTAATAACATACAGACAGACCCTCACACACCACAAACATAACACCTTAATTCACTCTAGAAAAGCAACCCATCATCAAACTGACACAAATTTGAAATTCTCCTAAGGTCCCAAACAGAGAATCAACAGGTTTTATAGCTTCAAATCAAATTATACCTGCAATGACTGGTTTTCTCGGCCAAGTTCCTGCATTGCAGCCGTTGTATTGTCCAACTTTTTCTTCATTTCTACAAGTTTGGCCTGAAGCTTTTCAATTTCTCCCTCACTTTTTATACACCTGAGGCAAAATAATAAACAGTCAGCTCAAAGCATTTAAGACAATGTACACTGTGTGTCCTTTGAGCCAGTTGTCAGTCTGAGAACTTACCTGCATAAAATCCAGCCAAAAAAATCCTTACTCTGAAAAGTTCTTGGATGCCTTAAGTAGGAAAACATTCTGTTGTAACAATCAGTTAAAGATTATACTGGCATTGCCCCTAAGTATCTGCAGCTTATCAATACCTGGAGTTACACCCCAAGCCAGGGACAGTGCTGAAGGCAGTCCCTCAACAGCAAGCCCTGATAAATACCCCTGTGCAATGGGACATTCTCCCAAACCAGCTGCTGCAGATCAGGTCAGGCAACAGGGCAGAAAAGAAACCTTTTTCTTCTATCAAGGCCACCTCCCATCAGCTGAAACTCAGTTAGCTGCTCAAAGCCAAATTTCAAAGGGTATTTTTCTACCAAGCTGTAAACAGCTACGGGATGAGTTCAACACAGTACAGCAAGGGATTGCCAAAGAAAGAGGATCTCATTTGAATTGATCCCATCCTTTTCCAAGGTCTACTGCTCAAAAGTCAAACCACTAAGCTTGACAGCACTGACAAAAGTTTTCCCCTCTGCCTTCACCAAATATGTCAGGAAATAAGGACAAAGAAAGCTTCCTGTCTCACAGGTGTTTCTTCTACCCTGGAAACCACTGCATTCAAATAGCTCCAGCTGCCTTGCAAGGCCTCCTGCTGTCTGAAGGAAAAGCACTCTGCTTACCTTGGACTTAAATATACTGTAGAGACAACAGCAGGATGGGAGAAAATAAGACTGCAGCTTTTCAGGAGGAAGAAAATGCCTCCTTTGTGAACTTTAGTCTATCTAATCCAATTACACGCTCAGTCTCCTAACACAGAGTAGTGGGCACACCTGGGACTTCCTATGCAAATTCTGTGTTACTTAAGGGGTCTCTTCCAGGCTTCTGGATGACTTGGGCATGTATTCAAACTGAATCAAGGCATGGGAACCTCACAGTGATGGAGAAGGACAGTTAGCTCAGGTAAGAGAAGTTCTCTCTGCCAGGCCCCACAAGGTTGACACAACAGATGAGAAGCCATAGCCTATACACCAGAAATCTCAGAGAAGCCCAGTGGATTTAGAAGGGTCTTACAGATGGACGTAAATCTTTGAGAGCAAGCACAGAGCTGTGGCTTTGGTGATTAGTAAAGATCCTGATAAGCCTGCCTTGTTTTCTACAGAATCATCACAAGGAGCACAGTTGGTTCCCAAAAGATCTTGCTGTGCTTTGGCAGGTGTGGTGGTTTGACAGGAAATGTGTTTTTTTGAGATGCTGTGTTTTTGGCCAATGGATATTCAGACTTTAATATTGGCATTTAACCTGACCATTGAGACATGGACACGCCTCTGAGAACACGGAGTTAAAAGCAGAGCTCTCCCCTGGGAGGGTCCTCTTGGGTTTCCGGCGGGAAAGAGTTCGGGTCTCTCCCCCGGCCCAGCTGCTGGCTGGGCAGGGGGAGGGGAAAGCCATGAGGCCGAGAGAGGTAGGCCTGAGCCCGGGGGTGGAAGGGTGGAAGAGAGAGAAAGAGAGAGAGAGACCGGGAGCCATCGGGCAGCCCCCCCTGAGAGACACAGAGAGAGAGAGAAAGAGCCGCTGCCTGAGACTGTAACCTTGAAACTTGATAAACATGGGCCTGCGCCGGCAGCACGGCTGGGACGGAGAAGAGGGGGGGGTTCAGCCGGCCGCTTGTAGGAGCTTTTAACCCCTTTTTGGAGAATGAGAACTTTACAGAACATTGACCTTTTCTAGAAGATAGAGTGGAAGATGAGGAAGGAAATGGGCCAGTGTGAGAGAAGTCTGGGCGAGTGAGAGATAGTAGAAGAATAGAGAAGAATCCTAGTATTTGGGAAGAGATGATGGAGTAGCTTTTGCTGGACTCTTTTTGTATAGCCATGGACAGAACCATGTTCCTTGTGATACAGAGACTGCATTCTAGGGGGAGGCAATGGCCTCAGAACCAAGAGGGTTCAGTGTTGATGCCCCTCGGCCCCAGGGGGTGAAAATATGGGGGGGACAGGTGTCCCAAAGGAGAGACTGTGCCTTTTTTGGAACGGAACAGAGCATCCTTAAAAAAGACAACCCTAGAAGCAGTTCTGGTCCGTGTTCAGTGGTGAGAGCACTGGACATGAAAAGGAAGAAGTCACGACGGCAGATGTACTCCGGGCGGTGCCACGAGTGACACAGAAACACACGAGGCTTCAGCTGTGTTTCCAGGGGAAGCCCATGGCACAAGAAGGACTCCTCTCCTCTTGATGAACTGAGGATTGATTGTCTAAAAGGTGGTGCTGGACCGAGAGTTGGTGATTTGAGGAACAAAATGTATTGTGTTGGAAATTTGGTGGGGGGGAGGAGGAAATGCACTTGTGAAGTTTTCATTTTCCCTGTGTGTGTGTTCCTTTTTATCTGTAGTTGTAGAGTAGTTAATAAAGTTCTGGTTCTTTTTCCCTAAGTAGGAGCCTGCTTTGCTTATTCCTGGTCACATCTCACAGCAGAAACCAGGGAGAAGGTATCTTCATGGGGGCACTGGCATTGTGCCAGTGTCAAACCATGACAACAGGGATGACAGAGAGTTGCACTCTGGAAACTGCACCCACAGTGCAGTCACTAAGAGCAAATACAGATTTAAATACAGCATGAATACAGAATCCCAAATCAACTCAAACAAGTTTTCACCCTCAGTTCATTTAATTTCTCAAACTACACTTCCTCAGTCATGACCACAGCTTACCTCTCCAGCAATGCTCTTCTCTCATCCTGATTATTCTGGACTGTTGCTTCCAGGACAGCGTTGTCCCCACGTAAATCATCTGTCTGTTTCTCCAGCTCACTCACTCGTCTTTGACTGCTTTGCCACTCTTTCTTCATGGTAGCCAGGTTTTCATTCAGGGCTGTCACCTGCATGGTGAGCTTGGTCTCTTTTTCCTCATGTTTCCGTTTTTCTTCTTCTTTGTCTTTTTTCTCTGTGTGCTATAAAAACAATGGGAAAATGAAAAGCAAGCTTCCAAGCATTCTTTCCTTATTCCCTACATTTAATTGAGTCAAAGAATCTTACTGTAATAGAATCACTACTTTTAATCAACATACTCTACTAGACAAGGCTGCCACCTCACTGAATTTTCCTACACCATTAAATGCCTCACAGATTTTTTTATCTTGTCATTTAAAAGCTCCTGTAAAGTGAAATTGAAGTCAACCCATTGCATCCTTTCTGTCTCTGGAAAAATCCAAAGGCATGTTCATAAAACAGCAGTCTTATTCTCTCTAACATACTAACCAGTTTAGCTTCAATTTCAGCACATTCTTTCTTCAGCTCCTCTTCTCTCTTTTTCAGCTGATCTTTGACAGCTTGATGTTTTTGTTTCTCCTGTTCCAGAGTTGAATTTACATTATCTATTTTGCCCTGCAGTTCTAATTTCTGTTGAATCAATAGCTGGTTCCCATCCTTGAGATTTGTCACCTCCTGTTAGGATACAGAATTCAAAGTTAAAGTAGCAACTCTGAAAGTGTAAATTGATTTAAATTAAAAAATACTGTAATTCTTTCCTAGGAGAGGACAGTGATAATTTTTAGTTTTATCACTAGAAGAAAGGATGATTTTATACAGTAAAGTATCAGTGATTTTCATAATCAAAGATTTTTAACTTATATTATGATCAACATTCAATTTTAAAAATAATTTTAATATATGTTTCTACTAAAGTAGAGAGGAAGATCTGTCGAATTGTTTTCTACCACTCCTTGAAAAGATGCATCCATTGTCATTTTTTAGGTACAGCTCTAAAATTTACCTCACATTGCTTTCTGTTTGCAATAATGAGGTTAAAAACTTTGTAATGACAATGTGAAACTGAATGCTGATGGAAGAAAGTTAGTTTCTATTAGTTCTCAGTGTATAAAAAAATTACTCCGTTTTAAGCAAATGGGATGATGTAAATAATGGCTTTACTTGTTCTTCTGTAATTGAACTCAAGTAGAACAGTTCATTTAATTTATAGAAATAATTTTCCTTAAATTTACACAGCCAAGGATACAGGTATAACAGACTAATAGGGGTGGACCATTTTCCATAAATCAAATTCACAATATGAGTTAAAACCAAACCAAGGACAGTGAAAAGAACATATCCTCAGAACAAGAGGATGCCCTACAGATACATATACATCTATTCCTTGCTAGGAGATGGGAAACAGAATTTAAGTCTTTAGGAAACTTTCAGTCTGATTGCTTGTAGGGAAATGAAGACATTACTATTAAGCTGATACTGGTGTGCACACCTTTTACATCTTCATAAATTTTATTCTTTAGAATAGAGATTTTAGGAACAAGAAGAATTGGAATACCTTTCCCCAAGCACAGAGTGCTCAAGAGAAACAAAGTACAGACTTATACCTAAAAATTACAGACCATTTTCTAAACAATGGCAAATAAAAGAACATCTGAAGGCTGTAAGTAATCATGTTATTTTCTTCTCTTTTCTTTTTATTAGTGTATGGAGAATTGTACCTGTATTTATACTTGTGCAACAATTTAAACTAAGTGTGCTTAACAGATGCAAATATAACTGCTTATGGAAAACACAAACTGCAGCCTTTTAGGAATGTTAGTTTTTATAGGGACTAAAAAACCAGAATATGTAGAGTGTGACAAGAAACAGTTCATTTCACTGAAGACAAAAAATTATTTCATTAAATCCTCTCAACCTTTAGACTTTAGAGAGCTCAACTGATTGTTATGATTTTGGAAGAGAGTTTGTCTTTTATGAGGCTCCTGACATTTGCCTTTTTTGAGGCTTCCCCAACTGTAACTTTTTAAGACATTTTAAGAAATAACAGTAAGGGAGTTTCATCTCTACCATGCATCCTTGAGAAGTCCCAGATGTGCCTAGAATATGTGGAAAACTTCACCATTGTGATTCTTTTGGACCGCTTTTCATTACAGAATAGTCAAGCAGGGGTATGCAGAGTGAATTTACAGTGGAACTGAAGAAAAGCCAGGACATACAACCCATCCTGAAGCTAAGACAAGTTATGCAGCCCACCTGGCTCACTAGGCCCTGGGGCTCAAGAATCATCCCCAACCAAGACATCATTGCTGAGGGAGCTCAATAAAATCTGGGCTTTGGTTCCCTTACCTGTACTACCAATATTTACAGTAACCATCTTGGCAAAGCCATTCCAGAAAACATCTACTGAGTAGACACATATTTCTCATCACATAACCAAACATATGAAGAAGACTTAGTTTGTCTCAATGTACCTTCTCAAATTCTTGCTTGCAGGCTTTAAGCTCTTCACCCAGCTTGGCACTTTCTTTTTCAAGTCTGTTCCTTATTTCCTGGAGCTCTGCTGTTTTACATTTTTCATTAGCCAAATCTTTTTCTTTCAAAATCTTGAAGAGAAATAGAAGTGCTAGAAAAGTTACCTCTTCCAAATTCACAAAATAAAAAACCCAACCAAGCAAAAAACATCCAGGGCCCAAAAACTATTTGGTGACTTTGTAACCATGGAGAAACAGCTGCCATATATCTATCCATAGTTTGTAATGCAATTAGCAGCATGATTCCAGTTTTAGATTTATAACTAATAATGTTTTCCCACCTGTCTAGACACAAACCTGTCTAGAAAAACGAAAGCATATTCTGAACCAAATTCAGTACAACTGTCTCTTTTCACCAGAGGTTCAGTAAAACTGTTATTGTTATGCACTACAACGTTATGCTCTCAAATTAGAAAATAATAAAGGGTGTCTGCATGGGGTGGATGTGAAATCTCCTGTGTGGAGATTTCAAAAGGCAGAGGCATTTACCCTGTCATTCTGAAGATCTTGTAGCATTTTGGTCTTCTCACCCAGCTGCTGTTCTTTCTTTGATGCATCCTGCTCCAGAGTAGACTTAGCTTTCTTCAGCTCCTGAATCTGTTGATTACTGCTAGCAATTCGATTCCTGCTGGAAACTAATTCTTCTTGAGCTAGAGCAAGTTTTTCTTCTGTGGACTAATTACAAAGAGAGTTCTGCAAGTTATCCATTAGTATAAAAGTTACAGATACTAAACAGCCACTTAAACATTTTCCAAGTAGAAAAACTGCTACCTGCTGTGCAACATTTAGCTTCAAATGTCGACAGAGCATAATTACAGAAACTTCCAGTTTACAAGGTTACCCAAAGTAAAAAGAAACTATGCCAGCTTAATTTCCAGGAACAAAAACTTACTGCACGTATTCCAGCCTGCATCCTTGCACAGACAAAAGGTGATAACATGCAGAAGGGCAAAGAACAAAAGGTGACTGCCAAAAAGAGAATACACTTGAATTTGCTCACATAAATTAATTTTACTATCTAGGCAAATCAACTGTTCTATAACTCTAGACAGCTGTTACTTAAGAAGCAGTGAAGCTATACTTTGAAGATTTCAAAAATTATTCAATGCTATTTTCCACCAATGACTCAATAAAGTTAGTACTAGGTCAACTGTAAAATTTTTTAAAATTCTGAAGTAAAATGTATAAGATAAAAATGCTAATATCAGGATAAAATGTTTCACAGTTTCTGCTGCATAAGCATTGTAAACAATAAGTTTAAACTTTCATTCAAAATCCAGAGATTATACCTTATTTGCTTCTAATTCTCACCATTAACTAGAAAAAGAACTTTGATCTCTCTGAAACAGGTCACAAAATACCAAGAAACTTGCACCCAAAGCCAAGCTCATTCTGTTTGCCCACAACAAAGTCTAACTTTGGGAGGTCTTTTTCAGTTATTATTCTAAAGGTTTTTTAAACTTTCTAGCTTAGCTTGTTCCACTTGAAACCAACAAGCAAAAAAACAACTAAACAAACTCATCCTCCACTTCTCCAAAATATTGGTATTTTATGTAAACTTTTGATGCTATGATACAGAAAATGAGCCGAGATTTATTATTACTAATAACTTTATTGCCTTCAGTGCAACAGTAAGGATTTAAATTCTTTCAAGACAAACTCAATTCTTTTTGAAGTTCTTGCTTAAATATTAATCAAACCTCTTGTTGAACGTTAGTGGTTTTAAGAGGAACTATAAGCAGAATTTTCACTTAATTCAATTATGCATATGCTTTAGTCAGTCCCATATTGATTTAAAAGCTAATTCATTTCTGATGCCTCATGACCCTCCTTTGTAATATCTTAAGTATTTTGCTTGTAGAGTCAGATTTAATTTGAAACAGCAGTGATGGAACACTGCTGATTCAACAGCATTTTCAAGAATCCCCATGACTCTTAAAAAGCTCACACCAGCTTTAAAATCAATTTTCAGGCAAATTACTTCACTTGCTTTCTGAGATATTAGAGTTTACTACTTAATACTTTGAAAGGTGTTGACTCAGAATTTTTTGTAAAAAAAGTACGAGATGCTTCTGCAGTTTCAAGGTTTCAGGGTTGGTATTTCAGAAAGCAAAATTATCTCACTCTGTGTGCAGTGGAATACCATTATTTTCCTAACACTGAGGGAGGATAGGACTTCTAGCATCACCATATAACATCTTCAACAGTCTCTGAAATTTTAGAAAGAAACATAGTAAGGCCACAACTTTCATTCAATTCTGTTTCTAGTAGAAAAAATGTGGCTACATCAAATTTGCTAACACCAGATGATTAAATTTGATGAAGTGTACAGTGACTTCTCTCTCAACCCACGCCTCAAAGTGTCTGCACTGCACAGATCATCTCATGTCTACACTGAGGCTGAGACAAGGAACAGGTACTGAACAAAAGGGGTCAATCAGTACTTATTTGTGTAAATAAAGAGAAGTGCTAGACTGACTGCTACACACTTTAAATAAATACAAATATTTTAAAATTACAGTTTGATTTACTACAGCTTGGGCTGTGCCAGTGCAAATCATAGTGCCAGCCCCACAAATGGTCCTAGCAGAGTGGTAGATTCGATTCATTCTATCTACATGAAGTGCACAAACAAGCATTTGAGTCTGTGTGCTCCCTGATCCCAGTCCACAAGGATCAACATTAAATTATTCATTAAATTAGATGCTAACCTGATCTCTCTCCATTCCTTAAGAAAAAGAGTTAGACTGACTGTATGCAACTTAGGCTCCTGACTTACACAACCAAGGTCTGGCAAGTATGAATTTTGTTCCAGAACATTCACTGAATATATGCTGACAGCAATGCCAACATTGGAGACAAAGAAACATTCTGTTGAAAACACAGAAGAAACCAGGACTGACTACAAAAAGCACAAATGCCAAAACTCAAGAATATTTGGCAGAGCTCAGGAGATCAGATTCACAGAAAATATTCTCGCACTAAGTCAAAATCAAGGCAAAAATAACAGTTTGTACATTTTTATTAACTCTTCTATATAAAAAATGCCTTTTTCACACACACACAAAAAAAAGTGTGAATACACACACCCTGATACTTATATAAATATGGGGGTGTGTGTGTGTACAAAAATTATTTAGTGGCATTCTTTTTCAATTATATATATCCTTTTTTATCAAAAACTATGGCTTTAACAAACACTCAAATCTTATTTATTTTTCCAGTCCCAAAGACGAAAGCATGTGTCAAAGTTACTGTTAGAGACATTTTTAATCCAAAGCAAATTTGCAGCAAATAGTATCATAAAATTATAACTATATTCCCACTCCTGTTTTTTTTTTTTTGTCTTTGTTTTTGTTGGGGTGTTTGGTGGTTTTGTTTTGTTTTTTGTTGATTTTTTTTTTTTTTATGCTAACACTTGTCCCTGTCCTCTGCAGGACTCGGAGCTGCACCTGGCCACAGCTCCATGGCTCGGTGCTGTGCTGCGGACCCGGTGTGCAGCTGCGAACCTGCCCGGAGCGCTCATCCCTTTGCCGGGCTCACTCCGCCCCGCAGCCGGAGCCGAGCCGTCGGTGCCAGCAGCGCCTTTCCCGACAGATGCCGGCAGATGGTGCTCCGTGCCCAGCCCAGCACCCAGAGCCTCTCACCACCCATGGCCACGCCGGGAAGCTCGGCCCCGCCACCAGCATGGTGCCACACCACGTGAGCGTGGCTCGGCTTTCCATTTAAATCCAGCATCGCTAGGAGGTCACGACACGGTCTGGCCATGCCTCTTCTGGACAATGCTGGGCTCCTGACAGTGCTGACTCAACACAGCTCTGCGGAGAGGTCATAACTCTGCTAAAAATCCTGCACTGAAAGACATCCAAGTTTTAGAAACTTCTACCACTGCCGACTAAAAAGATTAAGGGCAATCTAAAGCTCAGTCTGCCCATCAGCTTTGCTTCCAACCTTCACACAAAACACACAGCTCTGGGTCAAATGAGCTACTTTTAATAAGTAACTTGCCCAAGGTAAAACATCATGCAGACAACTGATTTTGAATAGGCTGTGAAATTCTACTATAAAGTTCTTCAGTGGCATTTTGATATTCATCTCTCAGGATTAACATTTTCACTCTGAGGCTGTCTGAAGGTGCTTTTTTCTTTTGTGGTCTTCTAAGACAAGTTATTGTCGGGATCTCTAGCTTGTCAGAGTGACCCCGAGAAGAGTTCAAAAGTCTCTTTTCCCAGCCCGGCACTTGAAGAAGGAGTCAGAGCTCTTCATTTCTCGGTCTCAACATTGTTTATTGTATCTTATCTATAAAATTCTTTCTCCTGTCCTGCCGAGGTCCACTCATCAAGACAGTCAGAGGCACTCTGCCTGCCCCCAGGGCAGTGTTATGTCTTTATACTAAAAACTACATATGCAATGTCTACAATTACTTTCCAATACCTATCACCTATGTTAGACAGCGAGCTTCTACTCTAAACCAATCTAAAAGTGCCACCATCACAGCAGAAGATGGAGGCCAAGAAGAAGAAGAAGGAGAAAGGCTGGACAAGCCCAGATTCCTCCATCTTGCCCCCCTGAATCCCCATTCTAAAAACCCCAAAATCTACTTTTTCACCTTGTGATAAATTCACTATCATTCTACTTAATTTGTCATGGCTTGCAGATCTTCATCTACGGTTGGTAATTTGCTCCATGGGTCATAATCAAAACCACAGGCATTTTGGGCTCTGTGCCAGGGTCTCTGAGATCCCTGGCAGGGGTCTTGGCTGCTCAGGACAGCCAGAGGGATGTCCTGGGTCCTGACAAGTTATCACTGCTTCTTTAGTTTAATGTTGTACTGAGGTAGCACAGCCATGATTAAAGTTCAGTTCCCCACCTCTTCCCCCTTCTAGGAAAAAAAAAAAAAAAAGAAAAAAAGAAAAAGAAAAAAGAAAAGGTGGCATAATCACTAATCCTAAATAATATGTTTTTTTACAAAATTTTAAAATCAAGCAAATAGCCTCCAAATTGGTACACCACTTCAGTACTTCAGAACCCAAATCTTCTTCAGGCTCTCTAGGCTCCATAGAAACTTACATTATAAATCAAGTTACCTGATTGCTCACCTTAAAAATCTTCTTTCCCCATTGCCATCACCTTATTTTACCTTTTAGCATAGAGCTCTCCCTCTCTTTGCTACCATCCCCATTGGGCCTAAATACATGTGAGACACTAACTGTCTTATTTTATACTTGCCAGAACTAGAGGTCATCAAACTGCTTTAATAACAATACTTCTTCACAGCTATTTTGCAACAAGTGATACTTCAATGAAAACTACACCAAACCCCCCACTGTGTTACTGAACACATCCAATGCTTCTACAGGTCATTCCATTACCAAAAGGTGATTTAAATGCATTGCAGGAAATAAACTCACAGATGTATATGTGCAATAGTAACAAACTGAAAGAAAGAATATGCTTAAACCACCACTGCTTGTTAATCATGCAGAAGTGCTCCACAATTTAACGTAGCAATTCAACCATGGTGCACTGAATGTGAAGCTTCAATAAGCTGCAGGGAAATATGGCAGGTAATTTATCACTACAGAGGAGTAAGTCTAATAAAACTGCAGTGGCCTATATGTAAAGGAGGTATTTCTCTGTTTCTTAAAATAACCTGAACCTGGCATTCAGCCTCTGGGGCACAGGATGTCCTTGTGACTAACTGAAGCATTGGTGTAGTACTGACATAAAGCAAGAGACCAGAAAAAAGGGCGAAAAAACACCTTTGCTGACTGGCTCAACTCTCAGCAATACCTCTTTCAAGGCACTGCACACTAATACAAAACCAGGTAACTTCAGTTTAGGAATAGCAAAAACTTCAAGGACTAAATTCTGGCACTTGTATTCCAGGTAGGTCCATAAGCCTACTGTTTCTATAAGTTTGACATCTCCTAACATCTACCATCAGCCAGGAATATTCTAGTTAAATCATCTGGAAGACAGCAGTTACTCACATGCTGGCAGACCTTGCCCTAATTAGCTATGCCATTTAAATTAGTTGAAAGCTACATAACAAGTAGTTATATACTTTCAATTAGATGAAAGTATATAACAAGAAAATGCAACATTAAAAAACTCTAATGAATATGAAACCAAATCACCTTTCACTTTGCTGCTGCAGAAATGCAAGGGTATTTCAGGTAAACTGGCAAATCTGTTTGCCTTAAAATTAGTTTCAGAATTTCTTTTGTCTCAGGGGGAGGGATTAAACAGCACTAAATTCTATATAGAGCAGAAGATTTTTTTTTCACTTACACAGTTCTTGCACTGTTTCTTGGTCTTCAAAATGGATATTAACACCTGCTAAGTCACATATGACATTAAAATGACTGCAAGTACCTTAAGGTCTTGCCTGGTTGCCAGCAACTCAGACTCTTTGCCATAAAGATCCAGCTGCAGCTTCTCCATGGTTTCTTTATGTTTATCATGGGCCTTCTGTAAATCTGCTAGCTTGCCTTTCTCTGCTTTAAGCTCCTGTGCTGACAAAATGGACTGCTGTTGTAGTTTATTCTCCAGTTCTGCCTGAAACATAAGCATAGAAAGTTTTAGGTAAAGTTACAGACAGTAACCTTAGCTTAAGCATTTCAATAAAATGTATTTCTACTGCAAGAAGAAAATTTTGTTCTTCTTATGGAATAACAGTTCAGTAACTTGATATTTGTGATTTTACAATAACATTTTATACCTAATTTAACAACAAAGTTTAATTCACCATAAAAGACATAGTGAAACACAGTAAGGCTAAACAATAAAAATTGGAATAGTGTTTCCAAGTGTGCTGGTTTTGGCTGAGGTAGAATTTTCTTCATAGTAGTTAGTATGGAGGCTATGTTTTGGATTTGTGGTGGGAACAGTGTTGTTGTCACAGGGATGTTTCAGCTACTGCTTAGCAGCACCCACACAGAGCCAAGGCCTTTGCTGCTTCTCACACCACCCTATGAGCAAGAAATCTGGAGGTGCACAAGAGTTTGCAGAGGGCACAGCCAGGACAGCTAATCCCGCTGACCAAAGGGAAATTCCATACCATAGGACATCATGCCCAGCTTATGAAGCTGGTAGAAGAAGGGAGGAGGGAGTTTGGAGTGATGGTGTTTGTCTTCCCAAGCACCAGCAGCTCTGTGGTGCTGAGTTGATGGCTGGGTTAAACCACAACACCAAGACAGCATTTCCACAGGCTGTCTAAAGCACAAATATGAACATGGAGCATTGGGCAGCCAAAGCTGGAGCCACATTTAACAGTGCATGGCACACAGCACAACATTCTCTAATGTTGTAAGACATTTGAACTCTTCCCATTATGGTTTATGAGTTTTATACTGTCACTCAGATAATTTTGGTATAATATGAGAAGACTCGGTTTAAAACTGCCATGGACATTTTAAAACACTGCAGAGTTTGTCTAAAAATACTCTTCATGAAATTCTACTGCTTTATAAGAAAATGGCAGCTCTTGCTTTGCTCCTGATGCAAAAACCCACATTCAATCTAGGTTATTTTATCCCTTGACTAAAATTCAATTCCTATGGAATTGATATTTCAGCACTGGTTCTTTTCATTATTGCTGTGGATGCTGTTGTTTTTATCTCCAACAGCATCTGAAGACCTCACTTCCACATCCTGACCTTACCATTTCCAACAAGACTACGGCAAACAGAGTTTGTATCACTAACTTATTGACATAAAAGCTTCAATATTTATCAGAGGAATTTACATTCATTTTCTTGTAAGAGTAATAAAGGACAGTCTTACCTTTTCTAAAAGGGCAGTTTTTAATTCAGCTTGCAGTGTTTCACTATGTTTTTTCTTCTGCTCAAAAGATTCCTTTAACTCTCTCAGCTTTCCCTGGAGATGTTGCTCACTTTTTTCTTTTTCCTTCAGAAGACCCTGGATTTCTAGTACTTGTGCTCTTGCTGAATCAAGGTCTATTGACAACTGCTTAGAAATCTATAGTCAAAAATATTAAGTAACTGTATATAATTTAAATTTAAATCACTTTTTGTACATGCTGTTCACAGAACCAGACCATCCCACAGTGCCACTGCTGTTTCATAGCTATGTGGTTGAACACTGGCAAGCAGATTTTAAGAACTGCCATAACACATTAAAATAATCTGTTATTCCAAATTTACAACCCAGAGATCAACAGCAGTCTTTTTTATCCATTCTAAATTAAGATCAGGCAAGTCTTCTCACACCAGCAGTGGTTTGGGCTCTCCTGCTGCCAACTGCAGCATACACCAAGCTCATCCTTCTGCACTTTTCACTGAGCACCACAGCACTTCAGCTGAACGAGTGGGGAGCCAGGGAAGTAGCAGCTATAGTCACAGAGCAATTACCATCACACCTGCACACCCCCAAACCTCTTTCAGACAGTAAGTGTCCATCACAGTCTATCAAACTATGTCCACTGATCCAATCTTTTCTGATTCCTTTAGGGAACAGAAGATGCCTTAGGTAAAGACATCCATGAAAGCAGATGTGTCCTTCAGGCTGCCAGCTGCACTGCATGGTCTGGATGCTCATCTTTGAAAAAGAAGTACATTTGGTCCTTATGTAGTCACAAGCGACTTACACAAGTTTGAAAAAGCAATTCAGTCCTTGAAGGATATCTGAAAATGTCCTGCCAACTACACTGAGAACATACTGAATAACTCTGAGAATAAAATAGATCTAAGGACATAAAATAACAATTTTTATTGTAAGGAAATACAAAAAAAAAAAATGAGGACGCAGTAACACAGTAATACCACATAACCATTTCACTAATGAAAAAACCTGAAGGGCTAAAATCTCCTGCTACAGAATGTGGAGCACTGAAAACTACAACTAAAACCTATATTTTAAAGCTTCACATTACCCTCTAGGAAAGTTTTAGTATCACCTTATTTCAGTGCCAAAGATAGTTTACAATTTGAGAATTGAAACATCTTTATCTCTTATCAGTCCCAGCAGGTGAGACTGAAAATCAATCTTTTAAACATTTATTATTACTGGTTTTTAGATTTTTGAAACTAAGTGGACAACTTACCCCCTCTTTTTTCTCCAGTGAGTTTTTCAATTCATTCCTCTCTTTAGCTACAGACTCTGTTTGTATCTGAAGTTGGTGTTTTAATTCTTGGCAGGTTTTTTCCTAAAAAACATAAGACAAGGAAATATTCCTGTTAGCTTCTACAACTGTGTATGGAGCATTTTTGCAGGAGTTCCACATCCTGAAAAATACCGCTTTCATTTTCAATGAAATATCTTACCTTCTCAACTGCAGGCACTTTCAGCTCAAAACCTCTCAAAACTTTAAGTGGCAAATCTAAGCCAATCATTAGACCCCCTGTACTAATAAACGCAGCCAGGTGCCAGAGTTTCTCTGATTAGGGGTAGCCTCCCTGTTTGAAGCTGTGGTTGGCACCCCTTCTCTTTCTTGATGAAATAGTGGGCTCATTGGTCTCACTCAGGATCTAAAATTCCCTCATGTTCTAAAACTCACAAGCAAGTAAATTTGCAGACCTCCATGCATATGCAACCATATATTAAGTCCAAATACTACATATTTAAGTCAGTGGAGAGCCTCCAAAAGACTCCAGAACTAGAAGCAGAATCTGGACTACTGCCTTGAAGTCTAAACTGGGGAGAAAATCCTTCAAGTTTTTAGAAGAAACAAATCTTTAAACAGCAATAACTAAGAAAAGAAAACAGAAGAGCTTTCCTTCAAAAGGTGAATGAATAAGAGAAAAATGTTCTTTTTAACTAGGAGCAGAATTTTTTTTTGATCAGAATAAAAGCAGCTCTGAATGGGTTCTGGAAAATGATGACATGTAAGATGAGAAGAATATCAGAAAGAGATTCCTTGCCATGTCTGAGACAAGGCTGTCAGAACAACTGTATTCATATAGTGGCCATTCATACCACCAAGGCAGAAGAGGTAAGAAAAAGGTGTATCTTAACCCTAGTAACAGTTTACTTTCTTTATCATAATAGGTTGCTCTGGTGGTCAGGTACTTGTTACACTGTCACTTTGAAAACCTTTCTGAAATTCAAATAGTCCTAGTACTGCAATAATACCTTAAGCTAGGCATTCGCCAAATGACAGATGATGTTACTCTCTCTGCCTGCAGTATGCAGCTTTCCAGCATGTCCAGACAAACACACAGGAAGTTCTATATACAAAGACTTCAGAAAGGGAATTAAAATGGCCTCAGAAAAATAACTTCTTCAATACAACAGGATTTTAGCAAAGGTTCTAAAACTTGGTGCTGCTATAATACAGTTGATGCATTTTTTAAAAGGGGGACATTTGCCATCAAACTGTTTTACCACTTGTCATCTCCATTTAGTTTCTTCATTATGTTAAAGGCGTGCAGCAAGAAGAAAGGATTCTGTTATGTGATATGACTGATGCTTACTACTGTAAATATCTAGGTAAAAATGTAAAATGTATGAACTACTAAAAATCACAATTTGGTTTTCCTTACAGTACTAAGTATTCATGCATTTTCATCATATGTACACTGCTTTCAAACAGAAAGCAAAGTCATTTTATCAGAATGTATATACACCAAACTTAATGCCTAACTAAAGAATCTACTAACCATTTCTGCCATAGCTGCTTTTCCTTTCTTAATTTCTTTTTCTAATTCCTCCTTTCTTTTTTTGAAGGATTCAGAGCTTTTTGAGAGCTTATCTTTGGCATCTGTAAGGTCCTTTAATAGAGTGTCCTTCTCTAACTTCACTTGCTGCAGCTCTGATGTGGCTGCTTGCATTTTACAATCAAGTTCCTGGAGCTGTTTACTTGTATCTTGATTTGATTTCTCAAGGTTTTGTTTGAGACTGGCCTTTTCTGCCTCCTGCTTTTTAATTTCTTGGCTTGCTTGGTCAAGGGCCTCAGATTTCTTCTGCAAATCCAGTTGAGCATTAGACATCCTGCAAATACAAAAGGATAAAACATACTTTTTTAAAGTTCTTTTTCATGGGTTCTTTTGTATCCTTAAATGTCTCTACTTTCATCCATGGCCATTACATCTCTCCAGTTAAGACAAAATAGCAATTTCAGAAACTAGTTTTGAGATGGTTCCTTATTCCTCAACTATAATGAACAGAAACTACCCCTTTGCTGCTTATGCATAAATCACAAATTTGTATTTGAAAAAGGTTACAGAGCTATAGATATTTAAAGATGGACCTCACTACATCAAACTGTTCAGCCATTTAGCTGACAACAAGCACAGTGAATAAAATGATGAAGTGTAGTGAATCACAGCAGTCAGTGACTCCTGTGAGACAACATGGCAGATGGAGTGAAAGACAACAGGTGGGATACAACACAGTTCTTGTAGCAGAGGGGACACAGCACTTATTTATGACTTTATGAAATCACAGGAGAGAAGCAGAAAACTTCAACTCTAGTCCAAACTGCCCCAGTTTTATGTCTGACTTTGAAAAGTACTATAACACAGGAAATGCATACGCTTCTCTTGCTGCTTCGAGTTGTTTACTCAGTTCTGCTGTCCGGAGATCTAATTCTTTGTTCTGATGTTGCTGTTGCTGTAACTCCTGAAGAGCTTGGTCTTTGCTTGCTCTAGCATCAAGAATGTCACCTTCAAGTTTCTGAGAGAGAAAAATAAAAAGATAGAGCCATCAGAACACAACCAACAAAATAAAAATAGCAATAGAAAGCAAAGTCATCTAGTCTGTGAGTGCATTAACTGTAGAAAGCAGTGACAACTCTCACATATCATCTGTTTCATTACTTTGCAATTTATCTTTCATTATTTAGTTCCTGCTAATCACCTGCTCCTCCAGAACTGAACTATTGTGGTAAAACATTCTAAAAGCATCTCTAAATAAAAGGCCAACCAGGCATTTTATTGTAAAGTAATAGACAAAAACCTTTACAGCAGAAGCAAAGACACACACTAAAGTGGTGAAGAAATTCTGTGCTTGCCTGGAAGAGGTTTTTCTTCTGTTTTTTTCCAAAGCTACTTTTTCACTCACATGGAATATAAAGAACACAGGAGCCTTCAGCAAATGGGCACTGTTTAGACTCTCCAACATACTGACTGTTTTACAGGCACTTCTGCTTTCACACAGAGGCCACAAAACAAAGTGGCCAAGTTTCTCCATAAAATTTCCTGAGGGCTTTTTGTTTTCTATTTTTTTTTAATGCCACATATTCAACTGGAATAATCTCTCTCTGGTGATGATGCCAAGATTTTACACAGAATTGCATTCCTGTTGACAGCATCAACAACCCTGCTCAGTTTCACATTTCAGCTACCAGGAACCCAATAAAATCATACACAAGCACGCTCTGTATTTCTCCCAAGCATTTGTGTCCATTGGCTACTTGCGAAACTTCACCAAAAGAATGAAAACTAAAAAGACAAACCAAAGTAGGCAAGAAAAAAAACCCAGTGTCCAAAAGAAGAGTTGCAAGAACAAAATAATTATGCTGACAATTAAATGCATGACAGCTTTAATTTTTAATAGCATTGGATTTTAAATTTCATACAGGGAAAACAATCTTCATTCTCTTCTATAGATCACAAAAGCTAGGAAAAACACCCAACTCAGTCTTGAGCAAAAAGACTACCAACCTCCCTCAGAAGAGACAGACAACACTGCAAAACCAGTTCTGCATGGCTCCCATGATCCCTGAATCGTATGCTTTTGTGTGTTATGAATTTTGACTACCAAGATTTTTTTAAAATAGTGAACAAAGGTCAAAGCTCTGTCCTAAATTTTAAAGCTCTCAAGCATCAGGACTAATCCATATCCTTAACTGAAAATACTAGTGTATCAAAACACCAAGAAGTTCTGCAAACCTTCTGCCAGAATTATGTGGACTTTAAAATAAAAACTGATTTCAGAAGTGGATGCAAAACTCCAGATCAAGTTAAGAGATGAAACAGTGATAAATAAATCTTGCTAAAAAGCCTACTGAAAGGCTGCAGAAATAAATTAAACCAGACAGGCAGTGGTAAGCAAGACTAGCCAATGTAATGCATATTCCCTGCTACTACTTGTAAAGTGTGTAAGCTCAACTTGAAAACTCTCATTTTGGGATATATTCACGTTCCTTAACATAAAAATTTCCAGGTAGCAGAAAGGTTGGTAGAAGCACACACACAGGAAAATGACACAATAGTGGCAGTGTCATAGGCCTATCTTCTTAATGTGACATACTAGCATGGAAGAAGAGAACAGGATTAAATGGTGAATCAGGAAACATTAGTGAGAAAGAAAACCCACAATAGTGATATTGATATAATCCTTCCCCCCTAATTTGAGCACAGTTTTTACCACATGCTGCCTAACAGCAGAGATCAGTTTCTGTAGGTCCAAATACTGTGTTCACTACAAACCTTGAGCTGTGCCTCTAGTTCTTCAGTTTTCTGTTCTAAAGAAAGGCATTTTTCTTTGTACTCTTTAAGATTGGCTTCCAGCTGAGTACAGTATTCCTGCTTGTCATTCAGCTTAGCTGTAACCTGATCCAACTGAGCACTGACCTTATTTAACTCCTGGGTAAAACAAAATACAAAGGTTCTTACTTTTAAAGTAACTTCAAAAATTATTAATGTCATATATGCTTTAAATGATCTAATGTGTTCAAATTAAAAAGGAAAATAATGTTTATTTTTTATTCTGAGGAACAGGATACTGAAAGGAGAAACACATACACATGCACAAATTCCCTCTGTTTCACTGAAAAAATTATTTTAAAGCCTCAATATTCTCTCAAACCTTACAGGCTCTGGGCTAAATGTTAACAAAGGTGTTTGAAGTTGTAAATGAAAAGGAACTGTAGATAATAAAGGTGCTAGATCCTCAAGTTAGTACACCAGTAACTAGAGAATGACATTACAAAACTGGGATAAAATGTTTGATATCTTTCTTTGTCATGAAATCAACCATCAAGGAGGAAAGCCAATAATATGGAAATGCTCAGTTCCCCACATACCAGGGATGATTTCAAAACATTTTGTCCAACACAAAAAAATAAATTCTGCAAGAGACATGAAGACCACAGCAGCACTGATTTTAACTATGCAAATATTTGATTAAACAGATGGTAAAATGCTTCCCTAGGATTAAAACACATTTAAAAACATGTAATTTTATCACCAGCCTGATGATTTTTTATGTCAGCTGGCCCACAGAGAATTATTTCTGAATACCAGCAGCTGATATGAAATTTATCTGAGTCAGTAGTAAGAGTTAGGAGTTTTTGCTTCCAGTAAGTGCGTTCTACAATCTTTTCTTCATAGCATACACACAGGAATTGAATAATACCTCCAGAATGCCTAAGGAAAGCTTAGATTCTGAAGAATAACCCCAGAGCAAGGAGTGGACTCCCAAGTAAATTCCTTGCACCGTGAAATATATCTGCTCTGGAGCAGCAAAAGGAATTGAATGCATACCACACAGCTAAAATATCCTAAATTATCATTTCCCTATGCTTATTCATATGTTCATTGAGTTTGTAAATAGACTATTTTAGGTTTTTAAGTAGTATTTAGGTAACATAGAAAATTTATGTGTCGCTTAATACCTGTTGTTTATCTTGCAGGGCATTCTGGGCAGTGTCCAGATGGTTCTGTAGATCCGCTCTCTGAGCAGCTTTTGATGCTTCTGCTGAAAGTAGCAATTCTGTCTTTGCTTTTACCTGAAAGATAAATTGTACTTCACTAAAACGTCTGTTTTACCACAGCTCATTCTAATTTTTTGATAGCCATCACTAAGTTTAATAGTAAAATCAGCAGTATTCATGTGTTAGTGCATGTATTTCCTTGTAGAAAAATTCACCTTTTCCCAAATGGGAAATCACAACCAGAATTTTTCATCACCATAAAATACAGAGATCCATTACCTGCACATCAAGTTGTGACACTTTCTCTTTACTTTCATTTAACTGACTGGTTAGTTCAGTGATGTTTGTTTCTAGGGAAAGCACACGATCTTGAGCAGCTCTTAGGTGTGCCTTTTGTTCCTGCACTTGTTCATGCAAATTCTCTTGGGCTTGTTTATGACTTTCTGATTGATTTTTCAGCTTTTCTGTCAGCTGAGTTACCTGCAGTGGAAAAGAAAACAACATGAGAAGGCCGGAACAGCATGTTCAGGGAAGTAAAAACTTAATTTTAGTGTGTCTTATTGTGGCTCTGGAGACTCAATGTTATCACATTTCTTTTCCTGAACCACTACAGTAAAGCTATATTGTTCACAACACCAGAGTTTAAATAGGCTACCAGCTGAAAATTGAAGCAAAAGAGAATTGTCAATTTGGCCTTACTGTAACAGAAACAAAATACTAAGGAGACAACAGATGCAGGCTAAAATGAATTTTGGTGTTCAAAGCCAGAATCAAACCTCTTCTTAAAATGAGTAAAAAAAATGTATATATTATTTTGATTTACATATAGTTATAAGTATATTTATAGTTTTTTAAAAGCATACACATATACAAATAAATATATAAAGTTATGTGTATGACTATTTGTAAGTACATATTACTAGCATATGTACAAATGAAATATCTAGGAATTCCTTTCCTATGCTGATAGCATGCAAGTCACTAAAACACAAGTCATGTGAAATTTACAGTAAGATCTTTAAAGCAAGTTTAAAGTAATGGACTAGTATAGAAAAGATTATTGTCATATCGATGAGGTAGAAAAAAAGGAAACAAGATTCCAAAATGAGGATGAATGAAAAGAATCAGATCTTGACATTCTTACCTGTATTTGTAATGCATGGTTTTTCTCTTGTAGCTGGTTAAGAACTGCAGTTTCTCCTTCACCAGCTTGAATTTTTGCATATAAGTCCTCTCTTTCCTTTTCTAGCAGAGAGATGTTGTCCTTACTTTTTTGAAGCAAAGCCTCAAGATTTTGAATTTTTTGGTCCTTATCTCCAATTTGTCGTAGTACTTGCTCCAGATCATTCTAAACAAGAAGATAATAGCGTTTAATTATAAGGACCTTAAAAATTGGGCCTAATGCATAAAATATTGGATACATTTATCAAACACTTTCCATATATTCTATTCCAGATTTAGAAGTTAATTTCTTGAAACTAACATAATTCCTGCAAGTCACTTTTAGAAAGAAGAAGTATTTAGCATAATGAAACCCTGGAACCCACTTTCACATGAGGATACATAACTACATTACCTGGGCTTCTCGTAGTTTTGCTGTTGTATTTTGCTGAAGGGTCTGCTGCTCCTGGTGCTGCTGCTTTGCCTTTTCTAACTGATGTTGCAATTCTGTGGAATTTGCTGCTTTTTCCTTTAGCTGAAAAAAACCCCCAAAACCAAATACCAAACAAACCAGACTAATAAGTGGAAAAAAAGCTCAGTATGCCAACTGTACTCAATGTTCACTCTAACTATAAACTATTTTAGTGTAAACATGGATTTTTAAAAACTTGTATAAAAACAAAAATCTGTAACACTAGATCAATATCTAATCAAAGCATTCATTACAATTAATTGGTGAGATTCTATATCACAAGCAAGAACTATAAAAGAATTATCAGATGCATGTAATTTAGCTCTCAAATAATCTAAAACATAAGAAATTTTTAGTATGTTTTTTGAAATAGTTGTTAAGATGTAACATGACTGATAATAAAGATACCTGTAAAACAACACTATTATTACTTTTTTGGCAATTTCAGTAGCAACTGTCAGTCATTATTTTAGTAGCAACTTCAGTTTAGCAGTCTCTCCACTTCTATACTAGTCAAGGCTTTGCAAATTAGCTACAGAAAAGTTTAAAGCTTTGACAACATACCACTCAGATATTTGGCCAATCCCCCTACAGCCAGCAGAAAATCAGCAACATATACAAGATATTCATTAAAACAAAAAAAATTTAATAAAACAAGTGTTTTCTGCCCATCCAGCCCACATTGATTATTAACTATCAATGACTTGCTGTACCATGCTTACTTTTTCTTCAAGTAGGACTTTATCTTCAAAAAATATCTACATACCAAACTAGCTATATGGGCCTTTGTTCACCTAAGTTATTTTTTGACAAGACCCTTAGACAAAGCTCCTAAGTGCAAAGTGCACTTTTGTTCATTTGTTAAGCACCACAAACACACATACATCTGTAAAGACAAGCAGCGTCTAAGCAGATTTTGATCATTTTACTGTAAGTCCTTGACAGTATTAGTCAAAAGAAATTCCCATGAACACAAACGTTATAAACTGCAGTATCACCACAAGTGTGTGTACAGACATATCACCAGAACAAACTATAGAATCTGCATAAAAACCCCTACCTGCTCTTCAGCACGAGAAAGTTTTAGCTGTAGGTCAGCCACCTGCTGCTCTCTGTCCATCAGTTTCTCACTGGACAGCTGCCTCTGTTCCTTGAGCCGCCCGTGCGCTTCCCCTAACTGCCGCTCTGTTTCTAGGAGCTTACTGTGCAACTGCAAAAAAGAGTCACCCACTTTTTCAGTCATTCCTTAGCCAGCAGTGATACAGGCTCATTTCGTGCAATGTTTATGTGAAGTTTTCATAACCCAGACCAAAACAAGTCCATGACCTCCTGAAGTCATGTATGTATCTCATACACCTCAGAAACACAAATCATGTTAAAAATCATGTTAAAAAACAGCATCAATGGCACAGGCAAGAAGAAATATTTTAAAAAGGGGGTTGGAAGGACCCAGCAACATCCTCATTTATCTACAGGAGCCCTTCAAAACAAGTCACAGAGATTTAACAGAAAGAGGGTGGTCCTTCAAAAGCATAAGGACTGTTGTGTAAAATAATGATGCTTTGAGCCATCTCGGCTTATCCAGTTCACCAGCTGACTCCTGCAGATCCAGTGGCTGAAGCACCCTGCCTTTACCTGCTCCACTGCCTCCCACAATACACTGTTCTGCTAGAATATTAAGAGTGTAATTTTTAGCTTGAGCTGGCTACATCAATGGCATTCCTTCTCTGCAGAGAAGAGATACATGAATAGTCAGTGTAGGGTACACAGCAACTTTGGTGACTTACAGTCCAGCACTTTCCAGCAGCAAAGAGTAAGGAGGTGGATGTGCTCTTCCAGCTGGACACAAACCTGCTTCATGACTTTATCAGTCATCAAAAGCAGTACTGCACCATCTTCAAAGTGCAAGGATGACCTTTTACAATTCACTGTTCTAAAAAGCTCTTTTCTTTCATAAAATCAGCTTACTCTACATGAAACTGCTGCTATAGGTCCTGGGTTGCCTCCTGCCTACTTCTACATGAACATGTTCAAGGACACAATGACCTGTTAACTCAGTGCAAAACCAGAGAAAGGATCAGACCTTGCAGCACAGCAAGAACTTTCCATAGGTTGTGGGAAAGCTATGAATGAAGCTTGCTCCTCCTATGCATCTATGTCCAAGGCCCTTGAACCATTCACCTTTTAACTCCAGGTCCTCCCTTCAACACCCCTAAACCTTCATGCTTCCCTTAAATCCCTACTAATATCTATGCAAAAGGCAGCCCAATTTTACTGTTCACTGCAAGCAATCACTGTTTGACCAACTGGCTGCCCAGCAGAGCAGATAAAGGAACAGTAACTGTGATACCATTACACTTTCCACCCAGGTGTTAAGCCTCTCTCCTGCTGCCTGTTTCCCAAAGAATTTAACACTGAAGTCCTTTGGGCCATGTGTCAAAATTTAGCTCAAGTTATCAAAAATTGCAAAAGTTTAAAGGGTTTGGAGACAGAGAAATAAATGTATCTATGACTTACCTTCTTAAAAAATCAAACTAAATTACCTCCACACAACCACAAAAATCATGAGTGAAAAGCTGTTTGGCATGTGGCCAAGATGCTGACTGCTAACAGTGACTGTACAGTTAAAAAAGAGATAGGAGAAGAGGGAGGATAGGATGAGGAAAGAGACCATATCTCTCTTACAGTAACTAAGAACATTTGTCTTTTCTTGCAGGATCACCAAATTATAAATATTTCTCCCTCACTAAAAATACAAACAAGAGCTTAGGAAAAAAAATCTATTGAAGAAAGGGTGCCACAAGATAACAGTTAACTATTCATTGCTATGCTGATATTGGGAGAAAATGTTTGGAAAGAGGGAAATCAGTAACAATATTTGACACTAATTACTTTTATTACAGACATGGTTAAGTATTTTTGAAGAACTTTAAGATGACATTTAAGTAAAAGGGACCATAAAATCAAGGATTAACCTATGCTACAGAATGCAAAAAAAATCATGAGAAAATATCTAGACTTTTAAAGATACAATCAAGTAGATTCAAATTTTCTCAACAAAATTTAGTAGCAATTAACACTTCTTCAAAACTGAAGGAGTCCATACTCTCTCATCCACACCCTCCTCCTACTGCTGGGCTGGAACCAACATTATAACTGAAGTTTCTTCCATTAAGATCACTTCTTTCACATCACCCAAATTCTAACATGTACAAACTTAAGCAGATATGCACTCATTCAAATGAATTTTGAGAAGATGACAAGGATTCTTAAAAAATGTGATTTGACTAAACAACTCTACATATACCTCCATAAACAGAATTCATAATGCTAAATGTAAGCTAATAGACTACATGCATAAAAAGGTAACTCCAGTGAAGTACCAAGTGAATAAATATGAGGAATTTATTCTTTTCATTACAATAGTAAATCAACTCTACTTTGCAGGAAGAAAAAAGAGAACATGTTTATGCTTAGCTTTTCTTTTCTTTTATACCAGGTACAAAGGGGTTTTTTTCCTGCACTATTCTTTTACCATACAATTCTAAAACACATCCTGAAGTTCAGTGGTTTGTTAGGTTGTCTTCCCTCCCAATGGTATCACCAGAGAATGTGTCATGCCTCCATTTCCTATCATAGGAATTCATTCAGCAATGCTTTACTCACCATCCTCCTCCTTAATTTTCCCACCCCAAAAATCCATCTTGAAAATGTCCTCTGAGGCTGAAGACAGATTTCAGCTCAACCTCTTGGCTATGATTCTGTTGCGCAGGCAGTTTCCCCAAATGTAGAAAACTAATATAATTATCTCCTCTCATCCTGACAGAAGACTGATGGGAGAAGGAAGGACATTCTGGGGATGCAATACGCACATAAATGTGGTTCAGCCAAGTCACAGTTCTTCTGAGATAAACCATACATAGGGAGCTTGCAACTTGACATGTTTCAGATTTTACAAAGGGTTGAGAACTAAGAAACACTCACTTTAACATAAATAAGCTTTAGCGAGATTAAAATGAAGTATGTCATACTAACAAATAAAGATATAATTTTTTACATCTCAAGTCTCGACATGATTACTGATACACACATATTTCTCCAGTCTAGCACATGACTCTCCAAAAAAAGATAAACTGAATTCAACCAACCTCAAGTTTCAAAATGCTCAATGTTATATGAAAGTCCTACTTCTCTAAGTCATTTGACTCAGCAGAATAATAGGTTCTGGTGGGGGGGGATGTATGCTCTGGATACTTTCCCAGCTATCAGCAACATAAAGAGAAATTGTTTGGGGAGAAACACTAAGGAAGCAATATCAAGATTTCACATTACCCTGGCTTTTCACACTAGGTATTCCCTACTACATTCACTACTCAGACTTAAATCAAGCACTGTTCAGTTCTAATGTAAAACCAAGACTTGCTTTTCTCAGACTTCCTACAGAGTAGCAAAATACAAGTGCTGGTTAATTACTCTCCTTCAAATAAGGAAATGTAAGTGCATGTTCGTAAGAAATATGCATTTACATTTAAATATGCAGTTTTTTTAACTTATCAGATGGTTTTAAGGAACCATTCCTAGACCATCATGGGATGGTCTAGGAGGCGTAAGGAAACTTACCTGACTGAGCTCACTTTGGAGTTGCAGGCCATGCTGCTCTTTTTCCTCCCTCTGCTGCTGGAGCTGTTTACATTCTGCCTTGAGATGCTGGTACTTTGTTTCTACTTCAGATAACTCCTCTTTAAGCTTCTGGCTTGCTTCTGCCTTCTCACCTAGCTCTGTCTGTAATCTCTGTATCAAGGCTTCAGAAGCAGACAGCTTTCCCTGAAGCTGTTGGCAGTCCAGGTCCTTCTGGTGAAAACTTGCCTGCACGTTCTTCTTACTCACAGATAATTCATTGTGTTTTTCTTCCAGCTGGGTGTAGTCCTGTTCTTTCTTCAGCAGCTTCTCAGTTAGACTCTGTGAAGAGAGTTACACAGCAATTCAAGTACAATTCTGTTTGCAGCTGTTCAACATATTATTCAAATTTCTTTCTAAGTGTTGATGCTGAACAGTGAAGAGCTTGTTCAAAAACAGTATTAAAGAAAATATTAACCTGTATTACACACATTGGTTCTAAAGCCCATACAGCACACAGTTTCAACTGGAAATACTGTTTTTCATATTCTCACATAAATTCACTTCCTCTTACTGAGAACACAACACAAACTCTATTTCTTTTTCCTGAAAACTAATTTGTTTTCCCTGAATGTTCAAACCAACTTAATTACAACTGCAATTGCTTGGGGAAAAGTTGAAAAATTTTCCAAGCTAGCTGTCTTCTGGGCTACAGGCCCTTACTGGCCTCTGCAAGGCAAGCCAAGCCCAATAATTATTGTGCTTTAAAAATGACAGAGAGAGCTGTCTCAGAAAACTGATCCTATATACTGATATATATACTTATATATACCTCTGTTTTTCTCAGTATAGCTCCTGAAAATATAAGAAACAGCTTTCTTGCTTGAGGTTGTACATGAGCTTGAAAAACTTCATATCAATGCACAGAAATATCTTCTCACACTGCAACTGGATTATAAAACAATGTTCATATCAAATGTATTATATTCTATATATTCTCCATATAATGTGCTCTATCATGAATTAATGACTCCTCCCTGATAGATTTTTCAAGGATGACACATTGTTCAAAGTGGAAGCAATTTCTCCTACTGTAAGCTAGTCTTACCTTTTCCAATTCTAGGTCCAACTCCTCCAGGGCCAAAATTCCATAGCTAGCACATAATTCTTATGGATACCACCTTACAAAAAGCTGCATTAAGAGATGGCTGCAAACTGCTTTAAGTCACTAAAACTGCAAGAGGAAAAGCAGTTCACTGCCACTTCTCCTCTTCTAATTCCTCAAGTGGTGTTTGGCATTAACCTGACATAGCAGAGGACTCTCTCTTAATGTGTGGTTATCTTATGCATCAATCTGTTTCACTCCTCATTGTTAATGAAATACCAACAGATTCAGGAAAGGGCTCTATATTGTATAGCAACACTTCTGCCAAAAGCTTGATTCATTTGGTTGGTCTATGGAAAATTACAGCATGACAACTCTTACTTTTTCAGTTCCACACTTGATTTAGTGAGCCAAACAGAGTCATCCTTCTAAAGGTAGTTTCATTTACCAAATTTTAATTTCACCTTCTTATATTTTTTGCAAATGTTTTAATATTAGATTACATTAAATACACTCTGTTTTGTCCCTGCCCTTTCCTTTTTCCAAGGCTGACAAGGTTCCTAGTAAATGCATGTATGTTATATCCAGTTCATATCCAGTGTTACATGCAATATGAAGCAGTACACATCTTTGTCCTTGCTTCCTGTCCCCCTTGAGTTCCATTTATACCCCCACAATACATGACTTCTAAACACAAATACAAAATGCAGCAAACTCAAAGAGCTCTGGTAACAAAATGCAGCAAACTCAAAGAGCTCTCAAAGAATGTAAGTTGAGAAATTTCTGGAATTAATTTCCATTTTCTACCATTCATTATGCCAGTAAATGGCCTGAAAAAGATGATGAAAGTATAATCTAAAAGCTAAGAAACTGGAAAATCAACAAAGAGAACTGAGAATATCTTTCAAATTATGATTTTTAGGCAAATGTATTATTTCCAGGGACACTACTTTTAATGTGTGAGATAGCAATTCTGCTTAATGATAGGTAAGCATGAACTACAGCTATTAAAAATTTGCAATCATAGCAACCTAAAGAATTTCAGTTGTAGGGTATGATGATCATTAAAATATGGTGTTTGCTTGCACATTATAGTAATCCAATTGTTAAACAAAATGGCAAACGAATTCTCAACTTCTGCAAGAAGATAGTCTTCAGTGTTTCCAAAGGCATTGTGTCAAGTGGTTCCATTTTAATGTGAGCTGATAAGCATAGGAAATAATAACATTCTCACCTGATTCTTCTGTTCTAGCTCTTTGACTGAACTTTGAAGCTTTTGCAGCTCCTGAACATACACAGCTACTTCCTGCGGTCCTTTGGCAAGTTCAGCTCTTAATTGGTTAATGGTAGCCTGAAAAGACAAACAGAAAAATCCACATTTAAAACAAAGCCTTCCATGCATAATTCAAAAAAAAGGAAGATGTCTGGTAGTAAAATAAAAATACATTTTCTATACAAATAAAATGCCTAGAGAAAAAAATCACCAGTAAACTAAACTCAGAGCACCATCCTAAGTATCACTGAGTGCAATTTCCCAGCTGAGACTCATTTATATCCTATTCTGGAAGTCAAAAATCTGACTCAATCCAAAATGCCAGCAAATGCCAGCTTGAACCCAAAAATGATGAAAATCATAACAGATTATCCATTGATAATTATCACAGTTCTAGCCAAAGGTGAAACCTTTCCAAGTCATTGCAGTTACACGGCCAAAATCTTGGCCACTCTAGGAAAGGAAATGGGCTGGAAAAGGCTTTAGAAGCAAGAGCATCTGGCATTTGATGCAAACTTGGTGTGGACACATCAACCCTGCAGGTCAGCACAATCAGAGGAACAATACTACCCCATTAAACAGGATCAGTACAGAACAGAATATATCAATGACTGCACAGTATTTGAATACAGTAATGGAAAAAAACAAGAAAAGCACTTTAGGGCATAGCTACCCTAAAACATGTTGTGTATTAATGCACTCATTTCAAATATACTATATAGTAGTGACCTTTTATAAAGAAGTTTTCTTTCCTATTGTTCTCATAAGCAGAGATTTCAGCACAAATGCATAAATACTGAATCCAAAAGTGAACTAAAGCAGAACAGAAGTAATAGACAATGACCATCCAATTTACAACCTTCCTACAGAAAAAGGAACACCAAAGAGAACATTAGAACACTTTGCTTATAGTGCATATAGTTTACTGACTTTCTGTAACTCTGTGCCTCACCATGCTGTCTCACAGCAAAGCTGTTAGCTAAAACACATCCTAGGATTGGTCTTTTTTGGCCAAACATTCCAGGGTGTTACCAGAAAACAATATGGTTATTTCATACTGAGAGAATATAATGCAGAAAATGTGCAGGTAGCTTACAAAGGACACCACTGCAGCCTTTCCAACTAGAATCATAATTTAAATGCATAAAGATCCATTTCTTGTTCACAATTCAGTAAGACAATCTCACATTTCTTCTTAACAGGGAAATATATCCGGGGTAAATATTCAGCCCTGGTATTTTCTTGCTGATGTGTCTGTATGAATAATGAACCATTAAAAAACCAGGAATGCATCGGTTTAATAACATCTTGAAATTGTCTTGATATGACAGATATTTGCTATGAAAATTAAATGCTTCGAGAAAAAATTACCTCAAATTTAAGTGTCTCTATTAGAAAGCAGAAGGATAAAATGGATGGATGAAAGACGGAAAGAAGCAGTTGCAAAAGCTGCACACTTCCTCAAATTTGTTTTATAAATATTCCAGTGTTTCTAATGCCTTCTAATGCTTAGTGGGAGGGGAAAAAAAATCTCAAACAAAAAAACCACTAGTCCTGGCTTCATTAAATTTACCCTCAATTTAGGCTACTAATTTTGTTTACTTCTTTGGGCACTCAAGTTAACAATCAAGCCTAGCTGCTTCATTTATTGAAGATTTATAAGATACTGAAACAAATCCCAATAAGCAGAGATTCATAGCAATGCTTAGCTCCAAAGCAGTGCAGCTGTTTTCATGACACATTCACTATGCAGGAGCAACTATAGTGAAAAACTAAAGATGAAAGGAATCACTCAGTATGAATATTCATGTGAAAGATGCAGATGCTAGTTTCAGGAACAGGTCTGAAAAAAGATATAAACAGATTTAGGTGACAATTGTAGACTACACTGTTCTTCACATCCCTCTCCTGCAGTATTTGAAGATGCTCATATAGGGCTAATATGATTTTTGTTATTTTCACCCATACTGAGCATTTACCTTATCTTAAAGATATTCACTTTGAAAACCAGTATTAGTATGTGTATCCTCAGCCAGCCTGTAAAACCAGCCAAGAATGGTGTAAAAATCACTTTAAACTTTCAGTCCTTGATGTGTTCTTGAAGAGCAAAGCTGAGATGAAACATGGACAAACATTTATGTCAAGCACTGCAGCCAATGTGCCCATGAAGGACTTCCAGTTCTTATTTTCTTATAAGTAACACTTAGCAAAACTGTGTTTTAGCCAGGAGTTGTTTGAGACAGTTTGAGGAGTGAAGATATCCTTAAAGATCCAAATCTGAGATGTTGCCTCCCTTTTCTTCTGCTTGTATGGAAGTGGAAGTTGTAACTGATGGAAGAGCAGAATAACCAAAACTTTTGAAGAAGTGATAAGATTCAATTAAATGCTTTTTCATTATGATTAATAATCATAATGAAATAATTAATCATAATGAAATATGCTTTTTCATTATGATTAGTTATTATTTTCCATTTTCATATGATAATCACAGCAAAGCTAGAACACACATCTTTATGTATGATTATTACTATTATAATGCATTATTATTATACCTCAGAGTTAGCCTGCTCAGCCTGCAAGTGCTTGCACTCATCTTTCAGCTTTTCAGATTCTCTTTCACGTTCCAGGGTCATTTTATCCATCAGTGTTTGAACTTGGACCAGCTCCTTTTTCAGGACAGCCACATCTTCCACACCAGGCCTTTGTAGCTGAAAAGTTGGGAACAGTGAGCAACAAGCATCACAATGGCAGACATGCTTCCAGAGTCAATGTCATTTCTAATAATCTATCAAATAATCCACTTATAGACAAGGTGACGGATACAGTATTACAGCTAGACTTAATAAACAAAAAAAGAGATAAACGGCCTCCCCCAAAAAAACACATAGAAGTGCTTATAATTCCCAAAGAAAACAGGATTTAAGGGGTAGTTTTTAGGTTTTGTCTGCTAAATTTTGAACTTGCTGATTGATTTCAACCAAATCTGACAAAACAAAAATTGTCTCAAAGATTTAATTTTTGTAACTTTTATGTAGGTAGATGGCTAGTTACAGGATACTGCCCCTGTCTTCCAGAATTATTTCAAAAAATCACCACAGATGAAACAAAAGGGCAGCTGAAGGCAGCGTCTTGAAGGTGCTGTCAGATATGGCTCATACCAAACCCACACGCAAAATCTGTTGGTAATTGCATCTCAAGCACTAGAAAATCCCTCAGTATGAAACAGTATGAAGGGAAAAGAGAGGGGTGACAACCAGGAGCACTAAAGAAAGCAGAGAAAAGGAGTGTTGGCATCTTTAGAAGACAAAAGGAACAGAATAAATGATAAGGAAAAGGCAACACAAGAAGCAACTGAACAGGGAGGAATGGATAGGTCCAGCATTTGGGCAAGGCCAATAGGCCTTGAGGGCAGTCAGCTACAGGGAAGAAGGGAGATAAACAAGTCCTACTTTCCTCCAGAGTCTATGCAGTAGCTGAGTGTGAGAAACTAGGAAATTCCTTGCATTACTGCTTTAGAAGTGGCCCTACTTGCTGAGTCACTGGGATTGCTCCCTGGAGCCATGGCTGAATATAAAAATCATCAGGAGCCCAAATCCTGGAATACACACACATTGGTATTATCAGCCAAGCACAAGAGGGACAAGATTAACATAGGCATGATGATGACAGCTGCCAGATTTTCAGCCACCATGTCACAAAACACCTCTCTGAGCACTTCTTAAAAATCTAGCTGCCCAAGGACAGTCAGAGCATAACTCCTCATGGAAAAAGTGACCTAAAGATAGATTTTGAAGTCAGCAATGGCATGCTCCAAGTTCAAGTCTGTGCAGCACATCTATATGTGTAATATACTGCAGAAATGCTGAATGGTAGAGCATCAAATGAGAAGACGACAACATAATGCAGGGTGGATTTTAATACATGTCAGAAACAACATATAATTTCTCACTGGAAAAACACTGAAAATGCAGATCAAAAACAATGGTACTCTGAATTTTTTCAGCCCACAAGCATACACCTTCAAGCTCAACAGAGTTTGACTACTTTAAAACTGTGTTTGCAAGCATTTAAATAAACACCTCCCTTGATTTGAAAACAACAAAAACATTAATGTGATGTGAATACCAGCTCTGTCTTTAAGTCTTCTACTGTACTTCTCTCTTTCTGCAGTTCTTGTCTCAGGTTTGTCACCTTCTGTTCTGCACCTTCCCGAAGGCTGATTTCTTCATCATACTTTGATTTAAGATCTAGTTAGAAAGAAGTTGAATAAATTATCCCTTTCACAAATTGCACAAAAAGAGAATCAGATCTCATGCTAATACACTTACCCACAATTTCAGTGGCCAGTTGTGCTGCTTTTTGCTCAAATAAGTCTTTCATTTGCTTAATGTTAAAATTTTCTACTTGGATCTCTTCTAGTTGCCGTTCTAATGATTCTATTTCCATAAAAAGAACAGTATTATTTTCTAGAAGAATTAGGACAATACAGTTCCTCATGCCCATAACTAATCATGAGAGGTGAATATGTAATCCAAAATCCCTTAACATCCAATCATCTCAGCAAAGTGAACAACTTTACTGAAGTTAAATATCTGCAAGCATGATGTCACTGTCACTAGCTGAGTACTCTGCAGGATTGAGTACATATTGGTTTTCATTGGTCACAAATAGCCCTGCAGATCATTGTGACATGATGTTAAACTCCAAGCCCTGAACTGTAATGAAAACCTTTAATCAATATCAGTCAGATAGTTTACTTACAAATAGGGAAAATTTTATTCTGTGAGAGCCTCATGGAGAAAAATGGACCAAAAATTATGGGTCATCAAAACAAACAAAAATTCACTGTTTTCTTTGCTAGCAATGAGCACAGAAAAATACTTCATAAAACCATCAATGAAAAATGCTAGAGTTTATATAGTATAGTGCTGTAGTAGTCCTCACTGCTTGAATATATGAAATTATTAAAGAAGTGTTCAAGATGCCTCATGAGAACTGCTTTCAGATTCAGAACTCCTGTTTTGCTTCTAAAAATTTCAAACCCTGAGCCCCTGGAACATTTCCCCAGACCATTGCTTAACATAAATAGCTCTTAATAGATCTTACAATTAACTTTTTGCCAGTAATTGTAACATTCCAGCTTTCCAGCTCTTTAATTTACCAAAAGTGCTAATTTACCTAAAAGCTAAACCAAACTAAATTCCAAAGCAGTGCAGAAATTATTATAATAAAATGTTAGCCACCTGTAGACGTAGCTGTTGTCAATCCATCAGATTTAGACTCCTTAAGAAAACAGAATAAATGTACCATTAGACAGTAGGAATAAAAACTACTACTTCCAAAGTTCATCCATTTTTTTGAAAAGACAGGGAAACAAGGACTTCTGTGCTCAAATACTGCACAGCAGTATAAAAATACCTGAATTGAATCACTTAGATTTGGAAGACTGGAAAAGGCCAAGATGACTTTTCATTTCATATATCACTACACTATTAAGGTTTCCACTCATAAGGTTCCAGAAAGAATACCCTCCCCCTCCCTTTCCTCTACATAGAAATCAGACATCAAGAACATCCTGAGAGGGAGCTTTGACAGAAAGCAATTTCTGAGGTTTGTAACTATCCCACATCTAAGCAGCTCATAGTAATAAAAAAAGCAAGCTTCCTTTAGGGCACAACACACCACAATTTGCCTTGCATTATTTTTGAGCTCAGCTGGATACCTATGAAATACCACTGCTGTTTTCCAAAAGTTCTTTACAAGAAGGACTCCATAGCCTTTTTTCATAAAAGATGAAACACCACATTCAATTTACTTTCTTTAATAAACAGAGTTCTGAATAAGCTCAACAGAAGTAAAAGTCTGAACTGAACTTGCAGTGAGTAGTATGGAAGAATCGTTATCTATTCTGACTTTGTTCTTTACATTTCCATATATACAGTTACATTGTGTAGAGATAACTAGCTTTGCTTGCAAGAACACGTCAATATTTAAATTACAGAACTAACTAAATCAGGCCACGTGCCTTACAAAACAGGTTTTAATCTTCAATGTCAATGCTGACGATAAACCTGCTTCAAGTATTTTAAAGCAATTACTTGCTGCCGCTGCCCCTGCAATTTCTCTAGTTCTTTCTTCAGCTCTTCTGAATACCATCTCTCCTCCTAAGGGGGAAAATGATAAAAAAAAAAAAAAAGAAAAAGAAGATGGGGAGAGAGACTATAAATTTGGTTGCTCAAGACAGTGGAACACTTCAATTTGAAACAAAGAACCAAGTGCAAGTAAAATACATTTCCAACCTTCAGCGAAGCTTGCAAGTCTTGGACTTCTTGTCGGAGCAGTGATACTTCATCTCTGAATAAATATATCCACAGAGTGGAGAAAATGAATACACGGTGGTTACATTTTGTCAATTACATACAAGTTGTAATGCATGTTAAGTAATCAGACTGATAGCCATGTACTACATAAATGTAACTTACATAATTATAAATATTTATTTTTAGGGGTTTTTTTTAAACTTAGATTAATATCACTTTGCACATCTCCTGAAAAATGCTAAATATATTAAATGGATAAGTAAAGAAATAGATAAGAATAAAAAGTCTCATGAGAATAGAATGTAAATCTAAATCAGTGCATCAGCTCAACCACATGAGCTCAGAATGACAAAGCTATGCATTGGAACATTTAACGGGTTTGCATGCCTTTGTTAAAAAAAGGACAGGTTTCTTCTCCTTCACTTTCCATATCATGGACTACTGGTAAGCAACAGCATATTATCTTACTCCTGAAATATGCAGTTACATAATTTTTCATCCACACAGCAATTTGGTATGCCCCACAGACATATTCACTTCATGGTCTGAATATTTAAAGCCTTAGAATTTTAAATTCTCAAATTTCATGCTCAAGCCTCCAGCCATACAAGAACACAATCCAAGGCTATAACTGTTAGTAATTGATTCACACAGAACCCTTCAAAATCACAGGTCTCCTTACAGAGTTGCACAACTATACACACAAGAATAATGTTGCATTACTGAGATACAGCCACTCCAAATCAAGAACACAAGGGTCATTAAAATAATGTAAAAATATTCTTTCTTACTGTTTGTACAGTGGTTACACAGAATATATATGTCAGGGTACCGGTGCCAACAAATCCTCTCAGTTTTATACCATATAATTTTATTGCTGCTGGTGTGCATTATCCCCTCCTCCACAGATGTTCTTTCAAATTATCTCATACTTGGTAGAAAATAAACCACCAAAACAAGTTATTCCTTAGCTAAACTGGTGAGGAATAAATTCAATCTACATTAGGATATTAACTGATGTTAATATGCTAATGTAGATTGAATTTATTCCTCACCAGTCAGGGTCAGGGTCATCAAGTAGCAAGTGAAATATGCATTTGAACCAGTGCAGCAAGAACTCCAAGGTGGACCAATTTTAATGACAAAACAAACATGGAGATTTACTTTTTTCAGAAGAAAATTTTGTTATGTACACATTATTCTGCCTCTGTGACAGATTTACTGGAGGTTTGCAAATACAACTTTACTGAGGCAGGTGTAGCTGCATTCCAAAACCTGATTGTGGGTGGAGAAGAGGGAGCCACTTTCTCATCAGTACAAGTCAATGAACTAAGACTCAGATCTAAGATTATAAATAAAAAAGCAGGTGGAACAGCCAGCTGTATTGAAGTTGGACTGAACATATACCAGACCTGCAATACCAAAGCATTTAATATGCTCTGGTCTTCACAATACATCAAAAGGTTTGAGCTGTATAAAGCTAGTTTGTAGTAGAGATAAGGGAGGAGAAAGGAATGAGCTTGCAATGTAAAGATCCTTCTACAGTAGTTGCCTTGATATCCCAAATAAAATTTTACTCAATCATTCTAAAATGAAACCTGAATTTAGTTTAACCAGTGGAAAATGCATGGTTGGGGGGGGGGGGTGGTTTGAGGGGATTTAGTGTAAGGGATTGCTACAGGCATTGTAACTTTGCTTTTCTTCCCATCATCCAAATCCTCACCAAATCTCCTTTTCTGCTAGCACTGTGACAATCCCTTCCTCCTCTCAGCACATCTGAGCCTACCAACTGGAAAATCCTTAGTGCCTTTTCATTATGGTCCACTCAGTTTCCCACTTGTAAAGCCAGTGCCTCCACCCTAGTACTGAGTACTAATGGCCTTGCTGAATCACACTGGGGGAGTTACATGATTTACTCTTGAAACTTATTCATCACCATTTACTGGGGAGTGGGATGAAGAGAAAACTGTGCAATTCCCAGTACTTAACTTTTTCTATTGACTACATATGGAATTTCACCTCCCATTCTTGGTTCTAAGAGTTGCACATAAGCTTCACACATGGAGAGCAAGTGGGGTGGCTCCCTGCTGCAGGCTACAATATTTCTTTAATATGGAATTCCAAGGCATGGAAAAACATATTTATGTTGAATGAGTGTTTTCTCAAGCAAACAAGCAAATGAGTAGCATTAAAGAATGCCACACTAATAGGAAAATGTAGCTCATGTGTTAAACAATGGCTCTCACCAGACTCCCTTTATTCCATCTTAACTCCCTGACCTCATCCACTTTTTCAATTATGTGACAGAAAACAAAACTTACTTGTCCTTAAACTGTCATGACCAAGGGAAAAATAACTAAATTTCACCAGCCAACATCTGGCTGACTTTGGAAATTTGCAGGCATAAAAATAAGAATTTAATAAACTATATAAACAATATAGTTATGACCAAGAATTCTCCCACATGAATGCTATTATCCTACAAAAGTATCACTTCAGGTCTAAGTTGAATTACTCCAAAAAGACTTAAATCAGGCATAAAAAGAATATTCATTATTGAATAAATGTGCACATCAGAAGCCCAATATGACTTCATTAGTACCCTATCACTTTATCCTGTATAAAGCCTCAATTTTGATTTCTTTTGATGCAGCAGCTGAGAGAAAAGGCAGCTATCCACAAGGAAAGAGTCATCCAAGACTTCTGCTAATGCTGGCTCCTACTGGCTTGCCAGCTTTGCTCAGTACTGGCTTGCCAGCTTATGTCACATCAAATACAGATATGCATTTGGGTAACAACTGAAACATGTTATCTTCCACACTCTTTTTTCACCAAAGAGTCACCCTCTCTTGAGTTAGTTACACAAATATATGTATTTCTTTCAATGTAATTATTTGTCATTTTGGCCTATATTTCCGCTTGTGAGAAAACATTTGAACTGTTTACTTCCCAGGATCAGCAGAAGCCACAGGGTCATGTGCTGTGTACCTCCATGCTGCTCTCTCTGAATCTCCTGTGTACAAACCAGGGGAATGTGACAAAACAACAGCATGGACTGCTCTTTACAGCAGCACAAAACAAGCACTGAACAGAAAAGGAATTAGCAGGAAGCAAGAGGAAACCTATATAAATGTTACCCCCAAGAAAAACCTTCCCAAAGCAACTTAGACTACTCAGTTAATATTTCTAGAGAAAGTTTCACATTATCAATTCCTGCTACATGCCACTGCTCTCAAAAAAGAAACAACCTGATCTTCTTCCTAGGGATGCATTTAATAATACAGTTTTGACCAAAAAAAATTAAATAAACTAATTAAGATTTCTGAAGATCAGCATGGATTTTCTGAAACACAGGAGGAGACTTACTGGCACACATAGAAACTTCAAAGACTTGCAAATAACTAGGTAATAAGGGAAGCTATTTAGGCAAATACTGATATTGTAATTCCCCAGTAAGTACCCTAATTAACTAGGGACAAAATTGTGTTTCTTCCCTATCTTTAGAGTTGTCCTCTCCACTCTCCCATGATGATATTTCAGCTCTATGTTAGAAATTAGGAGAAACCCATATTTTTTTCTGCCACACTTGTAAAAATCATTCTGGTCTGTATCGCTGAATTGTCTGCAGAATCAGAAACAGGTGGCTTAATACCATAAACATATGTATCTGATTTTCACCTACTGTCAGATCAGTATCAGACAACATAAGCTACAAATGCCTTTTAATTCTAGTTGGAAATGGGACATGAACATTTAAATCCTTGACTGCATAAGTTCAAGTTAATAAAACCTTCAGTGTAACTAGAAGCGGCTCAACACCAGCACAAAAGCACATGCACAAATGAGTACTGTTTCACCTTTCTGGTGACAGATGACCTTCCCCTCCGTGAGTTGAATCAATGCCAGAATTATGAACTGCTTCATAGTGCTTGAACAGCTCCTCTGCTGATCCATGAGACTTCATACAGAGAGGACAAATAAAGCCCTATTACAAAAAGGAAAAACAAACCAACAAAAATATGAAATACATTTCTTTTCCATCTTATTTTTATACAGAACTGTAAATTTTGTTTGTGAATTTAAGAAGTAGTAAATGCAATTTCGAAGATTCATACTAATTCTTTCATGCTCTAATAAGAGTTTTTGCAATTGAAATGTTAGAAAATGCCTGCAAAAGGCACATTCCATTATTCAGTAAGTTTTTTCCCCAACAGTATTACATACCAGCAACAAAATTTTATTTAGCAAAACAAAAAGGACTGTTCTGCAATTCCTTTCCACCCCCCAACAAAACAATTTTCCATACAGCTTTTCATAAAATCACATTCTTACTCCAAATAGAAGGTAGCATCTGGAGTATGGTCTTTAAAAAGGAGATATAATGAACCACTCTAAAGCACAGTTATTCATAAACTGATTATCTCCATATTGAAAGTACTGATTTTAATATGGGCCAGACAACTAAGAATCACTTTTTACCTTTCATATAATTAATTGGTAAATGCCATTCAGATAAACACCACATCAAGAAAATCACATCTCTACAGATCTGAAATATTCCATTTTCTTTCCAGCATACATACTACAAGCTTACCAGAGTGGAAATTTAGCAGATCAATGCCCTCATTCTACCCATTAGCCCACAAATGAAAACAGTGTTATGTTCCTCTTTATGTATCTCTAAACATTCATGGAGTGTTCAAGCTGCCACTTACCAGAAGTACCATCCACCTAATTTTTCACCATTTATTACATCTGGTGTTGAGTGCTGGACTACACACTCATGAGTGGCTCCTCACTCATGTGGCTATCATGCCAACTCTGAGCCCAATTCCCATCCACACTTCAGCCCATAACAGCAGCAACACTGAGACATTGCCAGAGTAAGAGCTAAAAACCTCGTCTCACATTCAAGACTCCCTGTAATTCCAAGCAGTGCAGAAGGGACCTCATGTAAGTGGGGTGCCTGTCTTTAACTTTTTTAAGGCCCCCTGTCCCTTTAATTCATTTCAAATATGTATTTTTACATTTATATGTTATCCTTTAGTTTCTTACGCCACTACAAACTGTAGTGTACTCCAACATTAAACCAAGGCTCTCCAGTATCCAAGATGAGAGCACTCCTCTAAATGGGATTATCACACTTCACCTAGCACACACTCACATACGAGTTATGGAGGACACATGAAGACTTTTGGCACTTTTCTGCTCTTAACTTTGCATCTGGATGCTAACAGATTTAAATATTAGGACAAAGTGAACATAATGAATGCGTATGTTGATACCACAAGTAGCATTCGTTTATTAATTTGGTATTCATAATATTTTGTTTCACGAGTCACTAAGAATTCAACAACATTTACCTGGTTTTAACCCAGAAAAACTACTATGTTCAGCTACTCAAATGTAACCTCAGCTCTAAACAGAGCCTTCATAACCCCAGCTCTAAACAGAGCCTTCATAACTTCTATTATTTATTTAGCGTTTCAGAAATTAATTACCAAGTACAGTTGCTTGTCAAGTCCACCACATATCATATGGAAAACTAGTTTTGTCACAACTAGACCAAACAAAACAGAGTACTCTTTCCTAAGCAGGAAACAGGCATCAAACCTTAACAACCATTTATTTATTTATTTGCAGAGTTGATCAGCACAGTTTCACTCCAGATTAAACCAAGTTAACTAATATATAAGTATAGGTAAAGAATTTGTTCAGCTACTATGTTCCCAGTAATGTTTATCTGATACAATTAACATAGGATGCCAGTGAGAGTCACTCTGAGTGCAAGAACCAGAGAGAGTTGCCTGGCACACAGCAAATGGCAATGAACCATAGGGAGTCACAAAATATAGGACTGGGTTTTCTCCTAGTAAGTTTTATACAGAAGGAAGTCAACTTCACACAATGACAGTGCAACAGCATCCTTTCAGGACGAAACTCTACTAAGCAGTTTTCAATATTGTGTTTAGTTTCTCAGTTTTGTGTTTAGTTTCCCAGTGATGGGAAGGTCTGCTGTTCATAGAGAAAAGCTGTTCATAGAGAAAAGCATGTGTTCCTCACAGTTCCAGTAAGTGCATCTAGAAAGAATGACTGCAGAAAATTGCTCTGGCCTCTCCTTCCTTTTGCCCTTTATCTCTTTTCATTTAAACAGCAAAATCTGGTTTTTTGCTTGGGTTTCTTTTTTGTGGTTTTATTGTGCTTGGGGTTTATTCTATGCAAATAGGAGCCCTAGAGAGGAGGAAAGAATAGATTACATGTGCAATTAGCCCAGGGGGACAGCAATCGTTCATCTCAATTATTGGGCAAAGCCAGCCAAGATTTCCAGGCAGGCAGGGAGGCAGATTTGCAGGCAAGGTCCACAAGGACAAGCAGCCACAGGCAGAGCATAGCTGCTGAGCAAAGGGAATGTGCTGCAGTTGTGAGCCTGCAGGGTGGAGGGAGACAGGCATATTGTCACTGGTAGATGGGAAACATGGACAAAACCTCCTCCTCTTCTTTTTAGAAACTGCCTTCCTCCCATACAAGCAGAGATAAAGCAAGCATCACCCACCAGCCACAGCCTCTCCACCAGCACTGTCATGATCGTGGCTGGCCTCAGTTTTGGGGGATCTGGCACTGTTGGAGTCAGCTCTCACATGCACCCTTATTCTAACGCAGCTTTTGCTGGGGGTCTGACACACAGGCTCTAACAGAGTGAGCCATCACCCTTCAGCAACAAAGTACCCATGGGAAATGTCATCTTGCCATGGGAAATGTCATCTTTCCTGTACAGAGGTGGACAGGAACACCAGCTCCTACAAACACAGGCAACTAGCACTCATACATAAGAGCCTCAAACAGCACAAACCCAGGAACCAGCTGCACCTCACAGACTGATAATATCCAATGTCAACTCTGATGTCAGCAGCACCAATTCAGTTGCCTTCACAGTAGGAAAATCAGAATCATCAGGATCCTTCTGGCAGCAGTCAATAACAGGTAGAAGTGTGTAAGTTTCCTAGATCTGTAACTATCAGCCCCAGTGACAATCTTGTTTGGGAAACTGGACTGGTGGATCACTAAGTTTATCTCTTCAAAAAATTTAAAATTAAATACAGCCAAATAAAAAATATCTCTCAGTACCGTCTTGAGATGAACCCTGTAAATATGTTCAAAAGTGTACTTTATTATTCTAAAGACAAACATGTAAGAAACCTGATAGTCTGAGATGCTTAAATTTAGTGAACATTTCTGTCAGTTTGCAGGAATTCATATCAGGTCCAACATATTCCTACATCAGGACCACACCTGTCTTGGATAAAGAGGAGATGGTGCAGCTACAACCAAGAGGTGTCATCAGAGCCTGGGGGAGGAGCTGAGGCATCCTGGCCAGTAAGCCTGCACCTGGATGGATACCTTAACTAACAGACTCCTTTACAGAAGAAGCAAGTATGAGAATATCTTGAATTTTGGTTTCCTTTTAACATGTACTTAGGGATTACCTTGCATAAAGCACAGCCACAGAGAAGCAAAAGATATTTCACATTTTTCATTTAATAAAAGCAAAGACTTTTTGGGACTTACAGCCCCTTCAGTGCTGCACTGTAACTCATGATTCCCTAGCTGATGTTTCTGGTTGGGTTTATCTTTCACTTTACACAGAAAGAAAAGAGTCTAAAAGAAGTTAAATGATGATTACTTGGGTTTGTTTTTATATCTTCTCACCAAGAAATGACAATTTATTGAATTCAAGGACTTTTGCAGACGCCTGACAGTTTCACAGAAAACAAAAAATAATCCACAACTATATGCACTAGTTTTTATCAGGAAGAAGTTATTGAGATCACCACAGAATTTCTGAAGCCATGCACAGAAAGAACAATTTTTTAAAAATGGCATTCAAACCAAACTCCAATATACATGCACAAACAAACAACTAGGAGACAGCACACAATTTACAGCTCAAAACAGCCCCTAACCCAACAGTCTAGGCATTCCAATGAGAATGAGTGAGATACTAAACTTCAAATCCCAATTTTCTGATCTCATGGGAAACATTCTTCTTTCAGGAGGCCCATGGGCCATGCCAAGCATCGAGCACCACCAGAGTACCATGCTGTTTGCAGTGGGACAGGCCTTCCTCAGTGCAAAGACTCCAAAACACATGGGTTTCACTCACAGCAGAACTGAAACTGCTACACAGAAGTTTTGTAGGAAAGCATCTTGCCTCAGCTTGAGTTATAATGCCAAATTTCACTGAAGATCTCAGACTCCATGAAAGCACCAGAAGATTTTTTTTACCTACCTTCCTCAAGATAGACTTACAAATAAGCCCAAAGAACAAAAAACTACTTACCTCCTCTAATAGTTGAGATTTATTTTCAAGCTTGATAATGTTAAGCTTCTCAGTGCTCTATCTCCTTAAAGCCATTCAAGGTAAATTATTTCTTTCTGGTAACATTAATATTTGTATGAATCATTAAGACAGCATTCTTTGGGAAGTATGCCAGGATACTAAAAGCAACACTAGAAGGAAAATCTCACTACAAAAACTAGCATGGAATTTGGGGGTTTTTTTGTGCTAAAATAATTTACAGAGCTATTAACTATTGGAAGAACTTTGGCCTAAAACGTTGAAACACAGTGCCCGGCAAAAGCAGGGCACAGACCCACAGGCAAACAAGTGCACAACCAGACAAACTGCAGGCTACTATAGAGTCCTCCTAATCCTCACATAACTATTCCCAGTTTAAAATCATGTAACAGGAAAATGAATGTGTAGGACTGAAGGGTTTCTGGGTTTCTGTCTTCCTATATTGCTCTGTAGGACTAGGGGTGATGGGGTTGGCTGTGTAAATAAGTATTTCAAAAATGTCGGCCTTTTCAGAATATTGTCTTACTTTTAATGATTTTTTTTCATCAGCTGAAGGCTCCCAACTGAGGTTTGAAAAACCCCCAACATTTACATGTAGTTGTCCACTCCCCAATCACTACCAATGCAGAGCTATTCAACACAGTTAATGGAGCAAGAAACCAGTCACCTGACTGAACAGATGTGCATACCTTAGGAAGGGTCAGCATAACACCTCCCAGGGCTCCATCATCAGTAACTGGAACCTCAGACACCTCCATATAGATGCTTTCAATCTCTCTTCTTCTGCCAACTGCTCTCCTTTTGCCCTGAGCTTTAATAAAATGGTCTTTTAGAGCCAATATGAAATCTTGCCTTAATTAGTTAATGAGTGAGAGCACAGCTTACTTTACTCAAAGTTCCTTTTTCACAAATTAAAACTGGAGGACGGTTGAAGGATAGTCCCATGGGCAAAACAGTTTTTACAGGATGGAATTCAGCTGTGCTCAGGTCCTTAGAATCCAATAAATAAGGCACCTTATTTAAGTTTTAAAGTCACAGCCATAGCAACTCAGCTTCCTTAGCTAGAAGATGATCCAGATGATAGTGAAGTCAATCCCATTTTAAAACAGCATAGAATTGAATAAACAGTCCTATTTAGGATGCTATGATTGCTGCTGATCTACAGCTGTGTGTGGTAGAGAGCCATATAGCACAAATAGCTTCATATAGCACAGAGCTGCATTTACTAATACAAACAAAGCTCCTGCAACATCTTGTATTTTTATTCCAGCACTTACAACATGGGTCAAGCTTAGAGAACCATGGAACTTCACTGCTTCACTGTTTTCCATTCTTGGAAAATACTTAAGAACTGCGGTAAATGAAACAAAACAGAAGAAAACAAAACAAAACAAAAATCCACACCTCAACCTCACAACCCCGGAGAGCCATTTCAGGATAACTGACACTTTATCATATGGAAAACATTCATGACTATTCTACTATATACATGCTATAGGACAGCTTAGCCCAAACCAAAACCCAGGATGCACTTTAACATGCTTGGAATTCACATGACTAGGCTTTAAGTTTAAATAGATTTGAGTATCTAAGTTTCACTGTTGGTCTTCCAGAAATACCAGGCCAGCATTCCTAGCTACAGCCTGTTGCCAGTGAGCTGCATGACCAAAAAGCCAACAGCAGTGATTGAAGCCCAGGGCTGCAACACCTTCTGGCCACGACCTATGTCTGTCCATCTCTCAGAATACAGACTTACTCTCACACAGCTGCACTGGTACAATAAGCTGTATGCTGTGAATAAAGTCCAGCATGTTTAGAAAACTGAAAGTAAGCTCACCATTCACGTTTCTTCCTCTGCAGGTGAACCTCCACAATTTTCCTCAATATAAGACACACATCTTCACCAGCACTCAAACAGTAAGTCCAAGCTAAAACCCAGATATTCCCCAGTTACACAGTGATTTAAAGGCTGAAACATTTTACATGATGGAAGATCAGAAACTATATATTTCGGGCCAATGGAGAGAAACATAAGTGGTATTTCAGAGCTGAAAGATGTATCAAGTAGCTTCTAGATTGTTATCAGATAGATATCAAACAGATATTTTCCAAATATATATCAAATAGATATCAAACAGATATTTTCCAAATATATATCAAAGCAATTAATTGAATCCTCAGGAAGTTCTCAGAAGCAGCTTAAACAGTCTGCCTAGACAGTGAGGGCAAGACTACATTTCATAATTTATTTCAGAAGGCCTACATATTGATTTAAAAAATCATGACATATTTTAAGTTAAAGAATAAAAAAATTAGGTCACTCCTTTTATATATTGCTAAAAAGAAAATACAGTTGACATTTTTCATGTCTTTCACCAGATAAAACCCTTCCCTCTGTGTTTATGTAAATAGTAAGATGACAGTGGCTTTCTCAGATAACATCTCTATTTAATCATTAGAAAAATAGGTAAAAAGGTCATGTTGAGTATAATTAAGACCTGCAGTCCATTTCAATTTTACAAGTATTTAAATTTCTGGACAGAGAGACCAAAGATGTATTTATGTAGTATTTTATACCAGAATGTAGAATTGATTTCTTCCTAGAAAAGAAGCTGGATTCTTCCTGAGAAGAATAGAACCAACATAATTTTTTAGTTCAGTTGTCTTATGTTTTTACTGCTACTGATGAGTAAGACTAAAATTGTGTCACAACCTGCAAGACTACAACTTTGTCATCAGTTAGAAATTCTAATCCAGTGGGATCTATTTCTTAAAGAAAAGTCATATTCCATGGCCAAGTCAAATCAAATCAGTATCTCTAATTCTTCATTCTCTTAATACTGTTCAGATGTTGAAGGAAGTTAATATACTAATATAACTCAATAATTTTTGTTTGTGTGCAAAGCAGGCGAGTACTGTTGAGGTGAAAACAGGCACAACAACCTAATTTGACAAGCAACTGAAAGAGAATAAAATATCAGCTTTAAAGCATTGACATGATGCTCTGTGCAATAACAGTCTGCAACACTCCAAGGGCATGCATAGAAACAGAAGATTCAATCAATTGCATCCACAATAAGAGACAATCAGGGGGAAAAAACATAAAGAATGCGATCTTTTAAAAGACTGACTTAAAAACCATACATTTTTGCACAACTACTATGCCAATTTACCTTCTCTGTAATTCTGCTATGAAAAGCCTATTCAGAAAACATCAAGGTCATATCTTGCTTGTATTAGCCAAGAAATACATTCCTACCAAAAGTCTGGAAATTTATGAAGACTACCCAAAAGAACTGTCTGAAAATTGCCTTAGATTTAGCCCAATGGTGGATAAGACAACAGATATTAACAGCCACTATATTCTAATGCTGCAGGGGTACCATTCAGCGGTTGCTTTGGATGCCTCAGATAAAAACAGCACAGGAGGTCTCAAACTATGCCTCTGTACTGACTCACTGTTTAGATCTTCCAAACGTCCAACAGAGACTGTCAGGAAATGCAGGACACAGTTTAGAAATGTATCACTCCTTTCAAAGAAAAGAAAACAAAACAGAAGCCACCACACAGCTTTTGTTAGTGACACCATTGTATACATGGAAGTTGGGATACAATGTTTGGGAACTTGGCAATGTGTGGGACTTTCATGCATCGTTTGTTTGGTTAAGTTGGCTATACGTGGACAGACATTTGCCAACATTTTGATGGTTATTCCTGCAGCTGAATAGGCCATTGTATTTTAAAGCAAGGCTTCATCACACCTTGGGGGTCAGGGGAAGTATTACACTGACATTTTCACCAGTTATCATAGGTTTCAACCCCTACTTTGCAAAAGAGGGCTGCAGAGAGCTGCTCAAGAAGATGGCCGTAAACCAGGCTACAGGTGAGTGGCAAGAAACCTTTCCCACAATAGGACACTGCAGGTGAGAATGCTTGTTACTGAAAAACAAAGACGATTCTCACTGCATGGAGGACAGAGAGGAAGGAAAAGCAAGGAGAACACAGGGGCACTTACTAAAATTTTCATCAGCTGATAGGTGTATCAGTGGAAGGAGAGTTAGCAAAGAAACTACATGTAAAATCTAAAGCAAGGTACAAAGGCTTTTGTTAACTGTGTAACAGTTTTTCAAGTCTCACAAAGTGTATCTAAACACTGGCCTTGCAACACACCCTATCTCCTTGTTTAAGGAGAGCTCACTAGCAAAAATCCTGAACTCACAAGCTTCTTCAGCACTCATTCCAACAAAAGGTATTTGAACTCAGTACTATGTACTATCCACAGTACTAATCACAAGCAATACCACTAAATATTAACAGTTTAAATAAGGCAAACTGAGCAATGTTTCATATGTCTGCTACATAAGATGACACTGATAACATTTTATCATTGTTATAATGCTGTCCCAGAAAGGGCAGAGATTGAATGAGGTGTGACAGCCTGGCTGTGTTGCTTTTTCAATGTGTTTGCTACAAATGCAAACTATTCTTTTCCATCAGCAAACAATCAGCTTGCTTGTTGACTTCTCAGTAGTCAAACATGTTAAACTTTTCATACTAGTATTGACTATAGTTATTAACAGAATTCCCCACTTTTTCAATGCTTCTAGGCATTCTCACATAATAAAAGATCAAACTGAAAAAAACCCCACACATACATTTCCTTTCTTTGTTTCTCACCTCTTACAGATATTTACAGAACGACAGTACAAAGAAACACAGCTTTAGCAACAGGAAAGAGCAACAGCTAGAAACAAGTGAATTTGTATTTCAAGTGCTACACTCAATACATAGGTTTATCAAGTTAAAAGCTGTAATCAGCTCTTCAAGGGAAAAGCACTGACCAAGGAACTGACAAAAAGTCAGTGGAAAAACAAAAACTCAAAGTGGGCAAAAACCCAGCAGTCAACTCCATAAAATATGCTAAGCAAAACCAGCTTAAATAAAACAGTAACTCCTTCAGGTAATCAAACCACCTCTGATGGCTCACATGCCACAACCTACTGATGCCATCACATAAGGAATGCCACAGCTTATTCAAGTACAGCACTTGCATCGTGACCAGTTAATAAAGAAAATAAGAAGTTGACTTGACCACAACAGAGCACTACTGACAGCCTCTGCTTCAACAAGAGGCAGTGAGGAGTCCATCAAAAGCCATACTCAAGTTGCCTTGGCTCTGAGAGGTCCCACACCACTCCGAGAGAGCAGCACAGGTCAGTCTTACCACAGATCTTCCTCACTTTATCAGCTGACACTTCACACTTGAAATGACATCTCAAGCTATCTCTAGAATAATCAATGTATTGACTCCTTCCATCATTTTTGGGAATAATATCTAACAATTTTAAGTTTTCCCTTCAAAAAGACAGTGTAAATACACATCAAGTATAAGGAAGGAAAAAGGCACTACCTAGCAAATATAACACCAAACCCAATAAAATCACATCACACACACATCCTAGAATAAACACTGAGATTTCAAAACTCAGCAAAAGTAACATTGGCAGAAACAATGTAAAACTTCCCCTCTATACAAACCCATTCAGTGCACAGCAAGCTGCCTACCCCCAGAAGTCCAATCTACTCTCTCAAGGTTTGCAGCAAAAAGAATCAGATAGCATTGTGCAGCTGGAGGCTGTTAACTTCCAGACTCTAACTTCTTCTAGTTCTGGAGCATAAAACCATGCATTTTGTTTTAGGTGTGAGTTTTACACTGCACAACTGGAAGAATTCAGAAATGCACTACAATTTACATCTATTAACTGAAACAGCCTTCACATTTTCTTGGGGGCATAAAAAAATCCAGTAAGATTATCTATTAAATTTTTTTTCCTAATTATTTTTATAATTTTGCTGCAATACATAAGCTCCTAAACATGTTCAAAAAGTGAAGTTTCTGAGTTTTTTATATTACCACCCTCTGTTCCCTTTACCCAATGTACCTATCTTGCACTAAAAATCCACTTTTAAAAAAAGTTAGCTAATAAGAACTCAAAACACTTCTTTTCACAAAGGATGTGCCCGATCCAACACCATGTTTATCATGATACTGAGTTTGATGTCAAGACAATCAAATAAGGAAAGAGTCTTTTTAATAAGAAAATCAAGCAAAAGTAATTTAAAAAGAGAAGCGTATATATCAGTGACTGCAAGTCTTCCAATACTGCAAATATTTCATGTGACAGACAACTGCAAACCACAAAACTAGACATGAATTAATTTTTCTGGTGAATGTATACTTTGGAATCATGCACATGAGGTCAAATTTTGTTTAAGCAAGGAATCAAAAGAAACAATTTAAAAGGCTGACACCAGGAAAATATGTCATTCATTTAAAGCAGCCCATCACCAAAGCTATTTAAACAAAATAAACAAGACCCACACTAGTAGCTGGGAGGTCACGAAGCTCCTGTCTTCCTTCTGCCCCAGTGTGCTCACTCTGGTAATGTTCAGACAGATCAGTGGGAGTTACACACACTTTCATACACAATGGACAGATGAAGCCCTGTGAAACGCATATTTGTTTATAAGAAACTAATAAAGACAAAAAATTGCAGATCTGGAATCAAAAGTTTGAATTCTTATGTTGAAAGCTCTCTACAATCACCAAAAGCAAAGTCTGTTTTCCTTTTGGAGAGAGAATTTTTAAAAACCACAGCAATACCATAGAGAAAGCAAGAAGGAAGAGTTATTAAGGACATGAAAATAAATAAATCTAAAACATGCCCCAGAAACTAGGACCATGCTGCATACCACTATGTGTTTTCCTCACACTCTTGGTGCCCCTTCATGTGACAGAGGAACAAGCTGCATAAAATATCATGAATGAAGCATTACAAGGCATTAAGTCACCTCATCACAAGGTTTCCCATAAGGGTGCTCAGATGTTTCAGACAAAGAGGGAGGAGTGGTGCAGTGAGACTGCAGAAATGCCTCTATAAATTAATAAGCAAGTATGCAACAGCAGCAGGAGAGGCTGAGGCAAACCTGTCTAGTTAACACAGTTACATTATACTAAGGAAAGCACCATCTCACTGGCAGACTCACTGCAAGCATGGAATATTTAGCAACCCTGTACTGTTGACAGTTGCACTGGCACCTAAGCTGCAAAGGTAAGAGAAACTTAAATGTTTCCTCCCTGGGCAGATTGCACAGTGAATAAAAGACTTCATTATAGGTCTGCCTGGGACCTGAAGTGCCGATATGGTCACAGACAGGACATGAGCAATGTTTACCTCTTCTTGAGCAGTTTGAGCAGTCTGAATTCAGACTTTCCCACTCCTTCTGGTTCATACTACAATTCTCAAAAATCAGGATTTATTTCAACCAGGCTTGAGGAGAAAGGAAACATACAAATCTGCACAGATTTCATAATTATTCTCCATTTGAATCTTGCAGCAATACAAATTAGAAAACCTAGCCAAGAAACTGGAGTGAAAACAAGTTAATGGACTTCTGACTGCAGAATAATGTGGAATATTATGATAAAACAAACAGCAAACATTCTGCAGAGACTAACTATAGTGCTCCTGAAGAGAAGCTCCAGGAGAGACAAGACCTCAGGGAAGCTGTGAGGGAAAAGGAAGGCTAACAGATTCGAGTAGTGTTACATGTGAATTTAAAAACCCATCACCAGGTTCGGAGCTCAGTTTCAAACAGACTTCAGAATTCAATGCTAAGGATAATACCCAATGCAAGTAATGATGGAATTATGGACAACTTAAAGATACTTTTTTTTTATGTAAAAAATGCGTGTCAAAAGTGACAAGGCAGTCTTTGGTCTGACCCAGTTTCAACTCAGTAGAAAGAACAGCCAATGAGGCAATAGTGCAGGCACATCACCACACTGAAAGCTCCTCCCATGCCAAGAAAATACTGCTCCATTAATACTGAGGTACCCTATAGCACCCACAAGCTGTACAGTCAGCGATGCTGCACTCATATTAACAGAACTGTATCATTTTAACCAAACTTTAGAAAGGAGAAATCATCTCATTGCATGTTTTTATGCCTTAATCAACTACAAAAGTAGTAACATTTTTAGTCTTCAATTTAAGAATATTTATTTGCTTCAGGGACTGTTAAATATGCACACAAAACAGACTAGAACTCAAAACTGTGTGACGTGTAGAACATGCAGCAAAATATTATGGCATGTCTGATTACAATGATGCAATAAGGCATTAAGAAAGTAGAAATAAGCAGATGCACAGATAGGATTTTAAACAGCACAGTGAAAGTTCCTCTTATCTTGTATCACACACTGGAGTATTTGAATCATCACACACTTTACTCAGGGTAATAAAGGGCACTTTGCTCCATTTAATGTTGCAATAGGGGTAATTAACTCTGCACTGTGTATGTATGTTAAGCTCAAAACATTTTCAGGATAGGCAATCAGGCTACATTAGCACAAATGAGCTTCAACAGCCAGTGAAGTCAGGTTGCATTTTTCAGAGTTAATGTCAGACAACACTGTAAATACAAAGACATTAAAATATGGGATTGCAGCAAGAATAACAACTTATTCTGCTGATTAAGTATGGCATGCAGCACATGAAACACTGATAGGATTTATACTCCAAATACATTTATCTACCAAATAAAATTCAATATATTTGATACTTCACATGAAGGAAGAGGTTTCCAGTATACATTATAGCTTAGCAGAAGCAAGGTGAAACTGAAGTACAAGCATGATAAAATGTCAATCCTTGTTTTTTGCAGCTCTCATGAAAGATTTATTAACAAGGAGTCTTAAGCTTACATCTCATTGCTTTTAATTTTAATAATTCATCTCTAGAATTACAGGAAGAATTGCTTGTGATTACTTGGATAGATAAGCCTAATTAATAGTTACATATAAACATGGCCTAGTCTTTTTTTTTTTTATTTAAATAACAAACAATTTTTAGAATATGACATTTGCAACCTGATATTTAAGAAGGGCATCAAAAGTTACTCCAACAGCTCCATGGAAGCAGCATCCAAGATTTAAGACACCAGCCCCGTGAATGTGCACAGTACCTCTGAGGAGCCGTCGTTGTTCACGTCCACGGCATTTCCAGGTGTGGCAGATGAATCCGAATCCGAGCTCTGAGACCCACCTCTACCTGGAGTCTGAAATAGATGGGCAAGACAAAAGTGAGAGTCTACATTTTAATACTTAATAAATATTTAATAAAGCACAGTACATATCCTATGCAAAGGCCTCTCTTCTACTTGTTGGAATACAGAGGTATTTTCCGTCCACAAGAAGTGAACAGGTTGACAAGCAATTATATAACTTTCAGCACAACACTACAAAAAAAGATTCTATCCAACACTCTCCATTCATAAAAACCAAGCAGATACCAGAAGCAAAGGCCAGGATTTTAAACCACTTCCTCTCATGAATGTTCACAACAAAACAAAAACTTTGGCTAAACTCTGCCCTTGTATTACTCTCAGTGATGTTAAATTAGGTCACTGTATCCTACAGAAAAACAGTAGAAATTACCATCTAAAAACTTTAATTAGTAGTAAATTAGTGTTATCCTACTTTCTTGATAACTTGTCTACATTATGGACAAGCCCTTAAATATATGAAAGACAGAAAGCTGAAGTTTGAGAACCCTGTTGATTCAACAAGCACACAAGCAGGTACATTGTCTTGATTGGAAAAAATAGAAGTAATAATCAAGCCTGTGGTAAAGTGAAAACACACCAATCCGTAAGATAACCTATAAAGATTTTTAACATATTCATAGAATATTCATAGAAATGTTAAAAATCAAAACTACAGTATTGATTTGAAATTACAGACTTAGATAAAATAAGCGAATAAACTTTAAATACTACATGATAATAAACTTTAAATACTACATGATTCAAAATCTGAGTAGATGGATTGTATCTTATAATCCATATTTAACTATAGCTTTGATTTAAATTTGTTTTAACTTCTCTTACTCATCTCCAGAATGTCACTGCTTAACTGATGCAGAAGAGTAAGCATTCTCAAAGGAAACATCATTAAAAAATTATCTCAATATGTATATGCAATCCTAGTTTCAACAAAGAACAAAAAGTTCATTATCTAGCTCCAGTATGACAATCTCAAATGGGATAAAGTAATGCTACGGCTGTATTTTGGCCCATCTGGAAATACTTGTAATGCTATAAAGGATTTTATATTTTAATATAAGAGGATAAAGAATTTAAATATATAGATAGAAATCTACAGAGAGAGGGACAGAATTTTAGTTTCTTGATCTTGGTGCCTCCAAAATCTTATCTGGAAAAGAATTCTCTTGCTCAAATAGCTCCTTTTTTTTGAAGAAAAAAAATCAGTTATATAACCTCTTATAAGAAATCTGCAGCACACATTATTCACATTCTTTGAATATTAAGTATATTTTCCTGCTTTGTTTTAAAAAGATGTTCTATTTTCAACTTTCATAGATAACAAAGATAACAAAGATAATAAAGCCTTTTACTTTTTATCAAATCTAAAAAATATGTCATAAACAGGTCAAGTTTACTGATAAAGGACTTAATTCCCAGTGATATACACTTCAGTTTTGGAAAGGCTCTGAAGACTGGCCAAAGGGAAGCGAGGAGTGAAGCACTAAGCTATGGGGCCTGGTGACAGTAAGAGAAGACAATCACCTCTCCTTATTCCAGCCTTCTCTGAAGTTATCAGTTATGTGATCAACATACTCTGGTTTTCCTACCCCATGGCTTTTTCACTCTAGCTGTATTGTATTTCTAAAGAAAGTATGAACACCACTTCCTTCTAGCACAGCATACAAAAGGAATAGGCAAGACAATGCAAGCTCTGCAAGGTAATAATAGGAGAGGCAAAAAAGGGGGTAAGCAGAGATACCATCCACATACAAAATATGTCAGAGTGAAGGCATTGGTACTTCCTCCCAGGGTTACTGGTACCGACACTAAACAAGGCGCATCCCAGCACGGACCACAGGTGCACACTCCTCAGGGTTCCACGTGACATCAAAATGAGAGGACCAGCTGATACACTCAAGGGCAGGGCTGCCACTCAGAGGGACCTAGAAACGCCAGAAGAAACAGGCCAAGGGGAACTCTATGCAATTCAACAGGGACAAGTGCAGAGTCCTGTGCCAGGGAAGGAGAACTCCTGGCAGTAACAGAGGTCTCTCTGCTGAAAAGGACTGAGGCCTTGTGTCAGCCAACACGCCAAACAGGAGCCTGCAGTGTGCCCTGTCTGCAGAGACGGCTGCCAGGAGCCTGGACTGTGCCAACAAGGAGCACAGCCAACTGATCAAAGGAAGTGATCACACCCCACTGGCCAGCAGCCAGTGGAGCACATCAAGATCCTGCTCTCCCAGTCCAGGGAGAACACTGATAAACCAGCACGAGTTTAGCAAAAGGCCACCAACACATCTGGAGATGAAGCATCTGACCCATGTGAGAAGCTGAGGGAACAGGGTTGGCTCAGCCTGGAAGAAGAGACAGCTTTGGGAGTGCCAAATAGCAGTCACATCACCACTCATGAAGAGGCCATCAAACAGAGGAAGCCAAGCTGGTCTAAGCTTGGGAAGACCACAGTGGGAAGACCAGACACAAAAACTGTAATGAGAGATTCCTACTGGATGTAAAGAACAGCTTTTCCAGTATGAGATAGGCCTGAGCAACTTGCTCTTGACCTCCAAGCTAATCCTGCTAACTGCTCAGACCAGGGAGCTCCTGAGCTCCCTTCCTGCCCCAACTTTCAGTAGCATTAAGAAGTGCTGCCCACAGAAACACACACCCTGCAGGAAAGCTTTGAAATACAAGGTAAGTAACTCCATTAATGAACATGTGGGTTGTTTTCCATTGACAGTCAGAAGAAAAATATCTAAAACAAATGCTAAGTTGAAGCCAGGTCTCCCAGGAAGACAGGTAAGTTAGAATACTGCATCTAATGTTTCAGTGGCACTAAGAGATGGTCCAACTGCGCCTTTAGACAGGCAGCATCTACCTCCACTTTTGCAGTATCTGAACATACACTTTCAGCATACCTAATGAATCATTTTGTCCCAAAAACGAGAATCTTCTGCAACAATTGACATAAAATTTTCTTCACCTCATATCGTAACTCCTTATACAACACTCGGCACATTTTTAATTGCCCATCCCATTTCACACCAGAGTTGACTCCATTTTGCAATGAGATTTGCATATTAAGTTTTGCTAGTTCTAGCACTACAAATTTGAGATTATTACAACCTCCAGGTTGCAAGCTCTTCTGTTATTACTCCACTGTACACTGTTATTACTCCATGGTTGTTTAAAGTACTTGCTTTATGAAACACTTCAGACATGCTATAATCACACTAATAAGCATTGAATGGCATGTCTTATTGCATGCATTGTATGACAGAAATTATTACACAGTACCTGGTAAAATCCTTTAACCTTTCAAAAATCAATGTGTGCTCTTGAAAAGAGAAAGCATAATTCCAAGCTAGATTTAGAAAGCTTAGTACAAATGGTGACATTTACTAGTGAGTGCAATGCATGGGAAAGAAGAGTGAGAAGGAAAGAGGCCATTAAGTAACTTTCAAGTTATAGTTCACAGTATCCATTTGCAAAATGGATACGAAAAAATAAATAAAAAATTGGAAGAATGTTAAGGAAGCCAAGATCAAAAACCAAATTAATTTATCTTTCAAGGTTGTAATGTAATTTAAATATCCTTCACCTACCAAATAAAGAATGGGACATTGCAAATGTGTTTTTAATTGATCATTGCATCATCAAATGGTCTCACACACACAGTCATGCTATGCTTACATACCACTCTGGTATCACGTTCCATTAAACAAAAAAGAATCACAACACATTGAACAATTTGGACTTTGTGATCTATGAAAGGACTCAGAATGATGTTCTTTGTTTTTAGATGGCCTATACAGGGGAGCAAATAAATTACTTACTGATCCCAGAGAAAAAGAAAATTCCCACACAGGCTTCTGTGTATGTATAGTTACAAAAGTAACATTTGACATCTGAAGGCATACCCAGAGTTGAAAGACTAATGCAAAGTTAGTCTTTGATCCAACATACTTCTCTCCTAACTGTCAATTACATTTGTTTACTCTGCAGAGAAGCCTATGTTTCTACTGCTAGCCCTAGAGTTGTAGAAGTAATATGCTAAACTTCATCATGCTGTTCTCTATGTTTTCTCAAAACTGCAAGCTAATATAAAGAAACATCATTAACAACAAAAATTATGACAATGATTACAGCTTGTTTTCTGAAAAGGAATAGAAAATTATATAATGAGTGAGTTGAGTTAATGCTTTAATATGAGGGAGTATAAATATGGACCACTACTGCGCCATTTTTGCATAGTCTTTTATCTGTCTATAGCTACATTCCTTTCAGTCAGAAGACTCTTTTCAGCAATTTTAAATTCAGAATCAATTAAAACCTCTGAAAAAATATGTAAAGCCTTAAAAAATGTGAAAAAATTCAGATTTAACAGTTTTTTCCAGCACAGATTTAAATATGACTACTAAGGGTACTACTACAACCATAAAAAGGTCCTGAAGCAACAAACAAGACACAAAAATGAGAAGGTAAGACAGCCAAAGCCCTTGTTGCCAAAGAACTCTCGGTGCTCAGAACAGTGTATTTTGCCATACAGAACAGTATCACCATTTACTTCTAAAGCAGTGTGACGCTACTTTATGACTCTGTAAAATGAAATTACTCCTGACTTCAGAGGGCATAAAACTTTTCTTTCTCATCATGCCATCAGTTTCACACAAGCACACTTTGTGCCCAGGAAGAGGCCCACATGCTCCCTTTGAGGAGAGGGCAGAGGCACAGCTGCAGTTCAGCATCTATCCAAGTAAATATGCTATCAAGTGAGCCCTGCACTTATAAATGTGAAAAGAAAATTATAAGTCAGGCATGAGATGCAATGATTTCAGACAAGTAAATACCTCTGTGCCTGAGCTTGGAGTAAGAGAAAATGTGACTGTACTACCTGAGCTACAGAAATGCCTGAAAAGCACTGTTCTCCCCCAGACACCAAGATCTCAAGACCAAGAACTCAAGCATTAGTTAGAAACAGAAAGCAATAGAAGAGCACAGAGAGCACCCGACAGAGCAGAGTAGCCAACAGTTGGAGACTGTTAAAGACAAATAATGGAGACAAAAACTAATGCAAAAGTAGTCACACTGGTCCAATAGATGAGTCGCCCACTAAAAAACCATGAGCAATGGGTAGAAGGCTCAGAAGGAGGTCAAAGTAATCAGTTTTCTACCAGCTGAAAATAAATGCCTCCTTGCCAATACAAGAAATGAGCTCTGCTTTAACAGGCCAGAGGCAACTACCACTGTCCCATAGTAGATTAACAACAGAGAGATGACACAATGCCCACAGAGGGCATCAAAGTTGAATACAATAAAGAAAAGACTACTCTCCAAGGAATCCACCAACAAAAATCAAATTATTTGAGCAGGAAAGGTGCATCTCAGACATTCCATGCAGATGCCTTTGGGAAAAACTACCTTTTTCTAGATCAGTATGATGAACAATGCATGAAACCAGGAAGTGACAACAACACACCAAAGGGGGTGTTATGGTGCAAACATACAACACAGGTGGATCTCTGAGATGTCATGTTGAAAACACACATAAAATTTAGAAACTTGTAAAAAAATTTAGAAGCTTGGAGGGAAAGGATGTAAAATGAGAAGCTAGTTGAAGACAGCATGGAGATACTAACCTCAAAAGTCAAATAAGTAATGTTTAGTATATAATACTTTCTACTTTGAAAATATGTCATTCAAAGTCACAGTGAAAATGCTTTTAAAAACAGAAATTACACCTGGGGATGAAACAGAAAGGTGATCAAGGTAGAGAAGCAGTATAAAAAATAAACATTTGATCTTTAGAAACTTCAGGAATCAGAAACTATAAACCATATCTTTGTAGCTGTTGTCTTCCTCCTTTGCAGCTTGTCAGCCAGCTGAGTTACAACAAAAAGGAATGTAATAAAGAATTCCTTTTTCAAAAAACATGCTTTTATAACTCAAAATGACCAGCTCTCTGGCTAGAAAGAGTGACATCACCTCTAAGCATATAATACTGATAGAAAGGTAGGGTTTTTTTGCCAGCTATACAAATGATGGACAATCAAATGGTCAAGTGGAGGTGCCTTATCCTTCAAATTACTGCACAAGACACATGAAAGATATTAATAATTATGTCCTTTATTAAAATATCTGACATATACCTAATGTTCATTTTTAATATCAAAGTACAGCAGAAGTATTTTTCACAGTTTGCCAACCAGAGCGCAAGCCAAAACGGTACGTATGTACGAGGTTGTGCATGCAATCACAATTTTTACAAAGTGCCTAAAGCCCCTTTTAGTATGAGGTGAATTTTTAAAAACCTAGTTATTTTTGGCAATTAAAGGTTAACACCTTCAAAAATCTTGGCATTTCTCTATTTAATTTTTAGGCAGAAAGAAGTCTGTTTCACCTTTCTTGACAATAATCTCGTAATTTTCAGGAGCAACTGGAGAACTATTTGTTCAATCTTTTAAAAAAAGATGTCTGTTTCTCACACACAAACTTTTGCATTGACTTTAGATGTTTATAAGATGTGTTTAGCAGAATTCCTACTTCGGGGCAAATATCCTTTGGCACTGTATGAAGCTTTTTCCTCTTTTACAGAAGCCTTCCTTGATGGCCTGGTGTTTCTCAGAATCAATAAACACCCAGTTAACTGCTGCCAATATTTAATTAGGTCCGTACTAAGTTTCTCTGCTTGTTAGCAGGGCTTCCCATTAAGCTTCAGGAAGGAAGTTCTTCCTTGTAAACACGAAGCTCCAAATAGACCAAGATCTTCACCTGCTCAGGGTCTACGACTGAAAAATAAAAATAACCTGAGAAATGTTTTACACTGAAAAAGTTGGTGGTATGCTTACTTTACCCCTAACTCTCATTCTTGTAACAAGGCTTCTTTGTAAGGCAGATAAGGAGAGCAAGCCAGCGTTTCCAATGAAACACTCTCTCGCAGAGGTGTTATGCAGCACGCTTTGGAAGCAACAGCTGATAAAACGGGGAGAGCAGCTGGTTTTCCCTCTAGCCGTGAGCGCCTCCTGCTTGACACCGACCCGGCTCTCTGGCGGTGCGGGATCTGGAGCGCTGCCTGCTCACCGCCGGCGTGACTCAACCCTTTTGGGTGCATCCCGCGCCGAGCCCGCGGCCGCACGGAGCCGGGACCGCGCCGGCACCTGCCCCGCAACAGCGCCTCCCGGCAGCTCCCCCCGAGCCGCAGGCCGACTGCAAGGGGACCAGCACCGGCGCGGGGATCTGGGCAAGCGAGAAGGGTTTCATAAACGAGTGGCACAACTTGGCTTCGCAAGCCCGGCAGAGCTGCCCGAAAAGCCGGCTCCTAAAAAGCACGGGAGGCAGCCGGACGGCGTTAAGAGCCTGCTGCCTGCCAGCCCCTGAGGAAATCACCGCAGGTCTCGGCGGCGGCTCTCCCCAGGCCGGGCTTCCCTTTATCCTGCCCTATGAGCGGGCGGCCGCAGCCGCGGCGACGGGCGCAGGCGGCGGGCGGAGACGCCGCCGCGCTACGGAAAGGAGCCACGCCGGCCAGGGCCGCCCCTCGCCCCTCCGACAGGCTGGGCCGCGGGAACCGCCCGCTGCCAGCACCTCCGCCCAGCCCGGGCACGACACCGCCCCCAGCCGGGACGGCGGGCCCGGCCCGTCCTGTCCCGTCGGGGCTCGGGCCGTCCCACAGCGAGAGGACGGGGGCGGACAAACTCACGGCCTCCGGGGCCGCGACGGCCCCAACCCGCACCCTGCGCCGCAGGACGGGCCGGACAGGGCCGGTGGCTCTGGCTCTGCCGCGGGGAGCGCAGCTCCGAGCCCGGCCGGCACCAGGAAGCGACACCGGCGCGGCACCGGCACGGCACACCGCCCTCGCCGCTGGGGCGGGCCTCGCTGCCTTACCCGCTGCAGAATCCGCCTGAGCATGGTGGTAGAGCGCGGATGCCGCCGGGCAGCCGCGGCCAGGCCGAAGGAAAGCCGCGGGGCCCCGCAGGAGCCCGGTGCGGCCCGCTCGCCCCGTGACAGCCGCCGCGGCCGGGGAGGCGGGGCAGCCGCCGCGCTCCGCCCCGGGGAGGGGCGGGTCCCGCGGGGAAGGGGCTGCAGCCGCCGCCCGGCCGCGAGGAGCGGGGGAGGCAAAGCGGGATAGAGGTGCGGGATGTCCCGGGGGCTGTTCCCGGGACGGGATGGGGTCTGCGCCCTGATCGCTCCGCGGAGCCCGGGCCCCGGGCCCCGCTCCTTCCCGCCGCACCGGGCCCAGCGCCGCAGCTCTCGGTCTGTCCCTGCGCTGTGCCCGGGGTCTCCGGTGCCCTGCCCTGGCTGCTGAGGGCAGGGCGGGGGCGGCGGTGTCTCTACCCCCGGCCCTCGGCCATTCTCCCCTCAGGGGCTGCCCCAGACTCCCGACAGCTGTGGGCCCCTTGCTACTGGCATCCATCTGGCATCGGCCGAGAGAAGGACAAGGACTGTAGTTTGAGCTTGCGGCTGAGGGCTCACTGGAGGAGGCAGAGCGCAAATGCAGCCCTGTGTTACTTTATTACTCGTGCGGCACGGAAAGTACTGACAAATGAGCGTTCAGGGAGGATTGTTGAAGTGAACTTGTTTGGATAATTAACCTCAAATTTAATTCTGATGAAGCAGCTCCTTGCTTCAAGCCCTCAGCTGAAAAGACGACCTTGTGGTATGACCCATTAGGTGTTTTTTAAATATTAGAAAAGCACATTTTACTCACACAAACACACACCTATCTTAAAAAAAAAAAAAAAAAGAAAGAAAAAGAAAAAAAGGCTACAAAAAAGCATCAGGTTGAAAGGAGTTAGAAGGAAGTATCTTTACAAACAAACTGTGAGCATGATAGTAGATAAGGCCAGGTTTGGAGACGTGAAAGAAGCAATAGGGGGGAACCATAAATTCCGTACACATTCCATTAATTGACACAGACTGTTATTCACTTAAGACTGCTAAATCTCTAGATTTGGAGAAAAAAAACCAGAGACACAAGGAAAAAGAAAAAAAGAAAAACAGGAGGTGGGTATACATTAGAAGGGGGCCTTAGGTATTCGGCATCTTAGGTATTCAGCATCTTAGGGAGTCTGTACCTCTCACATACCTCAGCCAATGGGGAAAGACAGAGGGAAAATGCAGCCAGGAAATTAGGATAAAAAAGAGGAGCTGTGTCCCCTAAAAATTTTGAGAGACACCATGGGTAAAGCCCCATGACCTCTCCCTTTATTTGAATAAAGTTACAGGACTCCTCTGTCTCCTTTTTGGACATAAACCTCTGGTGTTTATGGATTAATTTTCCTGACAAGTTTAACTGAGAAAGAATCAGTATCCATAGGTGCTGAGACAAAACCCCACATCAGACGTGGCAGGAGAGTTACTGGAATACCTGTACTCTAGAATATGTAATTCAACAAGTTACAATTCCCCTTTCTGTCCAAAAGCTGCAATTTTCACATGTTGGATGCTGGGCAAAGGGTCACAAGTAAATAATAAGCTTGGTCAATGACTAATTTGCCGGCTAGAACAAATATCGCAGCAGAGCACCAGTTGTGCTGTAAAGATCAAAAACATTTTTCCACCCAGAGGCTGACGTTTCTAAGTACTCTAAAATCCTCACACATGACATGAGTTGTGAGCACATGACCAGAAGAATGTGGCTGCCACAGCTGGAGGCTTCAAGCATGACAGTGTTACATGACTGCACTCAGTTTGCTCCAGCTACAGGTTCCAATGTGTTTCATGTTCATGTCATTGGATCCACAACTGATCCAAGCATTAAGAGCACACACACACTTGGTAATGGCTTCAGCTGAGTGGTGAGTTTGGTCACACCCATGACATCATTTTTATGTGTCCATAGTATAAAATGGCTTTGAAATTTGGCAGGTAGTGTCTTTGGAGCTTTGTACTTGGGATTAATAATGGGAATAAGATTGGTTTTGTACAGCTGTAGAGATCTTTAAATATTTAGGTAGATCATAGATACTCTGAATCTAAACAGAAATGACTGCAAGTTTTATAGATATTTCAACAAGAGTGACAGCCTACACAACAAACTGCCAGACTGCTTGATTTTCCAGGCCTGAGTAACTTGACCAACGCATCTTTGTAGAATGTATTTTAGTCTCCTAGGTTAGCAATTCCTGAGTGCTCAGAGGAAGATGATAGCGATTTGAGGACACTAGTTAACAGTCTTATATCAGAGGAGGCTTTTCTTAGCAAGACTTCAAAGGAAATACATGATCCTTTCCTTGTCTGGATGCTAGAACACATGCACCTGTCTCCCTGTCCTAATATCACTCCCTCAGTAACTTGTTAATCTGTGGGCCAATTTCAAATACAACAGAGTCAGATAAGTCTCAAAGATACTAAGTTTCTACAAATTTAAATAGTTAGCCAGGGAGAAGAGAGACTCTATTAAATCCTGGCCGCAAGGAAAGACTGCAATGTGGCTGCTTTTACATACCAGAGAATGCACATAAAAACTCATCCTTGGGACAGGGATCTAGGGGAAAAAAATTAAATCTGTCCCACTTATAGTGCAAGTCCTTGGTTTTAACTATTGTGTGTATGGTAATATCTATGAATTCATATCATGCACTCTCCTAAAATTTAATAGAATTTTCGGCTGTTGGTAAATAGACTGTGTCCTCAGGCATGGGAGCTGTAAACTTTATTTCATCCAAGCTCTGTTAAGGGTTTGGTGACAAGTGGGTTAGAAGGCGCCTTTCTAAAAAGTCAATTGTTGGTAGTCTCAGAACACAATCACAGCAACGATTTTCCAAAACCAGCTGGAAACAGGTACCTTTTCCTTTAAACACAAGCTGAAGGCTGAGTCTGAACTACAACAAACTCTTGTGTATCTGTCAAAGCCAGCTTTTTTTTTTTTTCAGTACAGAACTGAATTCAGTCTTTTGACTGTACAAGCAGCTTTCAGGATGGCCCAGTGTGCACCAGCACTTCTCAGATCTTCCAATAGTTAACTGCAGGGTTTTGTTGGGACTTCAGGGAATTGTTGTTTGTTTTTAATGCCTATGCATATCATCAAATAAAAAGCAATGATGTCTGGACCATGGTTCACAAAAATTGGTGTTCACACAATCTTCTACCCCAACTGAGGGCTACAAGGAACCACTGTCATTTGGTAGAAAATGGCAAGGAACACGTGTGGTATATGCACAGTACATATGCTTCCTTATACTTACAGCCTACAAGTTTCTGGGCTATTTATTGTACTACATGTTTTCAGTGTTCATACAGATGGCTATTTTCAGTCATATAAAATTCCTGACCTCAAAATGGCATGGTCACAAGCTCCTTTGGTTCAAGATGTGCTGCACTGGAAAAGTATCCCATTTTTTTCAAGATGTTATTTCCAAGTATCCTGATATCAGCCTCTGGTTTGTTTTCTTTTTCCAAGCTCTTCAACTGTACACTTTTGACTGTCACTGTGTGCTGTTCTATTTACTTTCAGTAAGGAGCTTTCAAATTTACCCATATCTTTTTCTGAAGCTCTCTCCTTTCAAGTCGAACAGTTTGTTTAAAGAATATGATTTAGTTTACATGGCGATATTTGGTCAAAGGTTGGACTTAATGATCTTGCAGGTCCTTACAAACCTCAATGACTCTATGAAAGGTGTATGACAAAATTTGGAAAATTTATCAAGTGCAGATTTGAACAAAAATGTATTTTCAGCTGAAGGCAGGGCTATTTAGCAGCACATAGGGTAGTTTCAGTCTATGCTTGAACTAATCACCAATAGTGCCTGACCCATTCCCTTCTCACTGCAGTTTAAAATAACAGCTCTCCAATCCTTCACTCATGGTACTGAGGAGGTTGGCCAGAGCACCAGTACTTCCCTCTGCATGTACTATAGAGAGTGTGTTTGCTCAGCTGCTTCAGAACCTGGCTGACTCTGTGGTGATGTCTCTAACAAAGAGCTGGTGACTCGAGGCTGGTTCCTGTGCTACAGAGAGCCTCTTTCAAGTCAGTGCAATTGCTTGCATGAGTAATGAGTGTGTGTACTAATAAAGGTTGCATGGCTAGCATCAATAACAAATCCAAGAGCTCCAAGTCATGACTTCATTCTAGTATTACAGAATGTTGGAAAATTTGCACAGCTCTCCCTTAAGAAACCCTAATTAAGGACAGAATAACAAAATTATCTCTTTTATCAATGAAAAAATTGCTTCAGTCACCGATTCCTTTTCCATCCACCTCAATACTGAACCCCTGCGTAGCATATGTCATGTGGCTTTGCTGGAGTAGCTGGAGAGGCAGGCACTGGAACTACAGAAAGCCCAGCAGCATGCAAGGGAGCTTAAGTCATAAATATGTATAAGTTCATGTAAAAAATAAACCTCATATTAATATAACCAAAATCTGAGATGGAGAAGATCTGCTGCTGAGTCATGCAGAGCACTCTTTGCCAAATGCCTCAGCTAAGAAATTATTCTGCATAAAGTTGAAAGCCTGCCACAAAAGAAACATTTTCTAATTCCACCATAAAAAGCTGTGGTGATACCATGGCCATTCTGATCCCATTACTCCAGAGACATTAGGAATTGTTGGCAATTTGCCTGGGTACTTTCCAGTAAATGGCACAGAAAATGGGTCAAAGGGAACAAGAAAGGGCCTTTGTGGAATTTCACTGCAGAGTAAAATTAAAATATTTTGAATAACAGATTCTTTGAAGTTATCTGTTCACCTTGGGATGTGCTAATATACGTATGTAGCTTCTCTTTCCCTCCTCTTAGAAACAAACTTATTCATTTCAATCAGTCTAGGCATATTTGAGACTATTTCAAAGATTTTTCAGCAAAATGGTTTAAATGCCAAATGAAAGAAGTAGGGGAAATAGTGATCGTTTGCATGCCAGTATTAATGGTTATTAAAATTAACTTTAGTAGTGCTTTCCCAGTTACAGCAGAAACTAGGAAATCAGAAATTAGATAACTTTTCAGTTTATGAAGATTTAATGATAATAGTTAAGGACATCATTTTGGTCACCTTTCTGCATACCTGCAAAAACTGCTGAAGGTCTGACATGGGTTGGTTTTTTTCAAACACAAATCTAACCAAGTGCAACAACAAGCTTTTGCTTGGGTTATTTTGTTTGGTTGGTTGTTTGTTTTTTTTTTAAATAGAAAGGTCCATGAAGCACTGCTTCAAACACTGTCCTCCCTCTCTCTGAACATTAATGCACTATTTGTTCATGGCCTTCTATGTAAGTAAATGCAATAAATGTTGGCTTTATTGAGAGTCACTGTGCACATGTGTTGCATCAGAAATTCAGTTAAACATTTTTAAATTGTCAGAATACAGGCTGCTAAATAAAGAGGCTGAATTTTAACTATACAAGGATGTTAACAGGCTTTCTTAAAACAGTAAACAAATAGGCCCACAGCATTACACTAATCCCATAATGCTTAATGATATCTGTTATTATAAAGATAACCTCTTGAAGCCATCCAGATTTGTATTTTAATGTGTACTGCATCTAGGAACTAGAATGCTAGTTTTAAGGTGTACAACTAAATGCACACTGCAAAATGCTGGCTGGCCAGCCCTTGATTTTCTTGCAGTACTAGCCAAACCTGTCCATGTAGCAATTGTAGTAACGACTTAGATACAAGGAAGGATCTTGGGTATAAACAAAGGAGGATTAAAAATCTTTCTCAGTTAAACTTTTTTTTTCTTTTTTTTTTTTTGGTTAGCTAAAATGTTTATACTAAAAAAGTAAAGAGCAGGACCTTTCACTCATCTTCTGGTATAGAGCAGGTACAATTTGCAATTTTACAAAATACTGAAGCAAAAAAGAAAACCCAAATCATCTAATTTATTAACGGAAAATAAAATGCATGTACCAAAGCCTAGGGCAAAGAGGCAATGGGTATCAGTGAAGGAAAAAGTAACAAATGTATTTCCTGTGACATGATGAAATGCCACATGGTTACACAGTTATCAAGGATCAACCATTCAACAGCTGATGCTCCTTTCCATTAATGCCAGCTAGATGCATTACTGGGTCAACTAACAATACAGATTTGATCTGGAACAAATACACATGCACCACTGAATTTCTGTATCATCTAAGCTAAGAAGAGTGTGGGTTATAGTGTTAAAGCAGTTTTATACTTTCTGTTGACTGCAAGGTGATTGCAGGCAAAAAATCTTCCACATCAAATTCATTATAAAGCTGGCCAGAAGACATTAACTGCTTTAAAACAATGTTAATACATTTTGTTAGGTAGAATAAATTTGCAAAACTCCTGAATTGTGCTGTTTGTGCTGGTAGCTTTTCTGATCTACAGTTAAGTACTCTGAAGTCCTATTTGCCAAGCTATGTAACCCCAGCCTGGCCTCCATACCTCTCTTCTCTTAGATGAGTAAGAGTAATGCCACTGATGTATCTGCTCCAAAAATAAATATTCACTCCTAACTTCCAGCTTGGCACTGAAATGGTTCACCCAAAACTGGATATATATTGTAGAAGGTTTTAGCATGGACCATGTCTGCCTCAAAAAGTTTTAAAACCAAAGAAGCAAGAAAAGCATCATATAAAGATTTTTTTTTAAGATTTAATATTACAAAACCAAATAAAATCATCCAACCTAAAAAATGTCTCAGTGGTGGTTTAACTACCTGACTAGAAAATATGTTTAGCGCACCAAAACCTCTTGATGAGTTTGCCAGGTGATTTGAATGATTCAAGAAATGGAAAATCAAGGGTACTCTTTGAAGTTAGGGCATTTTATTCATATTAGACATTTCTGATCAAGTATAGAGATTTCTCATAGGGAATAATAAAGCCCTTTTTTTTGGTAGGCAATCGGACAATACTGATTTGTGTGAAAATCTTAAATTTTTAAGCTTGTGTAATGTATTCCCAGATTCTGGCAGTATAGTTGCAAAAATACAAAGGTTAAAATGTCATTTGTCTCTAGGAAGGAGGTGAGGATCATCTACTTCTACATCATTTCCCAGCTGCCCAGAAATATTATGGTCAAAATAATTTGTACAGAACATCCATTTTGTAGCATGGTCCAAGGCAGAAAAAGAAATGAGAAGGCATTCAGTGTTTCAAGACATTCAAAGAAATCTCCCAATATTGAACGTTGGAGTCTTGGCTCACTTGCACACAGTGGGATCTGATCCGAGTATGCTTTTGAAATCAATATTCCAGTCTACACTAAGGAAGAGAAAACCCACTACACATGGCTGATGACTGAGCAGGGCTTTTTTGGTCATCCTGACTTTTGATTCCCATTAAAGACAGGTGCTCCTGTTAGGGAGAAACACAGCTTGAGGTTCTGTTGACATGGAAAGGTGGATAGCATGTGGGTGTTCCTGTCAGAGAGGTGTATGAGACCATAACCATAGACATGGTTGAGTATGGGAACCAGTAGGAATCCTCCAGATGCACAATGCAATGGCCTGGCTCTGAAGTTTCACAAGGAGACCTGAGACTTAGAAATACATGGGAAAAGGAAGGGAAAAAAATGAATTGAGGGTCACAATCTTATACTTTAAATATTGAGATACCAGATATGGAGTTATCTCAGGCAAGGAAGAGCCATGAAACAGAAAGGGATTTTATGAAGTGGTGGGCAATTAGTAGCAATAAGCAATTTACTGAAGTGATCCAAACAGCTTAACTTTTTTATAGTTCCTTTGATGTTTAAGTACTATTCTTATAAATGTAAGAAACAGCAGATAATAAAAGGTGCTCTCCGATCCAAGCAAAAATTGATGCTGAATGAGGTTATTAAACTGAAATATATTTTAAGAGTATTAAAGAGACTTCAACCTGAAGTCACTGTCAGAAATTCAAATTGCTGTTTCTTATTAAAGATATTGGTTTCCTGATGTCTGCTACTCACAAAGAACAAGTGCTGACTACTATAACTACCTTTGCAAAAATTGTTACAGATTATTATATCAGGTCTGTCCACTTTCACCTGTCAAGGCCCAGGCTATTTCCTCCCAAGACAAAACTATGTAAAAGCTAGAATTTTGTACAGTTATTATTTGCTTCTCCCTGAATTTTTAGGATCTTTTAGATCCTATTCAGAGGATGGTTGGGATTTGAGCTCTACAAGTTACACTCCTCTGCATCTGTAGGGTCATCACACAAAATGTGAACCCCCATCAACAGCCTGTGATGGCTGGGGAGGCCTCTGGAGCTTCTCAGCTTTTCTCCAGGGCTGTACCCCAGCAAGGCTTACTCTAAATCTCTGCTCTCACTGAATCCTCCCTTGAAGATGCCAAATGAAGTTTTGCTATGGTCTTTAGTATGCCCTCCTTCTCAAATGTCTTCTTGTCTGTTCTTTCTGTGTGATACTACTAGGAACATCTGCTTCCTCCACAAGGATTTCTGAAATTCTCTGAGCTGAGCTGACACAGGGACAGATCCCAAGAGCTGTTCCCCCACGGCAGCATGCTTCCATCAAGTGACCACATTCATCAAGCAATGCACCAGGGGGGCAAGATTCTGTCTCAAAATAAATCCCATTTTCTTTCCATATATCAAAGGATATTTTTAAGACCTAGAGCTGATGGCAATACTTTTTCCAACAATGGCAGCCCAAGAAACAAAAAGCTACTTATCCAGTGCTAGGCAAAGATGCTGAAAGAAAACTATTATCATACATTATTTTACATCACCTTTGCTCCCAGCTAGAGTCAAACATGAAGTCTTGTAATGCATGGGTTTTAGTATCATTACACAATCAATTACTAGTTGGTGCCTTTTTACCCCTCTTACCCCTGCCTCCCAAGTGTTTGCTCACAGCAGAGGTTGGTTCCACTTTCCAGAAGCTAAGGAAGGCAGTGGTGGGAGAGCAGAGGACCTGCTGTCCAGCAATATGTCATGTAGTGTCATGGAGGGGCATGTAGGAAAGCTCTCTGTTCAGAATGAATGAGAAAGATTATTTAGGAGAAATAACAGAAAAAAATGATAACAACAAACATGCTTCAATCACTCACTACTAGAAAGGTCCCCACATGTCTTACTCCTCATCCTCCATGGAGGCCCTGTAGCTTCTTTTGCTTTTGTGGAGGAATGAACAAGTGCCTAGTTCAATTAAATAAGTTGGATGCAAAAATAGAATACAGCCGTATTATCCTCATATAACAGACATACAAACATAGAAAGACTGATTTAAGAGGGTATAGACTGTCTTAACTATGGCATCCTGCATCAGTTGAAAACTTTATCATTTGGTATTGATAATAATCTTTCACCCTAGTATTTTTTATGCAGTTAATACACAAGTGTGCCAATCAGTATATCTGTCTACATTTAAAATAGCTACAGATACATTTTTTCCCACATCACATTGAAAACATTTTACTTATTCACTTTTCTCTGCCTTTGGCAATTCCAAGTAAACAAGACAATTTATTTCTTACCTCAGACCCATTCATTCGCTTTCCAGGAAGCTGTCAAGAACCTTCCAATTTACTCTTACTAATTTTTTTTTCCTTATTTCACTGTTCTGTTGATATAGTCCTATGCTCATAAACCAGGGTGAAGTGCTGTATACACAGCATGTCCAACACCACTACAGAGCTAAGACAAATTGGGGGGATGGGCTTCCTCCTGCCCAGAAGCTGTTTTGCTCTATCCCCTGCCACAAGTCAGTTGCCCACCACAAATCCTTCTCTTAGTTGAATTTTGAGTAAAGTTCAGGCCAAATCCATCTGCAAAACAGTGATTTTTAGAATAATATAAAACTAAGAAATCTACCATTTTTCCAAATTATAGCTATACTAGGAAGATGTGAGGAATAAGATGCAGAAGGCTCCTACAATTATCTAAAAATCTACTAAAGTCTTTCTGGGCTTGCCACAGCACACAGGCTGTGAGTCACAACTCCCAAGGCTTCCACTTAACAACAAAAAGGGAGAAATGATCAATGACATTTTTCTCAGTGAGTGATTAAGACTGCTTTTAACAATGCAGTCATGCATGCTATGTACTAAAAGGGATGATTCATTAGTTACTTGGAAGAGAAGCATCTTCTTTTCTCAGTTCAGAGGCCAGAGATGAGCTAGTGCCCTATGAACAGGCTGACTAGCATGTACAAAGAGAGGAAATACTGGCTGCTTTTGTCCCTGTCTCCACATCTGCAGAGCTCTTCTCACTAGGGCAAGAAAGAAATTGGGGAATTTTGTACTCAGAAGTGGCATTGTTTTAGACATGCTTTGCATGAGTCTGACACCAGAACTGCTGGCAGCTACTGGCAGCTCCCTCCTCTGCCCTTCAGTCACAGGTGTCTGCCCCCAGCCCAAAGCATGATCTTCATGGCCCCACTGAGCAGCCCAAACAGACATACCAACTGCTCTGCACACCACATTCTGATGTTGCTTTGGCACATACATGAAAAATTAGTTTGTCCTGATTTTTGTGGCAATTGTCTCTGCTGAAATAAAATGAACACTTACATGCAGAACTGGCAAAGAGGCCAATGACAATAATGACTTTTTATTCAACCCCATTGTTGCTGAAATGAATTTTAAACCAACTCCTCCCTTTCCATCATACTAAGTTAGCTAATGCTAATCTTCCTTTGAAGATGAGCTCATGCATACAGTAACAAATGCATCACTCCCAAGCCTTGTTAGGTTTGGGTAGCTCCGCATTGTAAGGCATTCTTTGCAACACCCTGGTGGTGCAATACTGTAGTGTGATAGTGTGGTGGCATCTAAAAAGTAATGCTAGGTTGTCTTATTGTCTTCTTCCTGTGAGGAGAAATGATGTTGCCAGAGACTGTATGCAAAACATTTCTAACAAGCAGAAACTGACGTTGTTTTATTTTAATCACAACAATTGTTTATTTTATGGGCAAGTACAAAGCTATTTTTTTCCCCCTGATAAGACTGATCAAAATTGTCACATAAAAGATCTACATTTCTTTGCCCCTTTCTTGGGGTCTGAATATCAGATACAAGCATAATTTGTGTGCTTCTTACTGCAGACTTTTAATAATCATCTGGACACACTGTACTCAGAAAACTGGCAGGGATTCCAGATTGGTGTATGTGACAGACCTCTGGCACCAGCCTAGAGATGGTCAGTATCTGCAATGCTAATATACATACAATGCCCTTGCATCCAAACAACAATCACACTATTCCTAAGTACACTTGTATCCTGGATTTTATCAATCCCATTGAAACTCTGCTTCACTCATCCCTAGGCTAAATCTTTACCTAAATGTTTCTCTCTCTGGTTTGGCTTAGCCTTTCTTTTGACCTAATCCTGATTACCCTTTTTTGCCTTTCACTGCTCTTCTCCTCTGTCACAGGTTGCCTCCTTGGCAGCCAGCACCAGCTATTTAACCAAAACCATTCATCTCCCTTACTCATGCCTCTGTTTTCTTCAAGAGGTCAGGGTGGGATGAAAGGAGATGCAGCCTCCACATGCCAGGGCAACCCTGACCCACATGAAAAAGTTAGCAGATCTGAGGGGTGGAAAAGAAATCCCTGTCAGGACTTCCCTCCCCAAACACACTTGAGCAATATCCTGCCCTGAACATGGCCTACCCTCAACTCTCCTGTGTGCATTAGTATTTAATACCATCCTTTTGTTATCTGAATTCCTTTTTATTTCACCTTGTCAAGTGCAGAGTATACTTCCCATAGTATTGGGAATAGAAAAAGAGTCTCTCTAAGTGCCTGTCTAGCTGAGTTCCTGATAAAAAGACTTCAGGGATTTTGGTTAAATTATTCATTATGTGAGTGTGCTTAAAGCCTTGGCTACATAAATTCCATGCAATTCAGTTCCAAACATACAACTTTAAAGAAATATTTTACTCCTGAAATAAGTGTTTTGGGAAAAAAAAAGGGGGGGGGGGTTGGTTGGTTTGTTGTTTTTTTTTTTTTTTTTAGTTCAAAAAGATGGTATTTTGATCTAAAGCAAGGATCATTTTTGTGGTTTTCAAAGCCAAAAAATGTCTCTTGAAAACGAAACAATTGACTTGAAACACGGACGGGGTTCTTTTCATTAAATAGTGGAATACATTGACCAAAAGAAGGATCTTCTATAAAAAAATTCTCATCTTCAGTCAAAAAGTTTAAATCTCATGAATAAATGCACAGCACATATTAGAACACCAAATGGAATCATCTTCATTAGACAGATATATATATGTATATAACCACTGAAGAGCAATGTGTTTCACATAAAACCAGAGCATTATTAATTCCATATGTGAGGTGTTATGTAACTTAAATTATTTTCTCTTTCACCATTATGCTTCAGCTTTCACCAGAAACTTCAAAGACAAATAAAACATTAGTCATTTAACTGGTGATATATAATACTCCCATTTGTCATCTCTGGCAAGGTTCTGCTTTTAAACTTAAGTTAAAGCAATTAATTTGTGTCCTATGAGACATAAGAACCTAAACTTCATTGCAGCAGATCTCTGATAATGCTGAACATAGAGCAAGGTCAGACCTTGGGAAGGAAAACTGAGCACAGTGTTGAATGACTGCTACAATTATTTTTTTTTCCTGTAACTCCTGAAATCTTGTATGCTACTCTGCTGACACTTCCTTGGAAATAGCTGCATCATTTTAGCTAAAACATTTCCTGCCTTCTCCCCTCAGCAACCCACAAGAAACAGCCAGAGGCATTTATTTAGCATTGAAAACATCTGAACAATATATTCACATTTCAGAAAGTATGGAAGAATTGAAAACAGTATAATTTAGTGGAAAGAGCTGGGTCGTTTTTTCCTAGGAGCTATTACCCATGCTCTGCATAATGGAAATGTTGCTATTTTTTTTTATCAGTAACTCACTGCCTTGTCACGCTGCCACTCTGTAGAATGGTTAATATATAACTCACCAATGTGTCAGTTTTTCCCTAAAGTGTTACTTCAGGCAGTGCAGGGGAATTCCCTTTGATATCTGTGCCAGAGCAAAGGTACAGTGGCAGCTGTAGTTATACAAAAGGGGGACTCAGCTGCAAGGACAGCTTGGGAACGTCTGTCTCCCATCCCTGCCTTGCCTCCGGCTGCTTCTTCACACTCCTGCTTCTCTGCAACTCTTTTTAGGTTTGTGCTGTAAATCAGGTCACTGAGCTGATCCAAATTACAAGTAGGCTTTTTGTTTACAGAGTTGTTCTTAATACAGGTTGCTTTTCTTACCAGAACAATGCCAGAAATTGCAGTGCTGCTGCAGCTGAGGAGGCAAAGTCCTGGGACAGAGAGGAGGGAAAGGAAGTTGGGATAGAGGACTCTGGGGAGGGAGCGTGCCTGAGTTCATGGAACTGCAGGCTCAGATGGTGTCTCTCCAATTAGTAAGGGTAAGATGCAGTCAGGAGGTTGTTGTCATAAACCATTAACAAAGAGCAAGTTCACACAAAAGGATCATGCACCTGCTCTAAAAAAAGACTAAAATTAAACAGTAAACCAGCTCCATAAGTGACTTTTGCAGCAAAAGTAGCTATATACATGGGTGTTAGAGAATGTGTGTGTGGGCATATGTACATATACATGCATGTGCATACACAGACAGATGCATATTCACACCCATTTACACACACAAAAACCATCTCTAAATTTAAAATAAATGCAAAATACATCTCACTTCAGCGTTTTTGACAGTCTTCAAAAGCGTGCAGCTCTGTTCCCCTGGATGGCTGGTTCATGAAAGCAATAACCAGAGAAGCCTATAGAGGGAGCAGGCCGCCTTCTTTTCCTCAGCAAGAGGAGTTTACAGCCTTAAGTGATGATCCTGGGAGAAAGGAAATAGAAAGGTAGAGGAGGAAAATGTCTTAAAAAGCAGAGCCCTACGCAAGGGCCAGAGCAGTTGCCCTGCAAACAGGGGGAGCAGCACCAGAGCTGCCTCTCAGGGCTTGGGCAGGAGAGCTGCAGGTTCACACCTACCATCTTCCTCCTCCCTCTTCATTGTGTGCACACTTTGTGCCCTACAGGGAGTCAGGAATTTCTTAGTTTTTCCCCCGGTCTCTCTCCCAGCATTTCAGCAGCTTCTCTGCACATTGCAGGATGGAGATTTGTTTGCCTGGAAGTTGAGTAGAATTTCATCTTCCAACACCTACAGACAAAGTAATAGAGTAGTGCCCAGAAGAAAAGGAAAGATGCAATCAGAAAAGCCTGGCATTTCCTGTTGAACAAAAAGAAAAACTGAAAAAAGTCTAACCACGTCACAGACAACATAAGAGAAGCAGTATTAAGCAGAGCCAATTCAGAAGATAGAATATACAGAAATGTCATAGTTAGTTATTGTCAGTAGAGGCTATGTGACTGAACTGAACATTATGTGTATATTTGAATTCACATGTGCATAGACAAAAATGTTTAAGTCTTTAAGCCATGTTTACCTGTACTGAAGGTCCAGAAAGCTGGTAGTTATTTGTATGGCTGTAAAGCCCAGAAGGCCCATACTAGACAGGTTTGTGTTTGCTGAGCATGACACAAATCTGTACCAAAAACCTCTACCTTACTGTGTTTATTATAGTCCAAAAAAACAGAGGATAGATCTTCTTCTTTTTCTAACAGATAGAGAGCTGTGGTGAAAAAGAAAGTTTAACAGAAACTGGGTGTTAATTAAACCAACCTAGTTTCAGTCTTAGAGACCAAAGGACTAGCAGGTAAAAACACCTGTTCAGAGCTTGATCGACCAGTACATGCATTCCTAAATTAAAAATAACAATCAGAAATAAAAAACAGAGCACAAAACACACATGCATTATTCACCATGTTGCACCTGTGAGTTCTTGTAGAAAGACTAGCCACCAGAGTGTATCAGATAACTTATCTTTTGGTAAAAGTCTAAGGATGGCTATAAAGTATGCAATATTTATACATAAAAAATTGTACTAAAAGCTTTCCCTCCCATGCACTTAGGTCTAATAATACTTTAGTGTGTTTCTCCCAGGGAGCAAGAGCAGGTCTTAGCACTGCAACATAAATAGTTAAGCACAAGCCATGCAGCAGTAAAAGAGAAAAGGAGTACACCATGCCCTTCAATTCCAAGGCAATGCAGCATGAGAAATATAATGAAATAAAATAAAAGGATACTATTACTTTTTCTCATAATATGGTTCATCATTTGACTTTTATTACAGGTTTGCTGCAGCTTTCTTTTTTGGGTTTGTTTTTTTTTTCTTTCCATCATTAGAGAAAGGCCATTTGAGGAATATACTCTGCACAGTGATGTGATTCAGCAAGTTTCTGGAAAACAACAACACAGCTCTCTTTTTGGTGTACTAATGAAACACAACTGGCACTAATTTTCATTGAATTGAGCCTAACTGAAAGCAGGCAATGTACCATGTTAGCTAAAGCTCAGTGGTCTTAGATCACAATATTATTTTTCATGGGTTTTTATTCATTATGTACTGAACATAACCTGCTGCTAAATCAGGCCAATGATAACAAATAGATTACCGTGCAAGCTGTTATGTTACCAAGAACAGCTCAGTAAATACATTTGCCTTTTTATCCAAATTCTAGATAGCTTCTGTCCATACCAGCATGTGAGACCATTGTTTCTGAACATCTCCTAAGGGCATGTCCACAGAAAGGCCGTCCAGCAGCTCCACAAAGGCAGAGTGCCCTGTCACGAGCTTGCCATGTCAACATTTTTTCCATGAGGACACTAAATGCTACTCAGACACACAATATAATTTTACATATTTGGTATTCTTTACCAGTAGTGCTCCAAGTCTGGGAAATTAAATCAAGATCAAAAAGAGCTATAAAATCCCCCACAGTCACACACAGAGGAAGAATTTAGGAAGCCTTATGCTTCATGGGTGTGTTTCCATTAAAAATATCTGAATAAAGATATTGTCACCTATCTAGTCCGATAGAGAAGTCCTGTCTCCAGGCAGGCATGATGTGGTAGCAGCCATGGCAAGCAGTGAGTGCCTGAGCTGGGCTGTGCTGCATGTCCTGCCTTAGGGCACATGCTGCTTTTTCTCCAAGCAACATGTGGAGTGACAGGCAGCATGTGTCCCATGTACCACCAGGATCATTCCTGCCTAGAGCCACAGAGAAGCTGCCACTGGAGCTCTGCAGCCCACAGTGAGTGCAGCTGGGTCCCACACCCTCTGTGAACCTACCTGAAGATGAAAAGTGCTGCCTGAGCGCCCACCCTTATTGTTCCTGGCAGAGCTGCATGGGGACATTGGCACCCAGGAGTTGTGGGCTTGGCTAACCACCAACCAGCACAGAGTCCCTACTCTTAGAAGCACCAAGCAGTGTTCCCCAAACATATTGTCATTTGCAAAAGAAAGAGTCATTTTGACAACAAAGTCCCCCAGTGACTAAGTGGCCATGGTGCTGCTGGCACTAAAGAGCTGGCAGAATTTCTACCATGAGTATTTCTATCAGGCTATTGTATATCAGCTCTAAAAACTTGCTCTGGGATGATATTTGGAAAACAAGACCCAGCAAGATAATCCTTTTTTAAACACATTATCCTATTTGAGTAATCTACAGGTATGTAAATCAAGAAATCTGCAAGTGTAGACCACACTGACACCTTTGCTGATTCTTCTTTGCTGATGCTATGGCCATCATAATAGCCAACACAGGACAAGAAGGAAAGGGGGTTGTTGTGGTCTGCAATATCTTCTCACATTAGTAACCTTCCCTTCCAGCCCCAAACATGTGGCTGTCATTAACTCTTTAAGGCAACATTGTCAAATACATTCGACAAATATTCTGTTAAAAAAAAGAATCATTCAAATAGAAAAAATATGGTGATGAAAATACTCTGTTTAGAGCATTGCTTCATATTGGTGAATAGTTCATTTGCTATTCCTGGGTATTAGAGCTCAGTGCTTTTGTAGTAGATATTTTTAAATAAAGGTTAAAGAACATGTTTGTCCAATGTTACGTACTTGAAATGTCTGTGGAAATAAACAAGCACCTGCTTCTTAGGGCACTACCTATGGTAGGACTTCTAGGTCTTGAAACAAGCAGACAGGCCAAATACACATGGGTTTCACAGATCATTCTCCAGCAAAAATCTGCACTTATGAGCTGACTCCTTATCTCCACTTCAATCAAATGAGCTTATTGTTAAAGTTTTACAAAGCAACCCAGCAGCAAGGTGAAAGATGAAGAGATTACTGAATAATAGATAAGAATATTTTTAGTCAGCTCAGATGTATTCATGTATCTGACAAAGCACCAGGAAGAAAGCCCTCAGAAAGGTGCTGGCTGAATTTCAGCAAAGGCAACCTGTCTGTCAGGGCCCTGCAAAGTCTGGGGTCTTCCCATGAGAGATGGCAAAACAGAGCTGCTGGGGAGGCACCAGCAAAGTCAAGAGAGTCCCACCTCAGGCACTGGGTAACTCTGTGGGGACATAGGCCTATGGTGGTCCTAGCCTGGGGCACTCACAGCTGAGCAGGGCTGTGGGCAGCTGGAGAGTGCCTCTGCTGAAGCATCTGGGGCAGAGACCAACAGCCCCAGGGGCCTGACATGGGACCCTGGGCTGTAGGCAGTGTGGGGGGAGCCCCAGAGGGCTGAGCAAGGCTAGTCAGAAATGGGGGTGCCCTCAGGGCCCTGATATAATTACGCAGAGATGCAACATTAGTACTAAAAAAGTTGTTCATATTTCTGGTCCTGCAATTGATTAACTTTTGCTTCTTTTTCACTCATAGCTTTATAAGCCAACAACCCTGCCCTTAAATTTGCAGCAGCTGGAACTGTAAACCTATTCCAAGGTCATTCTTCCCATCAGATTTCCTACAATGTAGTTAAATGTGGGGGCAACAAAGCATTTGTAATGATCTGGAATGCACCTTCCCCATGCACTCTAAGAAGAAAACTACCAAATTGTCTAATTTCAGCCCTGTTCAGCTTCTTACCCTGCATCCATTACCCAGGGAGAGTCACTGTTCCATTATTATGGTCTGAAGAGACAAAGAGTTTAAAAGATCTTTTTTCACTGTATGAGCCAGCCCTGTCCCTGTTGTCTTTCCCTTCTAATGAAGATCACAGTGTAGCTGACATCTTTGATCCTGAGAGCCTCTGAAGAAGTGAAGGTATAATGACATTATTCACTTAGAAGCTAGGGAGATACTGACTGAAACAGCATCTACTGAAATAAAGTAGCTGTGAATAATGAAGTCACTTGGATATTCAGAACTTCATTCATTAAAAAACATTTCTGAAAGGAACTGGTTCATGTGTCCCTGGAAACACTAACACAAGGCATTCCAGCCTAAACCAACACAAACTTGGCATTTAGTCTGGAATCAAAGTACTTGAACATAGTCCATCCTGCCACAACACTGACTACAGAGCACAAAGCCCTTCTCTTACCTTGTGTACAACTATGAGACTATGCAGCAGTGGGCTAGAAAATCTCTTAAAAGGCAGGTGTAAACAGGGAATACTTATCTCAGCAGTATTCAAGAAACATAGTTCCTCACAATGTAAAGGTATGACAGCCCCCAAAATACTGTACCATGTGAAAAGAACCAAACTTTTGTCTTTTGGACCAGGGACAGTCATAAACTTGCAGCACCATGGAGCTCATTGCTGCTTAATCTACCTTGATTTTTTTGACAGGACATTTTTTATGAACTCCTTGCTCCTTAGATTGCTGTAGGCAACTGAGTTAACATGTCCAAAATTAGCTTGGATGTGTCTAAGTTATACCTTGGGTCCTGTAGAGAAAGAAAAGATACAAACTGGGAGTTGAAACTGCAGCATTGACAGAGTCCAGTATTTTGGACCTCTATCCAGAAAGGCATTTCAGCACACATGTAGCTGTAAGGGTCTGAATAGACTTGGCAACTGCTTTAGCTTAATAATGGTAAAGCATGTTGTGAGTTCTGGGTTGGAAAATGTCTCTGAAGGGTTTTATAAAATGCAATAGAGTCTCAGGAAGCAGGAAACAACATTTATTCAATTTCTCTCCTCTCAACCTGAATGCACTGGAACTGGGATATTTTGGCATAAAACTCAGACATATTTAAGCAAATGTCAGAGGCCATCAAAGGCTCAGCAAAGTCAGTTTTGGTGGGTATGGGCAGGCACAGAGAGGATCTTTCCCAAAGCCACACAAGCCCAAGTGGTAAGTGACAGAAGTCAGGATGAACACCAGCAACATGGAACAAGGAGCCACATCATCTTTCTGTGAGGACTTGACAGGCTATTGTGCCACTGCAGAGTGCAGGGCCCAGAAGAGCACTGCAAGTAGCACAACTTCCTAAGAAAATAGCAGTAAATAAATCTGTGTGCCATGCTCTCCTGGACAAACCAGTTCAAAAGAAACCTACAATAAAGGAGAGAAGAACAGAAGAGCAGGAGAAGAACACCATGCAAGAACCCATCTGTGCACACTCACAAACACACAGAGATACCAGCATATTTATCCAAAACAATTTCACATAGCATCTCACTTCAGATCTTGTGGATTACATGGAGGCACAGGGTCATCTACATGCAGATCATTACTTTTGCAGCCCTTTGGATCTTCTGTTTCCCAGCTCCCTCAAAGTGAAGTTTCAAACAGACCAAAACACTGAAAAGTCTCCCTGCCTGCAGACTGCAACTTTTGGAAATGGCTGTGTCAGCTGATATTCACCCCCTGTAATGACACCATTTGATATTTGAAGCTGTGTTTTCATTTCTGAAGAATAATGCACATGCCTCAACTCCCTTCTCAGATGTGTCATCCCACTTCTATTCCTTTCTTCTTTAAGCTACAGTTTGGTATTCTTTTAAGTGAACATGATTACCAATAAAGCATTCCCCACTTTCTCCCACTCCCACAATTTCTCCCAGATCATCTCTTGTACTGTGCCATCATAAATATTTGTGTGGCTGCATGGTTAACCAGATCAAGGAACTGATCCAGATGAAAAACAGCCCCTGGGAAAAAATGTGCAATTTTTGCAATATAGTTCCCCACAAAGTCATACAAATGCTTATGCTCCAGTTGTAAGAAGGTTTCCATAAGAATAGGGATGACTGACTGAGAAAAGGGAAGAGGAACAATCTGTTTTTTTAAGCAGTTCTTCTGCCCTTAATGTGGTCCCATGGTTTGGCATCTGCTTTCACCAGCATTTGTCCACAGAAAGCCCATAGAAATTCCTGCTTTGGGGAGTAAACATGCAGAGCTATTGAAAATTCCTTCTGAATGCCCAGGGAAAAGTTCTTTGCACAGCAATATCTAACTCTTGCCAGCATTGGTGCCCAAGTCCATAAAGTCCAAAACAGTTGCTTCCATAAGAAGAAGAACATTCTCCTATTAATGACAAGCTAAGGATCCTTTGGAGGCAGCTGTTAGCACTTCAGATGCAAACAGCCTATTTCTCTTTCCCTTAGGATTCAAGGACTGGTGAGACAGAATGCTGCCTGATTACCTATTCCACAGCCCTGTGGTGTAAATGGGAGAGAAGAACATGGAAGCATTACCATTGGATTGCATTTTATCAAAAAGCCTTTTGAAAACAGCTCACCTCCCCATTTAACAGTTTTTATCAAACTAAGCCTTAAACTAGAGACAGAAAGTCCTGACACCAATTCCCTCAGTTTTACTTCTTTTTTGTCTTGTTTTCTTTCTCACAATAAAGTGACAGTTCCCTTGCTGATATTTTTCAGGACCTGTGTGATAATCTTTTGTGCGACACTTGAAAATTGCAGTTAAATCCAAGCTTGCGGGAAAATGAATTTGCACAGAAGGCAAAAATGTTGCCTCCTCCACCTAAAAAAAAAAAAAAAAAAGAGTCCCAAAAATTGTTTTCTCCCCACTAGCCCACTAGTTTGTGGTGTGAGATAGTGGGGATACAAAACCAGCTGATGCCATGAGTGGGAGGACTGACTACAAAGAGAATTTTTATTGTTTCCAGTAACTGTACAATTAACTTAAATTGTGGCTATCTTTTCACCAGGGACTTAACATATTCAGACTAAGGATAGTGTCTAAGTGAACATTACAATTTCCTGGAGAGATTGCAAACCAGTGATCCTCCCTGAAATTGTATATCATTGCTTACCCTTCACTAACCCAAAGCACGAGGGCTGTGTGTTACCATAGGCTAGAGGACTTCCTCCACACAGTGTCTGTGCCATGGCAAGCCTGGGGACAGAACTCTGACACAAATGCTGGCCATATTTAGCATCAGGCACTGAAGATGGGGAAAATGTGCAGAAAGGTAACAGAAAAGGACTGATCTTCATCACATCTACTATTTGGGTAGCTCTGCTAATTTTGATGAAAGCTAAGAGGGACTCAGCTATAGAACTGCGAGGTGAGCATTTTTAGACATTAAAAGTGTTTGAACTCTAGGGAGCCCAGAGAATGTAAAATCTACTGCGGGGCAGAGACTGCTTAAGGAAGTTAGAGGTCTGGTTTTAACACATCCTCAGGAAAGCTGGCAAGAAGAATTGTCTCTGAATTTTTCCACCAACTGCCATCATTCTGTCTCTACTTCTGGTTGTATTCACATGGCTTTTGGAGCTGTGATGGCCTGAGAATGTGACCAAGGCAATATTTGTGAGTTGCAGGCCTTATTTTTATCAAATTAAAGGGACAGGAACCAGACAGATTTTCAGGCACATAAACTCATCTCCATGCTTGGAAGTGTGCCAGAGCTTTTTCTATCTATACCTGTCTAGGAAAATATGACATTCCCCTTCAACACCCCTCTGCTTGCTCTGATGCTCAGCTTTCTCCCTCCCCAGTAAAGCCTCCTCTAACCTTATCTCCATTCTGACAGCACTCCCAGCCTTGTCTGGATGCACTGAGTTTTCATACCCTCATTTCCACCTATCTTCCCATTTTCTCACCCTGCCCCACCACCTCTTCAAGGCCTCATTGAGCCAATCCTCTTGAGATCCCCTACTCTTATTACACTGAGGCCCCTCTGACAGGCCCCTGTCAGGCAGGAGCAGTTCCACAAAACTCAGCCTTCTGCAAGGCAAAGCCACCAGAGAGGTTCCCACCCAACCAGAGCCACTTTTTCTGCCAGGCACTGCCTGATAACTGGATGATGGTGCTGTCCTGCTGCAGCCATCAGGAGTATAAATAACTCTCAGAAATGGAGTTCCCTTCAGCTTTGGTCATTTCAGCAAGAGGGTTCAATCAGCTTCCTGGCACATTGTTGCAGGGACAAAGCCAGCAGGATGAAGCAGGGGTGGGAATGAAAGGCTGAGTATAGGGTGAAGGAGGAAAGTGGTGAGGTGAGCTAGACAAATGCTTAGGGCACCTCTGCCCTGTGGAGAACATCAGGGGCTCAGAAAGGAGCATTCACAGTAGCAAGGAAGCAGCCTGTGTACAACTGGTATTATTTTTCCCTGCATCTCATAATAACATATTATTTTGTGAGTTTTGTCCACAGCTGCTGTGCAGAAAATACAGGAGCATTTTGCAATACTTTTAATGTGGTTGTGTCATAATGTTCTTCAATTCTGCATGAAGTTAAAAGGCACAAGAACAGATTAGGCCCCAGTTGAGTTTGGGGAGAAAAAAAAAGGCGAAGGAAAGAAAATTGCCAAATACTTGCCTCAATAGGCCATCAAGAACTGAAGGGGCAGCCCCCTGCAGACATCCACAGATTAGCAGCACAGCAGGACCCAGCTGATATTGTGCTCCTGCAACTGAAGACAGTCTCTTGAAATGAGGGGGAGGTGAGAGTAGGGCAGGAGAAGGAAGAACTTTTTGCAGTTTACTGCAGAACACTGAATCTCCCCATAGTCAAGCTTGGCTAAGGGCAAAGAGTGGTGAAGAGTAGGAATACCTCAGATAGGAAGAAAGGAGAAAAATAATGTCCCAGCTTTCTGTCTAGCATGGACTGTATAGAGATTTGAGCTGCTGATGAATCAACATGAATCAGACCTATTACACTCCAGACCACAACCATGATGTAAATTGAGGTGATGCAGCAGCTGACTCAGAGGCACCTTGCACATCCTGGGTGAGGCACAGAGCTGGGGACAGCAAGCTATCAGCAATACCCAAATAAACTCATAAAGCCTGAGCAACAGGCCTAAGGTATTTTGCCCTCTCTAGTTCAAATAACCAGTATGTATCATGCCAACATTAAATGTGCAATGGCTCCCTGCCTTCCTTTAAAAGAGCAAGCTGTCCTTCGGGATTGCTTTGTCTCACCAGTGACATCAGTGACAAGTGGAGGTGCTGTGACTCCAGCCTGGCTCACCCCACTCAGGGGAAGCAGGAAGGAACTGGATCATCTCCCACCATGAACATCTGGAAGCAGAGCCACATGAGGCAGCAAACCACACAGCAAAATAATACACATTATATTTACATTTTAGCATTAGATGTCATGTTTTTACTTTCATGCGTACTAAAAAGAATTTTATGGGTTTTTTTTAGTTGATATTGTGCAGGCTGCTGAAAAAGCATGGTACATCTCTTTGAGCCCAGGACAAAGTGCTCCTTTTTTGGCCTTGGATCTCTTTGCGCAGTATGTTGTGGTCTTTTTGGACATCATCTCATTGGAAAATAGTAGGGGCTGACAGAGTTGGAATACCAGGGGACACACCAGATGGAAGGGAACCATGGACTTCAGCACTTTCTTTGATATCTGCATTACTGCAGCTAGAGTGGGGCTGCCTTCTCTTTTGCTCCCTCTGCATTTTGCACATGAGGCCACACACCTGGAAAGGAAAAGGGCTCTCAGCAACAGCTTCATGGCAAGGAAGAAGGCAACAAGTATATGTTCAACTTCACTATACAGCCTACTACCACTACACTGTGGCCCAGATCCTGAGAGATGATACCAGAGCTTTCAAGGATAGTCCCATACCACAGAAGGCACTGGCTGCTTTGTCATTGGCTATGGTAAGAATAGATGGGTATCACAGAAAATTTGACAGTGGTGCAGGTACAGGGTTACCTGCTGTTTGTACCTAGATATCACCCTTTCAGCTTTCACAACATTTACCAACAAACAAATTGTGACAAATCAAAATTCAACAGCCTACATAGTGCTGTGGTTGCAATAAGGCAGAAAAGAATAAAGAAAAGTTTTTCTTAATAAATAAAAATTATGTGGATGTGATCTGTTTTTCACTATGTTAAGCATATCAAAAGTTCAGAGGGCCTCTATCTCTGTTGAACAGTTTTGATCTTAGCTTTGTATTTGCGCTGAACGAAGTGCGTGCAAATGCCTGATGGAGTGAAAGGATGCCTGAAACAGGATTTAAGTTTGAATCACAGAACCAGAAAATAATTAAGGTTGGAAAGGACCTCTGGAGCTCACCTAGTCCAAAATCCTGCTCCAAGCAGATCCACTGCCAACACCATATCTAGCCACTTGATCAGCTTTGCCTTTGCTTTCACAGCACTTTCCTGGGACTGAGGCTTTGGCAGCAGTGGTGCTTTTGCCAGCTGAAGCCATTCCTACTCCACCTCCAGTCCTGGTTCTCACAGTGTCCTCCCAGCACAAACATTTGTGTAGTCTCCTAAGGAAGTGAATCAGCTGAAATATAATCTGTACCACCAATATCATAATAATTTTTTCTCTCCAGAACAGTTCCCCAGTCCAACATATTCTGTAGTCATACTCACAGCCATGGTGGAGGAAGAGCCAGACAAGGACAAGCAGCCAAGAGGATGAAAAGGAGGAAAGGAGGAGCAAAGAGCAATGAAAATGCCTGCCTGAGCCAGAGCTGCAGATTAATGAATTCTGTGTTAATACCAACCCTCAGATAAGCAAGATTCAATTCCTGTTCAAGCCCCTTCACCTCTACAATTTCCTTTTCAGATGTGGGGCAGGGTGATTAAGTATTGCTATTGAATATTTTCACACACCTGAACTTATTGGGAAAATTCTATCAAATTTATAGGAACCAGGTGAGTCTGTACATGTGTCAGAAAAAAGAAACAAGCAGAAAGTTGACCTGAACAGAAGAATAAAAGAAATAAAATTTTCCAACAGGAATAGCCAGACTGGCTGAGCTACAGAATCTGGGATGTCTCCACCCAACATTTTGTGGAAAGGCGTTTGCTTCAGAATTAGATCAAGCCTGAACAAAGCTGGAATGAACTAACCTACCTTCACTCCAGGTTTCCTATCTTCACAGTATTTCCATATTTGCAAAAAGGACTCAAAACATGATTTAAAATAACTGACAAGAGGATCAATCACTGACCAAAACAATCTGAGTAAATTCCAGACAAGGACTAGGTTGCTGAAAATTAAGGCAATTGATCCTCATTAGTGCTACTGCCAACATGAAAAAAAATAAAAAGACCTGATTAATTCCATCTAGCAGCATCCACTGAATGCAGAGACCTGAGTCAGAAACCAGATCATACCAGTCCCTCTGTGTAACCCATGAAGAATAGCAAGCACCTCCTGAAGATAATTCACTGCAACATCTAAGTTACCATTTCTGTATAAGCCCATTGGAGGTCGAAACTGCCTCCAAGCAATACTCAAACATTCACTCTCATCACTGACCAGTGAGAGGCTCCGTGCACTGTCACTTTTTATTTCAACCCCAGTCTCTCATTTCTACTGGTCAGAGTTCAAAATGCAATTTGAAAGCCAAATACAGACTGAACTAAAATTTTAGACATCAAATAATAACTTCCTACAATCAATCCAAAACTGAAGCTTGAAATAATACTTTAAACAACCTAATGACATTGATTTGTCCAGAGTTAAAGATAACACTCCTACCCAGAGTATAATATTCTGATATTGATTCAGCAGAAGATGAAGTCTTCAACCAGTCCTGACTCTCATCATTACCCTGACTTTAACATTAAATGTATCCTTATAAACACTTCCAGTCCAACCAAAAGTGGAAGTAGCAATAAGTTCCCGTTTCCTAACTGTCAAAAATCCTAGAGTCACTTCCCCATGTGTACCACAGAAGAGATGGTACCAAAAAGCCACCTTAAGAGCAAGGAGTAGCTTTAACTAGAATCCTGTGCCAAACCTTTAGCCTCTATCTACAGTTCTCTCGGTGATTACAGGTTCAGACTGATGGGTGACTTGAAGAGCCACAGCCCAGAGATCAAAGCTATCCAAGTACGCGATAGACACAATGCACAAGTTGTACACACCCTGACATAAACCAAACTGTACTGACAATATTTCTCACACTAAATGTCAAGTGCAGAGCTGTATTCCTTTAAAAATAGAGTACAGTATTTAAAATCAAGATATTCCCTTCCTAAAGTGTTAAGAATAACTTAACTTTCCAGGATTGATTCTAAGGACAAGACCTGTATAAGCAAGGAAAGGGAAAATGTCCTAATTCCAATTCCTGCTAAATCCCATCCCACAAATTACTGCCTTATTCAGAAAGCCAAACTCACCCTGCTAATTATAAATTATACTCCTCCAATTAGGTAATGGAAACAATAACAAATGTCTTAAGTAACTAATCACAGCTAAATAATACAGCTTGTATTATGGATACCAAGTATTCCATACCGCAAAAGCACTCCCAGAACATGAACAAAGAAAGTGCAGTCAGTCTGCATAAACTCCTCAAAACAAAGAGGCTACTGACCAAAATGTAGATAATTAAAAATTATTTGGGATAATCTGAAATGCAGTTAATATATCATCATTCAGAAGCATTCTACTCCAGCATGTTACTTCATTTTAAAGATGTTATATGGGCTGTTTTTTGCCTTTGTACCATGCCACTACAAGATTTTACAAGTGGGTAGCTAAAGTGAGCTCTGCAAGACGAGTGAGTAGAATATTTCTGTCTGACTAGTCTAAATGCATGCAAAGGGAAAGACCAGACTGAAAGCTGATTACAGTGCTTTTAAACATGTCCCTTAGTGCCATGCACAGTCTGCACAGTGACTTTTAAGTGCCACATGATTATTATGTAGAAGCAAGCTAATCTTTGGTGTATATTAGCTTCAAGCTTTCAAACAGCATAATATCTTTTCATGTTACTAGTCCTGAATACAAAGAAAAATTTAATACAAACTCCAATTAGGAGCACTCCTGGATATGAATATGCTCAACAGGGTTTTGCAATTTGATATCCAAGTACTAGCACATTTATTTTAGAAATTAGAAAATTCTGGCAGCTAACTGGTGAGATTACAACAGGGCAGCAACACATGAAGGCAACCTGCATTCTGCCCCCTGGCTAGCAGATTAGTTGTAATAGTTCATGGATGAAAGGACAGAAGAAAGATACCAAAACTCTGCCTTTGCAGTGCAGTATTAAAATACTCTTGTGTGCTCATAAGCAGAACTACAGTTAGCATCTAAGAGCAGGAATTAAGAGGAAGGATGAAAGATTTGTTCCCCCCCTCTGATAAGGAGGAATGGCCAGGGATTCAGACACTCACCTCTAGTCACCCAACTGACTTAATTTTCTTGCCAGGTCAAGAGACCCACTGATTGTGCCTTCTGCTGTAAAATGGCAATAGCAGAACATCATGGGCAGGGCAGAAGGAAGCCTGAAGACAGAGAGGTGTTGAGATGATATGAGTACAGCCAGAGGCATAACAGAGAGGATTTGTTCGCTTAAAGCAACAGCTGGGTGCTTCAAGATGCAATGGTACTGCTCCAGCACTTTCTCCCCCTTCCTTGTCTGCTTCCCTTCCCACACACACAGCTTCAGCTCCTCTCTGCACAACTTATGATGCTCTATCTGTACAATAAAGCCAATTCAACTTACTAAGCAGTAAAAACCCCATGCTTTGCTTTTGTTTTGGAATTATTTTTTTATTTAGTGCTGCCAAGTTCAATCAGGTTAGATCTAGAGACAGTGAAGAGGACAGCTGGAACTATGCAGCCTGAAGAGGGATAAACAGAGCAGAGCATGGGAGAGCAGCAGGATCTTCCCTCTTCAATAATTCACTAGACTGGGAGCTATAGCATGTAACTGCCCCTGACTGATGGACACCTCAGGTGCACAGGCACAGAGAAAAGGAGCAGCTTCTCTTTGCCAGGAGTGGAGATCAAAGCCTCATCCAGAGCTCCAAGTGACCCCAAGAGATTGACAAGGAGCTCGCAAACATATACTAGAGCTGGAGCTTGATATCATTCTTTTTTAAAGACTGAAACAGTAGCAGACCAAAAATATAGGCAGGGAAGTTTACTGCCAGCTAAGAAGAATACCCTCTTTCCCTTACCAGAGAAGTTACTAAGTCTTGGTTTCAACTGACTGCACAGTGCTACCCCACCAGATTTGATATTGTTATTCAGTTTTTTTGCAAATAATATAATCTTCCTAATCTATTTTGCTTTCATAACATGCTTCAAGGACAGCCTGTGCATTTAAATAAGGGTGTAGCAAGACGCCATCTTCAGCAAGAGAAAGCTTTGGATCTGTGCAGTAGAACTTAATAAAGACATTATTGGTTGACTAGATGCCTTTGCATCCAGTGGGGCCCAACAGAACATCCAGTACCACATTAAGAATTGTTGTTAGTTTTGGAATAATGTCCCAGAAAATTATAACCACTGTGTTAGCAGAGTAACAGCACATACTGCATGCCCTAGGGTGACATTATGATGCTTGTACCCCCAGTGGGGTGCTCTGTTTATGCTGGACATAATATTCTGTGCCTTCAAGACTGGTTCTGAGAGTGAAGCTGAGGAGAAGAAGAAGCACAGAGTTTGTTATCAGAGACTGCTCTCACTCCTCCACAGTGGTGTCTGGGCATGGATGGGGCAGAACATGGCTCTCTGTTGGTGTTTAGTTAGTTCAGCTAGCTGAGGCAGAGAAGTTCCCTGGACTGGTTTTCTTTCCCTTGTTTTGGGACTGTTCGAACCTGCTCCGGGCTGGGACCCAGGGAGCACCAAGAGCTCACACTCTGTTACTGCCTCTGGGCAGTGGCCTTTCCCAGTGACAGAGGGACTGAAAACAGAGCAACCACCCACAGGAGAAACTTTGTGAATTTGTCATCTCTTTGCAGTGGTGAATGAGTTTTATCATTCAGTATTGTTCATTTTGTGTGCTGGGGAGTGTTTGGTCTGTTAAATAAACAGGTTTTTTCCACTCCTCTCTGAGGAAATTCTTCCCAAACTGGTTGGGAGGAGGGGGGGGGGTATGCGTGGGTTGGCTTTCTCGGGGGGGACCCCTTTGGAGGTTTTCTCCCAAATTTGCCCTAAACCAGGACACTGCTCTTACATCTTACCCCTGGGAAAGCTAAGGCTGTCTCTCCTTGATGCATAGAGATTTTCTCAATCTGAAGCATACCATGCACCTTGCTGGAGGCCTCAGGAATGTTTTCCTGATTACCACTGAGTCCATATTGCTTGCTAAATTTAAACATCAAGGTGAATTGTTACTTACATGCAAGACATTTACATGTAGGTCTATACCTACATGTATATTTACATGTAGGTATATACCACTGCCCTGTTACAGGGCAGTGGTATATACCTACAACATATCCATCATTCTCCTGAGTCCTGGGTAAGACCTGGGTGAATACAATTAAAAATATGCCCAGAAACATGCAGAAGCAGCAAGGACCACCATGAGGCTGTTGGCACCACCCCTGCCCACCTTTCACTTGCCAGCCTGCATGACTAAGCCTTCATTTAAAGCAGGATCCCTTGGGAACCACTGTTAGCATACATTTGGAGCACAGCTCTGTACTCATGACTCTGTGGCCAGGTGTCCTAATTCCTCTGCTGCCAGGCCTCTATGGACTGACACAAATTACGTTATTAATGCCTGGTTATAGCTCTTGGAAGCAGTGAACCAGGTTTATTGAGCAGATAAACGCACCACCTTGAAGAAGAACGTATACTTTACCTTTCACAGTACCTTCCCTGCAGTATTTATCCCTGTGGTAGTGAATTACACTGCATGAAGAAGGCAATCAGATCATAAAACCTGTATATATTCCCACACAGTGTGATTAACAGACAAAGGAAACTGCAATTGCTCACACCTGCTATATACATTTTTCCAGATGCTCAGAAAGAATGGTGATTATTGTTTTTCTCACTTTTGAAAGATAAAGAAGAATATCACCTGTCAAGCTTCAAGAGTAGATTAACCAGCCTCAGGTGAATTTCAAAATAGCAGTATTCAAAGGGCAGAGAGCACACCTAGCAGTATGTGCTGCAAAGCTCCCAGTACACTAGAAGTGCAATAAATAAATGATCATAACAATAAAGCTGTCTTGCATGTAAATAACAATTCACCTTGATGTTTAAATTTAGCAAGCAATATTTCCCACTGTACATCAGTTTTGATGCACCTATGATAAGCCAAATCATGAAGTGTTGTTCTGATGATCTTAACATCATGATGCAAGGAATGGCACATAAAAACTAGCTAAGGAGAATTTAGGAAACTGAAAGAATATACTCCTGGGAAACTGAAATAACACCAAGTGTCTTCATGGCAGTTCAGAGAAGACTCAAGGTAATCTATTTGCTGTTTAAAAAGTGATATAAAAAGGATAACTGGCATCACCCAGTTTTAGGCATTTCACAGGCATGCAATTCTCACCATATCCAGCAGAGATGAAGTTCCTTCACTGGCTGATCAAGACTCTTAACTCAGGTGGTTTTGGTTGCCTTGTTCATGGTCTCACTCTCTGCTACCTACAGAAAAAATTTAGGCAGCCTGGTTGGCTGATGTTGTGGCTGAAGCCACAGGATTCATCAGCTGGGCTGCCTCAGACATGTATGCTTGCACTAAGCATTTAATGCAAGTGAAAAAAAAAAGTCTCTTCTTCCTTATCTAATACTGCATTAATCTGACAGTCTTTATTCATATATTATTTCTCAAATAAAAGGTTTTGAAATTAATTAACCGGTTTTGTTTGGGTTTTTTGTTTGTGTGTTTTCTGAAATCAATGTCATTTAAACATGACCAGTGCCAAAAACAATCTAGTAATATGAAAAGCAGAATGAAATAATTCCATAAAAGATAGTTACTTTTTCCCCTGACACAGTAGCCTACAGGATCCTAGGTGGTCACTGCTTCCCATCAGGCAGCTTAAGAAACTTCAGACACTTTCTAGAAAAAAGAAGACAAAATCTGAGGTCTATTTTTTTTCAATAGCTAGGTAATTTCCAGACATGTGTTTAACTCATTATTTTTCAGAAACTTTTCATTTAGTTATAGCTCTTCTTACAGAAATTCCATTTTCTGCCTTCTTCCAAAGGTTTGGTTTGGTTTTTTATCCAGCACATTGAAAACCCAGATGGAGGTAGGACAAGGTAGTCTCACAGTGCTGAAGCTGCCTGATCTGGAGTGTCCTAGACTGCCTGCTCCACTGGGGCTGAGCATAAAGCTCTAACCCATGTCTCCCAGACCATCACAAACATCATTATCTAAAACCCAAACCCTTATTCCTCTAATCTTTGGAAATATATGGAAACAAATGCATAGAATGATCTTCAGGTTTGTAGCTTAAACTATACACACAGTGAAACAAAATGTGCTGCCACCAAATAAATGCAGCCAAAGGGGAAAGAGAAGGAAACTGGAGAGGTCAAGAGGACCAGAGTGGACAGCACACTGCACAGAAGCAGTAAGAATGCAATGTCCTTCCTTCCCCTCCTGCTTTACAGCTGGGTTAGGTTACTTTTTCTTATATAGACTCACTTTCTAGAGTTCTGTACTCCCGCTCATTGGTGGGAATACCAAAATCCAGCAAAACAAAACAGACGCTCAGGTAATGGCCTAAGCAGGTACACATGAAGGTTAAGGGTTTCTATACTCATTAGCGCAAGGACAGATGGCAACACAGGGCCGACCAGGAATATAAGCCCTGATATTCCCTTCTGAGCACTACTCAGTTTGGCTCATTCATAGTTCAATTCTGCCCAAACCAGCTATATTTTCTGGATGTCACCTTCTGCTAGATGTCACCTAAACCTGTACAGCATTATCCCTTTTACTCTTCATGTCCATTCCCTCATCAGTCATACTCTTCACTTATTCATAACAATGTGGTTTGAAAAAAAGCATTTTTTCTTATTTGGTATTTTTCCAACTCTGTGCCATTCCTAGTCCACTAATATTTGCTTCAAGAAAAAATATTCAGCAGAACATACAGTGTGTATTCAGCAGAAGCTGCTGTGTAGTGTTCTCTGTTGAAGAGAGAACAGCAGCTAAAGACAGAACTGCAGCTGAGACTGTTATTCCTGAACTCAGGTTACTAAAACAAGAGTTTTCATCACCAGCTTATCATCATTATTGCAAGGAACACTAATTTCTTTTTTAGTTTTTCAATCAATATCAATTTGATTGTCTGGTTTTGTATATAAATGCACCCAATATAGATGTTCATGGTTTTAATCCATTCTCTAGGACATTTTTCTTTCTCTTCTAAGGCATCCTGGTTTTTTGTCTTTTCACACTGTTCCAATTAGGAATGCTTTTTCTTAATTCCATATTTTCTATGGCACATCTAGATTTAAAAAAAAAAAAAAAAAAAAAAAAAAAGCCCTGTAACCCTGAAAGCCTAAACTGGCACCAAATTGAAGGCTTTTAAAATGCAATGCTTCTAAATTTTCTTTCAAGACAGAAGTAAGATTACAATGTTTTTCTTGGCATGCCATGTTCCCTTTGAAATACTGAGACTATTCTTGATATGTTCTCGTTTTCCTTGTATTTTATTTTAACAAGATATGTCCTTTGGGAATGCATCATGAGTCCCTTTTCATAGGTTGGCTCTGTCATCTAACTATGGCATCTCTCCAGTGCCAAGTATGCAATGTATATTTTTGTTAAATGTTATTTAAGTGAGGTTGAGAAATTCTCACAGACCCACGCAAGTCTCACAGATTTTGACACCAGATGTGATATCTAGTGGTAACCCCAGAAAAAAAGAAAAAAGTGGTTTTTGCAGGAAAGCCAGGTAAACAAGTGTTGGAGCTGTTGAAATAACATGAAAACCTTCTTGAAACAGACTCACTGAATTCAATACAGTTCTCAGTTACGAGTTGCTCAGAAATGTCACAAGTCCCGACACCCTGTTCTAACAGAATGCTGCTAAAAGCAGTTTCAAAAACTTGAGTGACAGGAGATAAAGGAATGTGGACACATGGACGGAAGGAGAAAAATGTGTTGATAAAGATGAGTGCATTTGATCAGAAAACAGTGACAATGTGACTTTAAAAATGCAACTTAAAAAATCTGTCCCCTAAATTCCACAGTATCATGATTTTTAAGCCAGTATCAGAATCCTTTGAAGGGCCACAGTGTCAACCTTACAGTGACTGGGCTGCCTGTACTGAACACACATGCATGGTGAGCAGTCCATGCAATCCATTGGTCAAATACAACTGTAATGACTGCTTCAAGGCTTTCTAAAGCTTAAATGTGTTCATGGATACTGGACAAGAGAAACAAAGAGATATGTAGGCTGTTTGGAACAAATTGTTACATTAGTCCTCAGAGATCCTTTCAGTTGTGGATACAGTTTAGAGGCTAAAATTTTTCTAATGTCTAAAAAAATTCAAAATAAAATTAGTCTGCACTAGCAGGAAATTAAAATCTTGACAGGGATACTTCAGGACATTCAGTGAATGTGACAGGCAAATCATTCATCCAGCTTGCTGGCAGCTTATGTTCAAATCCATTATTGACACTCTTCTATTTTTCCACAGTACAGCACTTGAGGATCTCCTGAACAAAAAAGACCCAAAAAAACAACAAACAAACAAAAAAATACTTCTGGAATGGTTATGATCTCCACTTGTAGTTTCAAACAATTCAGTTTCTCTTTTCTTCTCTCATTGCTTGATGCAAATATAGCACAGAGTACTGTAATGCAAAACTATATTCTCAGTTTCCCTTTGATACAGCTTTCTGGACATCCACAGCATATGGAAATCATGTGAGAATTCTTGCTTGTCAGTTCCAAGTTCAGACTGTCTTGGAATTTTGAAATATTTATTAGAGAATTGTATCATCCTATTGCATCCCTCCCAAGCTTAGTCTTCATTTCCATTTTTCCCCCTTTCTTCTCCAAATACACAAAAATTAATAATTATTGTTGCTATTGATGAAGAGGATGAATTCCAGGGTTATGTGATATGGCAGATAAACAGAAAAACTATCCTTCTTGTGCAAACCACACATACATTATGCTAAACTTGGTGCAGAGAAAGCAGACCTCACAAGTTCTTGGTAACCTAGTTTCTACCACTGCTTGCAGATGGAATGAGATGACTGGTGGTGGTAGGAAGGCTGAGAAGAAGAGGGGGTTTCAAATGACATACCCTTGGTAATTCATTGCAGAAATTAAGCCTAATAAGTACAGCTGCTTCATGGCTGTGAAGATGTTTCACACGGCCAGCACTGCCCTTGACAGCAGGTGGGGTTTTGGATAAACAGCACCAGGAAGCAGTTAGCAAAAGACAAAAGAAACACTCTTGGAAAAACTATGTTGGAATTTGATCAACATGTTTTCCAGACAGCTCAGCTCCTAAGAGAAACACAGATTATTTCAGTTCAAAAGCAATATCCAACTGGGGAAAAATCCCAAAGATAAAAAACTATACAGCAGTAATTCTTGGTCAGAAGAGTTTGAGCTAATCTTTGTGTGATACATATCAGCCACTGCTTCAGCTTTATCATCCAAATTTGAAGACCCAGTGTTAGACTTCAGCCTGAAAAGGAATGGAAGAAAGGAAAGGAGGGATATCCCACAGAAATGCTGCTTCCAATGTGGGCTCCTCCTGGGACCACTCTAACCTGGGTTCTGCCATCCCTCTCCACCACTGTATGTTGCAGAGAGACAGCAGTGCAAGTGTGCAAAGGCAACATTCAGCTGCTGTGAGAACCACTCCTGGATGGGCACAGGTCTAAGACCTATTTTAATCTGCAGGGTTGCTTTCAGTGCATCCCTGTTCCTGAGGAACTCAGACATTTGGGACCTCAGACACTCATTTAAAAGGCTGCCTGCAGGATGAGGAAAAAGAGATAGTAGCTTCATTGTGGAGGTGCAGCATGATTATCCGTCTCCAAAGAAAAGCTCTGCAGAAAATAGGGCTTTCCCAGACCAGTTTCAGATTTCTGGATGAGATTATCTCCAGCACAAAGTTCACTATCTTCTACTCTGAATATGAGTCACACACACACATACAGAACCACATACAGATAATATAACTATTTTAAAAGAGGCCAAAAATAAAGAGAGCACAAAAGTCCTCTTTAGAATAAATGGGAGTGGGAAAACCATATCTAGCAGATGACAATTGCACCAGTTAATGCACTTCTGGAAGACATTCAACCCTGTGATGTGCAGCATATAAGAATCAAAACAAAACTTACATAACATTGCATTACATTGACATAGTTTTCTAGGTAGAGGCACTGGCTGGAATTCATATAAACATATCCATGGAAAAATAATATTTCATCCACATGTACAAGATTTACCAAATAAGAAGAAGTATCACAGCACTTGGCAATTATCATAACATGCACTTCATAAAGTGTAGCTATGAAAAACAATATCCAGTGTTTCCTAATAGGAAATAGCTAATATGGGAGAAAGTGGGTTTTATTCAATTGTCTCCTGCCTTGCAAGGAAACAATTTTATCCCATGGATACTATACAACACACCCCACACAAGTCTAGGCTTGGTAGCACTCCATATTTTGATTTTGATGCAACACCAGGACATATTTCACGTTGTCCTAATTCTTACTTTGCTCCATGTAAAGCTATTTCGGAAGCATTTAAATCTCAACATCTGAAATAGAAACTTTAATTAACATTTCAGCTATGAAGACTATTTTTAAAAGAGATATGGCGTAGCTCTTATCCTGCTAAGCAAAAATTCAAAACATTCAAACTGCATGTTAAACATTACAAAACAGAAAGTGAGGGTCACCAGCAGCCTCATTTGTAAGCACGTGTAAGTACTTTTGTTCTTGATAATTAAGAACTAAGCAAAACCTTACCATGAGATTTGTCAGCAAACTTGTATAGTTGCACAACACCTTGGAAAAAGACCTAAATAAACCCAGCCTTTGCAGAGAATGTAGAAGCACTGCTTCCATTATATTTCAGGGTCTGTATACTTTTTTTAAAGAGTTCTGAATCAGATCCCAATGACTTCAACATAAACCCTTGACAAAGAGTTGAGCAAAGCATTCTTCTCTTCATATTTTTCCTCATGTGGTGAAACAAAAGGCACGAAATTATTCCAGAAACCTTGATCCAAATAGTTAAAAGGAAAGAACTGAAGGAGTGCCTGATATTACCATAGACTCAATGTAAAATTAATTTACTTCCCCAGCCTGTCATTGCTCCTGTTCAATCCAGACACCTATGCTTCTTCTGGCCCTTTTGCTACCACGGCAATCTGCTCAAAGAATTCTCTCAAGCTGTGTCTATAGTGTGGGAACCAGCAGTGTTTTGAAAATCTCAGGTGTAGGCATATCTGACATGTCTTATCTTGACCCGGGGTGTATCAAGAGCCTGAGCCACTTGTTGGAATCCAGCTTACAAGGAAGGAAAGGTGTACAAATTGCTTTCTCTTCATTTTTCATCCTGTTATAAGAAGAGAATGTAGGCAGGCAGAGTGGGACGACATCACAATGTGGTCCAGTAGGTGCTCTCATTTAGACCTTGTAAGAAACTGTACAAGGAAGTAAAAAAATAAAATTTACTTCCTTCATATCCTTAATATGGTGCTTATCCAATGATTTTGCACATCTTTAAAGCACAAATCAAAGTTACAGGCAAAAACATAACTAAATTTCAGTCCACACAACCTTTTTATGAGGGCACATAGTGATAGGACAAGGGGGAATGGCTTTAAACTGAAAGAGGGTATGTTTAGACGGGATAGTAAGAAGAAATTCTTTACTGCGAGGGTGGTGAGGCAGTGGAACAGGTTGCACAGAGAAGTTGTGGATGCTCATCCCTGGAAATGCTCAAGGCCAGGTTGGATGGGCCTCTGAGAAACCCAGTCTAATGGAAGGTATCCCTGCCCACAACAGTGGAGTTGGAACCAGATCTGTCCCTTCCATCACAAAGTATTCTATGATTATGACATCATTACTAGCAATGGAATAATTCCTAAGTTGTGAAATTACTTTAAAAAAAAAAAGAAATCAAAAGAGACTCACAAATCCAGCTACCTGAAAGGAGATAACAGAAATCACAGCTTCTACACCTGCAACATTAGGCTGAGCAACTATCACAAACAATGGCATGATGGTGGCTCTGAGAGTAGCACAAGACTGCACAAGAGGAATCATGAGGAACACAGACACATTGATTTTGGAAATCACTGAGACTTATCACAGCAAAACATTATTCAGAACTGCATGATCATAAATGAAGTCTTCATAAGCATTTAGGAAATTACATTCTATCTAATTCTAAAAATTGGTTAGATCACAACCAAAGATACTTCCCTTATTTCAAGACACGAAAGATGAAGTGGTAAGTGTGCCACCAAGCACCTTTGTTCTTTGTCAAATCAGGAGCACAGTCCACAGAATAAGAGTGTGTGTGTTTCACTTACAGAGAAATATCTTGATGCATCTTGAGCTGTAAAGGAAGAAATGTAAGTTCTTTATGTATGTCTGAAGTAGGAAAAAAATATCAGAACTCCCTAAACATACTAGACAATCTGTCCAAAGCTCTGCAAAAATCAAATATTTTAGGAATAGAAGGCCCTTCACTTCAAAATGGCACTTAATTTATTTCAGTGAAGCCACTACAACTTACTGTGGGAGGAAAAGCATACAAAACATTTACAGTTGGAGATGCCTGAGATGAAAAGTTCCCAAGAAAGTCCAAAAAAGGCTGGCAAAGCCAGCTCCTCAAAATTGCTAATGTAATGCTAGCAGCACTTCTATTATTACATAATGGATTTTACAGGTATTCAGCCATTATTTTTTCAGGAAGAATCAGAACTATTTACTGTCATATGAAAGTTCCAGATGTGGAAGAATGTTAATTAAACAACAGTTCTCAGCTCTATAATTCTGATTTCAGTCATGACTGACTAATTACCCAGCTTTATCAGTTGAAAACAAACTGTTATCTTACAGAAAGTTATTGAAACCATTTTTAAAATATCTCCATTTGCTCAGCCAATCTAAATATCAGATTTTTTTTCCAGAATCATAGAAGATGATTTAACTTCTTTTCCTGGAACTGAAAATCAATGCTATGTGCAAGCAGAGTATTAAACATGGTTTAACATCAGAGCAAGAATTACACCACAAGCAGCAAAAGGCTCTTGTAAGACTGCAGTCAAGCCAATTGTGGATTGTGCCTTTCCAAGATCTCCACTGCTCAGAATTCTTTCAGATTTGTAAGACATTCCTGTTTGGCATATTCCAAAAATAGTGTTATAATTCATAGCTCTTCACCATGATTAAATTTATCCTTTTTTAATGAAGAGAAACATAGAAACGTCTACTCTAAATTGTGTGTTTTCTCCAGTTATATGCATAACTCCATCATTTTTGAGGGAGCTAAAACTCCCAAAGGCCACCGTTGCCCCTTAACCTGGTGGATTCCCTTCCATAGTCCTCCCCAATTTCTTTTTTTTGTTCTGCTCTGAATATGAACATTTTTTAAATCACTTTTAGAGTTTATATTCAAGAGAAACTTGGTGATTTTCTGCTATGAAAAAATATTAACTACAAAATTCAATGTAGGTTCTGAAAGGAATGTAACTGTCATTACAATATATCACTGTTTCCCTTTTCCCTTCCCCTCCCTTTCCCTTTCCTCTCTCCTCTGCTCTCCTCTCCCCAAACCACTCCTAATGACACTTTGCTTTACCTTACTCTGTGATGAACTGTGAAACTCTTTTAAGAGTGACTGTCACACAGCACATCCACACAAATTTTTGTCATGCTATCTACTCCATCCAGATGCAATGCAATCTATTTTTACTACATCTGGAAGATGGTTGAGATTAGGTCAGATGGTTAGAGCATAGTGCTAATAATGCCATGGGTGTGGGTTCACTTCAGAGTCAGACTTGAGGATCCCTGTGTGTGCCTTCCAACTCAGAATATTCTGTGACATTAAAGTGAATGAACAACTGTTAATGACAATTGATACAAAATGCCTGTCTTTATTGTTCATGCTGTCAGTCTGATAATACTGCTCTGATTACAGGACTATACTAAAACCAATGAAGTTATATTAAATTACTACCTGTTGCCACATCCTAAAACTTGCATAACTAAGGTTTATGAGCTGCTACATGCAGCATCTTCGAGTTCTAAAGTCTCTTCTCACCAAAAACCAGCAGAACCTTCTTGTGGATTTCATACACAGAAAGTAGAGGCAGATGGGATGAGCTGAGCAAAAATACTTGGCAGAATTCATGCACTAATAGATCCAAAGATAGAAAAATGTAAATTAGCTTTTTTCTTTTTATGTTGGAGTCATAGATTTCAGTTCAATACTTCGTGGATAGACTCAGTCCAGTTCTTCATGGATAGACTTCCTCCACTGTCCTCTATTTAGGGAAAATACTTATTATCATTCAAAAATAACAACTGATCTTCCTTGTCATAATTTCAGGGATAGATAGCAGCTTCTCTGAACAGGACAAAACCACCAAGCATGTTTGTTGGTGGGTTTTATTAATCTCAAATCATAGTCATTACTTTTCCTGATACTGGTTTGTATTCACACACTGACTCTGCTTCTTGCTTACTGTAAATCTCCGGTCCTACTTTTGTCTTGCACTTACTGATTCTGCTGGCTCTGAAACTTTGGCACTCTGTCCTGCTCCACCTTCTCCCCTGAGTTGCCTTCCTCTCCTCCCTCTAATGATTGGTTTCCCTAAATTCCATTCATTAGAGAGGTCAGGAACAGACAGCATCCCAGCCACATGGAAAAGTGTTTCCTCTACTTCCCATTTTAGGATAATCTCTGTTCCAGATGTTTACAAGCATTACCTGGTTGTGAATTGCTAGTGTGCATTTGCTCTAAAATGGCAACAGAGTGTAAGAGTATTAAATTGCAAAACACTGAGAGAAACAGCAGAAATTGCCATGTTGGTTGTTACAGCTGCTTGCCACACCTATAATTAGCATTGTCTCACAATTCCCATTCAATGATGGGTTTTTTTTAGTCCTGAATACTTCACCAGATCTCCATCTCTGTAGCTTAAATTTTCCATCTGGACATCTGCTTTGAGGCAGTACCAGTTATAATGGAGCAACAATGTATAAAAATGAATCCAAATAAAAGTCTGCCTTGCCCACATTTTGCTCATGTCAAAGAAGGAAGGTTAACTTTTTCTCTGGGAGCTTTTATATCCCCATATTTGGAGAAAGAAGTTTGAAGCTTAGCAGGGAATAGTCTGGTATAAGAGAACTTTTTCTCACATAAATGGGAGGAGACATGAAGGAGGGTAGCCTGGGACAGAAATCTTAAGGATTAAATTTTGGAGGAGTAAAAATGTCAGAGTGAAGAGAAAAAAGCTGTCTACACAAGGCAGAGGGATCAAAGCCCTCCAAGATGTGGTCCCCTTCAGAGGAGGATCTCACAATTCTGCTGTAGCAAACATGACAATTCTGCTGTAGCAAACAAACTCCCTACACCCTGGGGAGGGCACACAGGAAGGGTGGGTCCATGTCCAGTTAACCTAAAGGCTTCAGATGGCTCACACAGGGTATCCATATAATTGCCATCTTGGTGCAGATGCTTCTTAGTGTTTAAAAATCTCATTAAGTAGGGCTTATACTGTGAAACATTTTCTATTCCTCTGAAGCCCTGTGAAATGGCACACAAGAAACCTGTCACAGAAAAAAAAATCTGAGACTGCAGAAAGGAACAAGGAAATCATGCAGTTGTTTCCATCACCCTATCTTCATTTCCCCTGCAATACAATACCTTTTCTTTACAATACAGTTTTTCAGGAACCTTCAGTATGTGTTCTGCAGGAATATCTACCATTGGTTTGCAAAGACCCTGAACCTCATTCAATGCACACCAGATCTTACACAGAGATGCCTTCCAGAGAGCACTATTGGCTCTTCAGGCTTGCTTCTTCTTCTTCTGCAGAAGTTGTAAAGCATGTGGTAAAGTAGATTTATATCTTCCAGAACAGAAAGGATCATTCCACAGCTGAATACTTCCAAGAATAAATGGATTCTATATTTGTCTCTGCCACAGACTTCCACAAAAGGTACTTCATGGACCTGTGTTCTTTCAGAGATATGTACAGCTCCTTAGTACATGTAAAGAGTGAAGTGCCTGTGCTTAATAAATCCCTTGACTATGCTTGTTTTTCAGCCTGTCTGCTGTCTTGTCCCCAGATACCTCAACTGGAAGTCTGAATCTCTGCTACTCAGAACACAGGCCAGCCAGAAGACTCAGAACTGGAGATGGCTGAACTGACATGTCCTGACTCCCAATAATGTGGGAAGGAAGTCAGAGTCTGCAAATCCTTCAGCCCTGCAGCTAGAAAGAGCAGCCACACTGAGATCCAGATACTTTTCCTGAAGAAAGCATTTAATGACTTGTTCCTTCTGGTAAACCTGGACAGCCACTGCATGTGAAGCCTCTGATCAGATTTTCAAGGTGACCCTAAAGTCTGGGAAGAATGATAAGCAGGAGTCCATGATATCAGAAGGCTAATTAATTACTTTATTATACTATATTTTTCTACACTATCTTACACTAAATCTAAACTGAAACTGAACAAGAACTCAACTGCACAAAATCTCATGAGTGACTCCTGACCAAGCATCAGGACACAGCTTGCAGAGGTTGGTCAAGAAAACAAAACATTCACACCAGAATCCAATTACCAAATCCCTTCAGGTAAACAATCTTCCATAATGCATTTCACTTGTGCCCAGACACAGGAGAAGCAAATGAGATAGAATTGTTTTGATCATTCTCTCCTCTGCTTCTCTGAGGTTCAGAGAATGTGAATCCCACTGCCTCCTGTAGCTAAACCACACTTTTTCTTCTTTGTCAGTGTCCTAGGTGCACCAAGATTCCTTACCGGTGTTGATGAAACTCACCTGGGGCCTCTCCCACCACCCTGCCCAGGGTCTAGGACTCCATTTCAACTCAGTCTAGAGTCATCAGTCTCTGAGCTAGAGATGCCACAGGAGTGCCAGCCTCTAGCTCTGCCTCTTGCCTGGACTTCAGATCCACACTGCAGTCTTGTCTCCAGCACTGTCTCTGGCCTCATCTCCTTGTGTTCCCAGGTGGATGGATACCCTGGATGAATCCTGGATCTGGGTCATCACTCCTTCAGTCTGGAGCTGTTGATGGAGCCTGTTACCAGCACCTAGCTATGCCCATCATGTTTGGGTCTCATTGGAAAGCACCCCATTGGTTAGAGCACAGCCTGAAGTGGGGTGACTGTCAGCCCTGAGGTCCATGTCCCACAAAGGAGAATGCTGCTAAGGAGTAATAGACAGCCTACACTTGGGTTCACTTATAACACACTCAGTCTCCAGCTAAGAAATCGGTCAAGCTGTGGCAAGAAATCATTCTCCAGAACAGCAGGTAAGACAAGCACTGCCCAAGTCTTGCCTCTCCTGGACACAGGGTATATGCCCAATTAAAATCCTGTTTTCTTGTTCTTCCATTTTATAACTACTGTTCCCTTACAGGAGTCACTGCTGACTCTAAATCTGAGAGCTGATGTTCCTCATTCATCTCCCACATACCTCCCCTTTTTGAAGAGTACAAAGTACCTTTTACAAAATGCTTTGGCAGTGCATCAGATTCCTCCAACCCCAAGGACCTTTTCCTTTCAGAAATTACATCTGAGTTGGACACTGACACCTATAAAAAGCACTCTCTTGAGTGCCATCTGTCAATGAGCCTTCAGCCAGGCTATAAAATAAGGGCACTGACAAACACGTGCCAAAACACAATGTACGTCAGTTTGAGCATCTACAAAAAACATTCCCCGTGATACAAGCAGGGCAGAAATCCTATATGATTCCTCAGCCTCTTCTGCGTCAGCCTCCTATCAGAGTTGGCATTCAGTGCTGCCTTTCCACCTTTTTCCATCTGTCAGCTTTGACAAAGAGAATTTTATCTGCCTCTGCCAGTTTTAACACCAGAGTCAAGATGCTGAGTGGCCACAATGAGTGCAAAACCTGTGATGCAGTTTGAAGCAAGTAGAGACAATGTTTTCCTGGAAAAATATATCCAAAGCAGATGTAAGCCCATTGAACCTAATGTATGAGTCTACAATAGGACTGGTGATAGGAAAAAGGCCTGATAATTAGGATGGAGGATGCTCACCCCAGCTCTGCTACTAACATGCTGTGTGACCTTGAGCTATTTCTCTCTCTGCTCACCTCTGTCCTTTTGATCACCTTGGCCATTCCAGTTAGAAAGTTAACACTTTCTCCAGGTACCTCATTTGACCAATTCTATTACCATTCCCAGGACATTTTAGGTGGTGCAAACACCTCCAGTGAGATGGCACATTCCTGCATGGTGAGTCCACACCAGGCAAATATGCATAGCTTGGTGGTGATGGTGATGGCTGTCTCTTGGAAAGAGAGGTGTGCATTCTTAGCAGTAGCAGTTTCTGACTCTGTGCTGGCCGATGGGCAAGTGCAGGAGGAAATGTAGGGGTGTCTGACAACTGCCAGAATATCTGCTTCCCATCCTCTCACAGATAAAGACAGCAGGCTGGATTTTGTTGTGTGTACCACTTCGACACATCTGCAGCACAGCCAGAAGGGTCCAGCTGGAGACACCTGCTGTGGCCAGCTGAGCCAGTACAAGCCTGAAAACCCAGCCACTGCTGTGGAGGAAGACCAGTCCATCCCTGCAACACCTCACTGGACTTGTGAGACAAGGGCAAACTCACCTGGCACTAGACCAGGAATGAAGGCATGCCCTGACCCTGCAGGGTAGTGTCCCATGTTCAACTGTGAAATCCTGAAAAAGACAATTCTCAGGGAGATGCAGCAAGTGTGGGGAGGAGCAGGGGAAGGCCCAAGGATAGCCTCCAGTAACCTCAGCAACAGAGCAGTGGGAGGAGAGGTGGTACTGAAATGGCTGCTAGGGACAGCAGGCAGTAAAGCCACAGAACTAATCAGCTCATTTGACTAATGATCTTGATTACCAAATATATTTCCAAAAATCCCATGGGAAGCTCTTAGAAATAACATTCATACTGAAGATGGTGCCTATTTCTATGACTATTCTGACCGCAAAGAATGTTTCATTTTATTGTACTCTTAATACTGAATGAGCAAATAAGGAGCGATGAAGCAGAACAAGTGAAAACTGCCTCTGCAAAGACATTTATTACCCATACCATTTTCTGCACTAGTTTCATGAGGAGCTATCACTGGGAAATGAGACAAATTACGAGGTTGGCACTTGCAGGTCCCAAGACCTTTCCTCTGTGAAACTAATAATGTTAAGTGATATACAGTGACATGTCTCTGGCCACCATTACATCAGGAGTTCAGGGACCAGAGAAGGGATGAAGATAAGTAAAGAAAACAGTTCTAATCTGAGATTTTAGGCTATGTGGTATAAAATTAACTACTAAAAACAAAATGGGAAATAATTATAGTACACTCTTCCAGTGTATTATTTTGCTTTATCTCAAAATTTCTCTTTCCTAAAGTAGATACTTTGGATATTTGAAGATTTGTAGCTTCTCTTATCTCCTGTTTTGATTAGAGCCTTTAAGAATAGCATTAAAATAAAGAGTCAAAAAGAGAAGACAAATTGGGAATTCAACCACTAATCCCAAAATAGAAAAGGAAAAGATGTTAGTCTTGTTTCCTGACATGAAAGGTCCCAGGAGGAAAGATAGCAGGCTGAAAAAAAGAGAAAAGCCTCTTTCCATGACATTTTTCAGATTTTTTCCTTTTTTTTTTGGACCACAATATTGTCAAAATCAAATCCTTCTCCCCAACACTTTTGCATTAAAATAGCATTTTCTAGTGGAACACTTCTGTCAAAATGTCATGACCAACTCTATTCAGCAACTTCTGTTGCCGTGGAGATCTTATCAGGGTTACAAATGCAGCATTAGAAATAATATTTTCTCAGCCAAGCTGCTCCTTGCTCCTTGCTTTTCCAGCAAAGGAGTTTCTCAAATCCTTGCTTCCAAGAGCATTCACCTGCAAGGAGAGCAGGGTAGGACAGCCTGGAGATTGCAACACTTCTCAGGAAAGTTGAGTCATTTTGAGATATACCTAGCCTACTTAAAACAGTTATTAAAACCTTATTTTTTTAATTTATCTTCCTTCCTAGCCAAACATATCTGGGAATCTCTAGGCTCTGAGTAAATGTTTGACAATGTTTTCCTCTAAAGGTAACAAGCCAAACTCTCCATGCCTACATCTGCCTTTTAAGCTACGCCTCCTTTTTCCCTTGGAAAGAAAAAAAAAATCGATCCAGTCTTTTTATGGTTTCAGTTTATATTGCCTCTATCTCTGTCTATTTTTAGGGATCAGAGAATGGTAGGCAGCAGATAGCAGTTGATACCAGGCAGTGCTGAGTGAGAACGAGGCTCCAAGGACAGTAATTAAACTATATTTCTTAGTAGTGCTTCCAGTTTGAACCCTCGAAGCATAGATCACACCCATCTGGACATAGATAATTCAAGCTTCTCAGACAGTGACATGGTTTTGTCTGTGTTTGTACACATGGATGTACACACCTCTTTACTCAAGTAACAGTCACTGGCTACATCACCCCTGACCTGATAAAACCAATGGAGTGGAGTGTTTACAGCAGTACCCTTTTTATCCCTTAGGGGAGTTACTCTGGGACAAGTCTGCAATATGAGACAAACCCACATTCTGCTTTCATTCATAAAGAAGAAGGCTGCCTTTTTTAATCCAGACATCCCTTCCTCCCTATCTTTACTGACAGCATAGTATTCATGAAGCTCCATGATTACCAGCTCCAAAACCAGATCTTCTGCACCTACCAGAGAAATGTCCTCACTATTCCTTGCCCTAAATGCTCCCAGCCCCAGTTTTTCTGGTCTACAAACCCTCAATAACATGGTAAACTCTTCTCTAAGGCTACAGGAAACAGACCCAGAAGTGCCACAGCCACGGAACATTAGGCACTCATCCAGTATAAATTCACTCTGCTGGTTCAAATGCAATAAGAGAATTTTTGTTGGATTTATTTTGACCTGGCAGGTTTTATGTTAGATCAAGTACTGCCCATCTTTGCACAGCTCCTCTAAAGTGTGACTAAACACACAAAGCCAATATCCACACCAGAATGCATTCAACAGGAATAGGATAGTGTGCCCACCCATCACTTGGCTCAGGTTTGTTACCCCATGTGATCCAGGAAGGGATATATTGGGCAGGAACAGTCATGGTATCAAGGCTGGGAGGAATTCACAATCCATACAGAGGTGAAAGATTCTCCCCTGGATTGTAGGATTATGATTGGGTCTGTGGAAACTCCAGTTTAAACCAGGACCACCTTCAGTTTGCTCTCTTATAAGGGTGCAGGAAAGGGCCCACACCCCAGCAGTGCAGGCTAGCTGGTTGTACCTTGAGAGTTTGGCATCAGTCCTCTGAAGTAGGGCTGAAGTAGTTTCCTCATCCTAACTGGACCACTCCTTAGTGACAGTATCTGGACTCCTCAAAACAGAATACTTACAATGATTAACAGAGTCTGTCATTCCACATGCAAAGCTATTGATGATAGGTTTATCACTCCTCAAACGTGTCTTTAGGTTGGAGAATTTTTAGCCACTTGTGGTTTTACAACTTTCCCAACCTTTGACCATGCTATGCTTAAGCAATTCAATAAAAATGACTGTTTCAGCAACATCTGAAGATAGGAAGTAGGGAATAACCAGTGTGCTTTCAATACCTTAGTGGCATAATAGTGAATAAAAAAACTTTAATCTCTGCACAGTGTGAACCTAGAATGCTCTCAAAGTGGCCTTATTGAAAAAAGATGGTTAAAGAGTAATTGTGCAGGGTGCCTTTTATGTAAGCCCAAGGAAGCAGCAAGGAAGCAAGAAAAGGGCTCTGCTCTTGCTAGGGAAGGTGGAAAATTTGAGAGCATAGTTTCACAGTAACCAATTTTCAGCAAAAACGTCCCATCCTAGAGTTCCATCTATGTCTCCCATTGAAGGCCAAGCAGGATCTTCACAACTTCATTGTGAAACACCACACCTGCACCACCACTCCTGAAACCCTACTGTGAACTCCACAAAAGAGCCAGAGTTATAAACAAAGCAAAGGTTAATTTTCACAATGGATTAGTTCCTTGATCTGGCTCATGCCTTCTGCACTGGCTGACTGAGGAGCTAGCTCCTTGCAGTGCAGGGAAAGGAAAGAGTACATGGAGGGAAGGAGAAGGAAGTAGAAAACCTGTTATCTGTCACTGCCACAAAATGCCTCATATTGTGGAACCACAGCCTAAGGTCCCACTCTCTAGGAAGTCTAACCTCTTGAAAAGTAATCCAACCAACATCCAAGAAAATAAATCAGGCCTTCTTGTGCCGATAGGTTTGAATGTGGCACCCTGATACACCACTGCACGCTGCTGTGTATGACTGTCTGGTAAAGAATCCTTCAATTTATAATGATTTAGGCAATTGTATTTTGACTAAGACTCTTCCTTTGTAAAACAAACAAAAAACCAAAACCTCTCTCTCTTCTATGTTACAAATACTTACAATGACATGGGAAATGCCAAGGAAAATGCTATGAGAAATTAACAGATACTTCAAAAGACTTTGGACACAAGGGAAATGTAGACTATAAAAATCCCTACGTTTGTTTCAAGAAGCAACAATAACAAACTCACAAAACATCTAGTTGTTTTCGGAGTCAGCAAAGTGATTGACATGCTCTTCAATCTCATCTAGGAAATTAATCTTCTATCACCTAAATCTAAGAAAAACAAATAGCTAAAATGCATGTACAACTCTTCCTTAAGTCACCAAACTACTGAGCAGTAGTTTATCATTATTCAATGTAGTTGCCTAAAGCTTTCCATTCAGCTGTATGACCACTATAGAAAAGCATTGTGAACTGTAACTGCAGTATTCAACAGATTATAAGCTCTGATGAAGGACTTTATATCCCCAATGTAGATCATGTTACTAAGGTCAAGGAAAAGAGAAGATTTTTATGAGCAGATCTCTGCCACATCTTTATTTGAAGAAATAAATACAACTTTCAGTTTTATGCACCTGTACTCAAAAAGGGAGCCAATAAAACTCAGGAAATCAATCTTCAGTGTTTCCCAATAAAAGCTATCTGCTTGTTCAGATCTGCTTGTCAGGTTTTGTAGGCTAGCTAAAAATAATCAGTGAGATGAAAGTGTAAAAGAGAGAGCTTGGCCTTTTACATGTTCTGTGCATTAAACTCTTTGAGCATTCCTTCTTAACCTCCATTCTGGAGAGCCTCATTAGTATAATTTACAAGGAGTCTTTAATTCACCTTGTCAATATTATCAGAAGTTCTTTTCTATACTTTGTCACCTACTACCTGTTCAGAGAAAGGACAAACCTGGCACAGTTACAATAAACCAGTTCAGGGATGTGAGTTGCATTCATACCTATGCTGACAATTGCTCTGCTGTCCTGGAAGCTCTCCTATCACTTACTCTGCTTCTGAGATTTGGAAATTCTTGTGTCCACACAAGAATTCAGACCCTTCAGATGGAGGGCTGTGTCAAGTGGGCAGCCTAGTGTAAAAGGTATGAACAGTCATTGAATTGAGGACAAGGAAGAGCCTCCCCAGAAGGGAGTTTCCCCCATCATCCCCAGCCTACCCATGTCTTAACTTTTAGGCAACACTGGTCATCCATCCCATTACTAAAGGGCGCACTTAAGCACCTAAAAAGAGGATAGATTCTCATTTAGCCTAGGCATACTCACACAGCCTAGGATAAACCAAGAAAAAGAAGTAGGGTTCAGACCTGTGTAATTCAGCATTTCATGTATGATGTTTTAGGTAGTTGCAGACTGCTTTTTATTTTACTGAGACACCTGCTTTTCAATGGGGTGCCATGGAGCTACAGGATATAACAGAAGGTTGTGAGTTCCACCTGGGGAGCCAGGATCCTGCAAGGTAAAAGCCACTTTGACAATGCTCAAGTTCCTGGCAGATTTAACCATTGGTACCAGTGACAGAAATAAATAACTTTTACTTTCATCTAGAAGAGCTGCAGTAATTAAATCCACAACTTATTTTTCTGTTAATTGTGTCAGGTAGTTTTCTGCTAACAACTACTTGCTGTGCTCCCTCTGGGCCAGATTTGTCATTTGTCCCCCCTTGATACCAATGCATTTGCAAGTCATATTCTTCACGGTCATAAACCTCCTTAATGATTAAGTTAACAGCATGAAATTCCAACTTGTAGGACTCACAAAACTGGACTTTGGAAAACTACTGCCTTTTTTTTTCCATGAGATAAAAAGGTGCTGTAGACATCATGCCATGTGGAGCTGCTTTCTGTTTGAGTTTGTTGATATTTTTATCCAGTGTTCTGATTTTTGGATGAAATAAATAATTATAAAGACAAAAAACCATCCTTCAAAGCAAGCTATGAAGTATTTTGGTTAAGAATATGAATCTTCCCTATGTCTTACCTTCTACAACACTGCTAGATAAAAATAAAATCAGGCTATGCAGAAAATAAATAATCTTGCAGAAGTAAACTATTATGCTGTTGTATGTTTGAAAAATAGAGAAAATATTTTAAGATAACTCTAGAGATGCATGAGAAAAATATTTGTGTTTTATGAATGCTCAAAAATATATGAAAAAATTCATTTAATTCCAGAAGAAGACCCAGCAATAAGGGGTCTTGTAAGCAATGCTTACAATACAAGCCTGTGTCAAGCTCTACACCTGCATATGATAAAGAGAGCCATATGAAAGGATAAGGTCATCAACTAGCTGATGATAGAGACTTAAGCCTTCTAAATCACATGGCAAAGATAAATTAGAACTATCTGCCACCTACATCAGATGGTGAAGGAGGCAGGAACACAATGCTCTGGACACCAATTAGTGGCATAATGGAGCCAGTATCTCATGTTCTAGTGTGTCAAATTCCAGCAGTGCCAGTGAGATCAGAGCAGAAGTCACAGCAAGGTCACTGCGATCTGTCAGCAGGACAGCTTCAGCCAAGTACTGCATCCTAATCCCCATCTGCTGAGAATCTAGTGGAGGAGAGATGCCTGCAGTTAAAATATGCCTACAGCAATATCCTCCAAGGGCATCGGGCTGGGAGCAGAGTAGCGCTATACAAGATCATAAAATGCAGCTGACTTTAACTTAAACAAGCAGTTTTTGTTTTGATACATGAATGTGTTGAAGTCTGTCTGCTCACAGAAACACCAAGGACCTTAGCAGTGTGTCAGGGACACATTACAGTACAAACACCTTCAAATCACACCCCTCTTCCCCCACTTCCAGCTTGGAAGAATGACCTCTGTATGGAAGGTTGACTTTGCCTGTACTCATCCCTTTGGTAGCTCACCACAAAGAGTCACTAAGTTCACAGCGTAGTAATTACACAAATGCTTTATTCTTCCAGCACCAATTGTCAGGCAGAAAAATAATGTACCAGGACAGCACACAAGTGCACTTCAGTGCACAAGACACAGTAAAAGCCCTTTTTTCAATGCCAGAGGTAATTAATCAGAGCTATCCACACATGGCAGCCTACCTTTCCACAGTATGGTCACACTCCCAAATGTTAACCCACATCTGTCATGCTTCACACCTGCCCATGCTGTACAGAGCTCCAGCAAGCCACACAGCTGCCAGAGCAAAGATGGTAAGGAATACAATTTTTCTAATTGTATAGAAAATACAATTAGAATAATTGTACACTCAGAGTGGCTGCAAAGTAGGATAAAGTCATATGCTTGGGCTGTGCATGGGGCACTGGGCTTGCTGCTTTGTATACAGATACAATACTTACACGCATGATACAAAAATAAATAGTCTCCTTTTTTCCCATATGCACTGGAAACCCTTGAAGTTAAAAAAGTAGCTGCCTAACTTGGTCAAAGTATGTGCAAATATAATAGAGAGAAGGACCCAGTCCTAGGGATTAGGAGACACATTAGTCCCATCTTTGTTCTTTTTGAGGTTCACTGGCTCCTGTTGTTTATTCATTCTGCCATTAATCTTCTGTCTGCTGGGAATTATTCTTAGAGGGACTTATCCTCAGGGAAGCAATTTGGAGTTAAAATTAACTTCTGATTATTCAAAACAGTTGTTGGAGTAAAGGAGGTGGGGAGGTCAATTAATAGAAGACATAGCAGCAGTGGCTATGCAGTGCCCTTCTCAGACTTCTGCAAGCTTCCATTCAGGTAAGGTTTCACTTTGCAGCTGGCCAAGGAGTGGGCTGCCTCCTCCACCATTCCTTTCTATGCATTCCTGTTCCATCACTTGTGTGGCTTCACAGCTTGAGCTGCTCTGGCTCACTAAAGCCTCAGAAGAATATGTACTTGCTCGTGTTGAATGAGGGGGTTTGTGTGTTTAGTGAGATGAACTGGCCTACCAAGGGCAAGAGGACTGCCAAGAAAGAAAAGGGGAGAATTCTGCAGTTGATGACAGGAGGAAGAGTAGGAAGAGGGGAAGAGAGGGAGAAATTAAAGAAACTGGCTTTTACATGTGATGGTGACCTTAAGATCTTCTGTACTGTACAATGATATCTGACCCTTACGTACCAAAATCAAAGAAAGATGAAAGCAATTTAAAATGTGTGAGGTTCCATTTGTACCACCAAAATCTTTCTCTATCTTGAACTGAAGGAGCTAAGTGCCAGACAGACTGCAAACTACAGAGGGACACAAGACATGCTCTTACAGCAGAATCACTGACTGGATGTCTAAGCAAGCGGAAAATTCTATCTTGTTCCTCTCCAGAAAGAAATTAAGTCAGCTAGGCAACAGCCTGATATGTGAGGACCTACGGGCTGTGCAAATAGGCAAATGATTTGAACAGGTAGGGAAGCATGCAGGCATCTGGAAATTTAGATTTGATCAAGAGGTGGACACAGTGTTTTAAGTTGGCATATAAAGGCTTCCAATTTTGAATAGGCCAACTAATTCACCTGCTGTGAAGTGCTAGATTTCCTCATTTTTTCCTATTTGCAAGCTATTTTGAAGTGCATGAAGCAACTAGGGACCCCAGAAATTAATTCAGAGAAGTAGCATATACAATTCCAGCAGAGCCACTCTACCAACTGAGAGCTGTGGTCATGTGGAAAATCTATCCAACAATAAAATGCTACTTGCCTTCTTTGCCACCTCATAACTAAGCCAAACAGTCTGAGCAATGTGATCAGGATGAAGGGAGAAGAAAATGGAAGAACCATTGGCAAATGAGCAATAGTTAGGTTTCCAAACAGAACACTGAAGGCGAACCTTCAAGATCACAGAATCATCAAGTATCCTGAGCTGGAAGGGACCTACAAGAATCACTGAAGGCCAGCTCCTGGCCCTGCCCAGGATATCCCCAAGAGTCACACCAGGTGCCTGAGAGTGTTGTCCAAGCACTTTGTGAACTGAAGATGGTGCTTTGACCATTTCCCTGAGGAGCCTTTTCCAGTGTCCAGTCCAGCCACCCTCTGGGTGAAGAACCTTTTTCTAATATCCAAACTAAACCTCCCCTGGCTCAGCCTTCTGCTGTTTCCTCAAGTGCTGTCACTGGTCATGAGAGTGAAGAGATCAGTGTCTGCCCCTCCACTTCCCCTTGTCAGGAAGTTGTGGGCTGTGATGAGGTCTCCTCCTCTCTAGGCTGAACAGAACAAGTGAGCTCAGGTTCTCCTCACACAGCTTCCCCTAAAGGCCCTTCACCATTCCATGGAGAGCCATAGTTCTCCTTTGAACACTCTCCAATATTTATATATTCCAATATTATTTATATTGTGGCACCCAAAACAGCCCCCATCACTCGAGTGAGGCCACCCCAGTGCAGTGCAGGGGGGACAATCCCCTCTCTTGCCCAGCTGGTGATGCTGTGCCTGATTCCCCCAGGACACCCCAGGTTGTCTGGTTCCTCCTGGCTGCCAGGGCACTGCTGGCTCATCTTCAGCCTGCCATCCACCAGGAGCCCAGGTCCCTTTCTGCAGCTCTGCTCACCAGCCTCTCATTCCCAGTCTGTCCATACATCCAGGGATGCCCCATCCCAGGTGCAGAATCTGGCAAACACCTTAGGTTTGAAACTGTCCTTTGAAACAGGAATAAACACAACTGCCTCCATCTTTTTGCCCTGAGGGATCAAATCCTAATCTGTGCTGCTCATAGTCTTTGTATGATATACATCTTGTATATAAAAGCTGAGTTTTTTCCAAGGCAGGGGAAGGCCACTTACCCCCCACAGTCTTTCTCTGTGTTCCTTTGGAGTGGACTGGTCTTTGAAGATGTCATGCTCAAAATGGATACCTTTACCTTTGCCCCATGCACCCTTCTAGAGAAGACCAGAGAATTCCATTTCATCACTGGATTTTTTACCATTGTATTTCCAGCCACTACCTGCTCAGGTCTCTTTATCTTAAAGAGGCTTCTACACTGATCTTCAGAATCCCCAATCCTCTGGTCAAACAGCATCAGCTTGATGTTCTGTGTTCCTCTTCATTACTAAAGAGCAGGTTTTGCGCTCTTCTGCTCAGACTGACACCAGGCATTTGATGTGCTCCTGCAGTCAAGCAATTTGTATGAAGATTTTTGGATTTTTGAAGCCCCACTGCTCTGCTACTTAAAATGTAGAGATAAATTAAAATTAGAAGACTGTAGGCAGGTTGGGATACTAGACACCAAGCTTTTATGTCTCCTCTTTCAGGCCAATGATGCAAAGAGTGAGCCAGCACAGGTAAGTAGTGTATTGGAATGAGTGCCCAGAGGCTTAAGGGCAGGTGTTAAAAGATTCATTACTGCTTTGTGTGAGTGCATGCCTTCAGTGAGGACACCTGGCACTAACAGCCGATAAAAAGCCACCAAGGCAGCTCATGACCGCGCTTTCATGTACACCTCTGACAGCTGCTTTAGATTCAACACTACATCCCATGTGGAAGTGGAAAACCCAGGTTAAATACAGAATTAGCAGGTAATGAAGATAGGATCTGATGGAAGAATCACTCCCAGTAGCTGAGTCTTCCCTCATCAGCAAAGCTGAGCAGGAATATTCCTGTCACAGTGTGGACTAATTGAAAAGTGAGGTGATCAGTTGTTAATTTCATAGCCTCTCTAGTGGCCATAAAAGTGCATCTTTGTCATAATCCATTCATAAAACATTTCTCATTGTGCCAGCACAGACAACTTCCTATGCTATTGTACCTCCTTGTGGAATTAGAATCAGCAGCACAGGAAGTCTGAGTAACTGAGCATGAAAAAAAAACCATCAATAGCAGGGATAATGCCATATTGTCACAAAACCCATTAATAGCTCCCACCAGAGGAAAAATCTAATTTATAACTCTGCTTCAGTCTCAATTATAAGGCTGACAAATGAAGGACTTCATTTTTTGTTGGAATCTTGCTCTTGATGAAATTTTGAGTTCAATTACTGATCACTTGCCAGGCTTTTCTGTAGATCTACTCAGCATTCATTTACTACTTAAAGACTATCTGATACTGACAGAAACAAAGATTTTGGTAAATAATTTAAAACTAAGACTATCCTCTCTAAAATAAGCGCACTGTCTATTGCTCATCATGGTGGGCATTTATTTGATGAACAAAAATGCCAATATATGAATTTATTTCAAGATAAAATGCCTACTCTAATATTGTTAATGTAAGGCTATTTTTGAGAAGTCAGGCAGATGGAACTAGCAAAGCCTTCTGAAAATAATGATGACTTCAGAGTGTGACACCAACTCTGTGCAGCTCAAAGCAGTATATGTTTACACCAGACATCTATTTTGCAGGGATAGGTCTCATGATAGGCAAGAGTGTGTTACATGATGAATCCACACTGAATGGTGTCAGTAGAATGGAAGCTGATTTTGGCTTCTTCACTGTTACAGGAAACTGTTCAGCTGACCAGAATTATGCAGTATCTAAAAACCAATCCCCCACAGAGGATGTTCAAAGAAAAATCACTTTCTGGTTAACAAGTGTAAGTACGTTGATAAAGGCAGTAACTTGTATCCCATTGGACAGTAAGCATTCCCCATTACTCCCAGCATTCACATTCTGGCATTCTAACCAGCTGCCCCAATAGGTAAACAAGATAACTCCAAGACAGGGACTAGAAATATGCTCAAAGATGGAGAAGTTTAAATCAAGGTCTGGGGTCCAGAAAGTCTCAGCCCTAATTCCTCTTCTACCACTGCAAGGCAAATGGTCATATGGCAAGTCATTACAGTGCCAACATCAATACCACCATGGCTCATGGAAAGCAAAGGTGGCTCATCCTCCTAGAAAAAAACAATACCAGTTGCATTACCTGCTATAGAGAAGCACTTACTGAGAGCAGTAATTAGGGCATTATTCTTTTATCTGATCTTTATTCCAATGTATTTCTTCCACTATGTAACAGTATATCCACTACTAGCAATGAGAATTTCACACATGTAAAGAGCCAAATATTATAGCATAGACCTCACTTCCCAAATCATAGCTTTTTTGTTTTTTTCCCAGGGTTTTTTTTCCACCCTCTAAGAGAATCTAATCATTCTAGTGTAAGGATGAAAAAGAATAGATCATATGCTCCAGTGAATGAAATGAAGTAGAAAAAAAAAATAGAAAAAATAGACCCATACATGACAAAGTAGAGTCAAGAGAAACACAGCAGCTACAGAAGAAAATTAAAAATAGTAAAAAGACATACCCAGTGACTGAAAATGTGAGTTATGAAACAGACTCAGAACATATGAATGAATGCTTGGCTTTCCCACTGGAAAAAGAGAAATCTTTTCATTTCAAGAGACAGAATTTTTGGTCAATTGTTAAAAAAAAAAAGTGTTTATAACAATAACTGCCTTTCTCTTATGAACAACTGCATGTTTACTTCAGTTTGCAGATCCCTTTCTCTAGTGCCAATGCCAACCTAAACAACTCCCACCTTCTTCCCACCACCACCAGTCTGGTCCTGCTCCCTTCTTCATAAGGGCAGAGATTTAGGAGCTCCCAGGGCAAACTGTTTTGAAACTGGTTTCAAACCTCAATCCCCATCTAAACCCTGTTTTTTTCAGCTGCACAAGCAGCAGCTGAAAGACTTAGGAATTACAATAATTTGCCTGAAAGATGAGGCTGGTGTCCAGAAGTTGCTCAGGACATCTTAAACACATTTGCCATCACTTGCCTTATTTCATAATTCAACAAATGCTTGTTTAGGATCAGCTGGCTCTGCCTCTAAGAGAGGTAGTCCCTCATCTCATGGGTCCACTCTCTCTCCTACCCCATGTCTCCATTTCCTTTTGGCAGACACAGATGTGTTTTGCAGCTTTGCAATAAACAGGACTGAGGAACTTACACAGAGGAAAAACCAATTTTGCCTTTGTTTTGCTCAAGTCACTTCTCAAGGGATGCATGTTCCACCCATTTCACCCCACATGTAGACACTTGAGAGTGTGAGCTGCTGCCTGGGGACAGGGACACAAGATTCACTCTGTCCAAGACTGGCTTAGCTCATGTGTGTGTGTTCATGGAGTTACAGTGCAGCAGACCCTAAAGCTGTCCTCTTTAGCTGTGCACAGGCAGTCACTTGTTTGCTGTAGCTGTATACACAATAAGAAAATTATTGAAGTAGCAACTCACAAATAAATAAACTGCCTCTCATGTCCTCTAGTTACTTCTGTTTTGGGTGATTTCTTAATTGCCCAGTGTAACAATCGATACCTGTGGAACCTTATTGCTCAGAGTCACTCATAATTAACATGATTCCTGTCAGCAGGGACAAACAGAAAATCCAGCTCAAGACAGTTTCTAAAACATCCACGAGTAGACACAGTTTGCATGAAGCTAGAGATGATCCATCACTCTTGCCTATTACTTAATGCTCTACTCTTTCTCTATAACAACTGCTAAATGCAAAAGCAAGAAAAAGTTTCCTAATATGATGATAGAGAAGACAATTTGAGACGTCTTCAATCAATATGGAATGTCACAGTACATGAGAATTAGAAAGGGCAAAGAGAATACATTGCTGGAAAACAACATAATTCTTCAAGTCTGACAGAGAAGTCAATCCAAAAGCAAGGCAAAAGAGAAGAAAGACAGTAAAGGCATTCACTTATCTAGCCTAGGTAATGGGAATTTGAAAAATATGAGGGAGAGAAGTTCCCATGATCTTATGAAAGAAACAATTCACAACGTGTTAGGTAAATGGGACAAACAGCACAGCCAGTGCAAGGCAGAAACTGGTGAAAACACATAATACTGGCAAAGATCCTGCTGTCTGACCTAAGCCTGATCCTGAGCCTGAAGGTTCACACTCAGCCACCTTGACAAGCCATGGATTCTGTCCTCCAAAGATAATACCAGCTCCTCCCTCCATGCCTACTTCTGCCTTTCTGTCACCTGTAGCACTTATCCAGCCAGGGACTAACTCAGAACAACCGGATGACCCACATGAAAACTCATCAATATATTGCAGGTAGGACCATTATTTTGAGCTGCAGCATGGTCTTAAGCTTGCTGGGAAACCATACCTGAATCTATGGCAGATGTCTGAACACCAAAAATTGCCTACTATATATATATATACAGAATTGCAACTTTTCCTCTGCATGGAAATTATTTGGGATTTTAAGAAAGGCTCACTGCTTCTTTTGGTAAACATATCTAATAAGGGAAGGCTTCCCCTAAACCCTGTAGATCTCTAACTCTGGCATAATGCTGGACATCTACCAAATGACTAATCAGTCAGAAGCCCTACTGGGTTAAATACATGGGCAACATGATGGTGATTGCAGATTTCAGAGTGTAGATACGTTGGAAATGGATGCTGGGTTGAAAAACAAAAATTGCTGAAGCTCTATCAGAACATTCAGAATATGCATTTAAAAATATATGACTTTCAAAAAAAAAAAAAAAAACAAGCTAAAAAAAACACCCCAAACCCAACAACAATAAAAAAAGTGTCAAAAACCAAATTAAAAAACCTCAACCCTGCTAACTTTGACATGTTATTGTAGTTATTTGGCTGCTAACTCTGGGACCCTCAGGGTTCATAAGGAGAAATAGCAGTAAACAGAGAGCCAGGGTGTAAGTCCTACAGGGTTCTGTAATTTGTCTACTGTCTTAGAATTTTTAACCAGAATAAAAACTGTTAGATCTCTGAATGAGGGCCAGCAGGCTAAAGGAGAGACATATGCCTCTACCTCCTAGAACGTGAGGAAAAGAAAGTATCAGAGGGTAGCTCCCAACAGGAAGATTTTCCTCACCCTGCTCTTGGCAAGGGTTATCAGTCCCCCTCTGCTGCCTCATTCTTTATTTTAGGAATAAAGATGATTACTACTAATCTCCTGTGCAAAATTTCAGCAGTTTTGCCATGTCTCCAACAGAAAGCCATCAAATGTGTTCTAGAACAAGCTGGAAACTTCCATCTGTATTGTATTCATGGGGTTCCCCAGACAGAGGAAGGAATGATGAATCTGACTCCATGTTCTCAGAAGGCTAATTTATTATTTTAATATACTATATTATATAAAGAATACTATACTAAACTATACTAAAGAACACAGAAAGGATACTTACAGAAGGCTAAAAAGATAATAATGACAACTCGTGACTCTTTCCAGAGCCCCGACACAGCTTGACCTTGATTGGCCAATAAGTCAAAAGAATTCACATGAAACCAGCCAACCAACCACCTGTTGGTTGGATAAACAATCCCCAAACACATTACAAAGGAGTAAAACACAGGCAAAGCAATCAGATAATTATTGTTTTCCTTTTTCTCTGAGGCTTCTCAGCTTCCCAGGAGAGAAATCCTGGGCAAAGGGATTTTTCCAGAAAATATGACTGCGACACACCTGAACATACACCTTATGAATACAACTACAGTACTTTCCTACATCAATGCACCTTCCAATCATTCTACTAGCTCAGGGACCAACACACAACAAATAACTTCATAGCACCCCTAGAAACAATATAAATCTATGGTTACCTAGCTAGACTGCGTTCAAAAGCCAGGAAGAATGATGCAAACAAAGGCTCATCCCTCTCTCTCTTAGAAGTGACTTTTAATATATTTGAAGACTATCACATTTCCCCTCAGTCTTTTCTTCTCCAAGCTAAATAAACCTTGTCTCATTTTATTTCATCACAGGTTGTGTTTTTAAGACTTCTGATAGTTTTTATCGCATTCAAGTTAACTGTAGCTATAAAAATTAGTCTTACTCCGAGGAAATGTTGCCACTGTGCTGCACCAAGATAGCAACAGCCTTAAGCAACCTCCAATTTTACTGTCAAACAAGCTTTGCAGAAATCAAAACTATTCTGTGAAACAGATCTTGCTGGGTTTTGTAAGAGCAAGCCCACGATCTTGCACTGCTGTAGTATCAAATCAAGGCCTTCTGGCGAAGGATTTTCAGTGGAAGAGAAAGAAACACAAGGATCTAATGCTCTAGAAGTACAGCAAATGAAAATGTTCAAAATGTTTTTCACCTCATGAAAAGTAAAGTCACAAAGAGCTAACTGTGAACGTATCAGCATTACACTGTAGAGGTGTTTAAAAAGAAAATAAAAGGAATTACAGAATCAGAGTATTTGTTCTGAGGTAGGAGCTGAAACAGCTTGTCATCATGAAGCAACTTTGCTTACAAAGGACAGTTTTCCACAACGACATTTACTGCTGCCACTAAGCTAAAAGAGATCAACATATTCACTCAAGGAGAGAAATGTCTTGACACTGACATTTCATGGCTTAATCAGTACTGCAGGTTATATTAAGTTCAATTAACAGGTTTTGCATTGAAGTTAGTTATTCCTCACATGGCTACCTGACATCAGGCATACTGACTATCTACTACTTCTACAAACTGAAATTAAAAAAAAACCAAAACCACAAAGCAGGAAAAATAAAATTCTGGAGCTGTCACGAACTACATCTTTACTCAAAATCTTCCAAGATGCCTCTGAAGCAGGGAATTTATGGTTACTTAGTCTTTTCTTGTTACATCCTGTAATCCAGACACACTCATTAAAACTCTAACTTCCTTCCAGTTTCTTAGGGAACAACCAGTATTCTCATCTTAGAAACCTCAAAGTTCAAAGTATCTAATTGCAGGAGAGATCTGGATTTTAAAGCATCACCAGCCTTGAAGGCAGGCTAGGTCTTGCAAAAGAATTTTATTTACCCAATTATTTGACTGGTTCCTAATTTTTTTCAAAAATCAAAAATATATCTTTTTTTGAAGAAATCCTCATATTTTGTTCATTCTAGCAAAACCTGCTTCTGTCAACACTTCTATTTTCGATAGATAGCCTGCTGAACTGAAAAAAAAAGCCTATAGGAAATATTTCTTTCTTAAGATGGTTAGAAAGTAAAATTGCCTGTGGCTGTAGGAGATACCTTGGAGGATGACACAGTCATTGCTTTAATCAGGCTTTTTGATACTGTCTCACACAACATGTTCATAATCAAACACCTGACCATTGTCCAGGTACAGATATTGTATGCTGACCAAAAAACAAGTTGGAAAACTATTGAAAGAGTAATTTTCACTAGGTTCCTCTAAGTAATTTCATACATTAAGAGTACTTACATAGAGCTCCTCTTAGACAGGTGTATGGATCTTATTCTGTTTCCATTACTTTCTTGGCTGTTAATGTAGCAAAAACACCTTTCAAATGAAAACAAGCTGAGCAGTGTTGCAAGCACCACACTGGCAATAAACAGGCTTCAAAATGGCCTTGAAAAAACACAAGATGCAATTCAGAAATGGTAAGTTCAAAGTACTACACTCAGGGAGAGCTAATTGCACAAATACATAGTGGGCAAAAATTCTGAAAAATAAAAGCCGTGAGTATAGGAACCACAAATTGAACATGAAGTAATTCATTGCCATGAGATAGAGAAAGCCAGAACTGCTTCAAATTCATTCTCAACAGTGTGGATAACCTTAGGCAGCCACTATTTTTCTTAAAACTGCATGTTTACTCATGCTTCTAGATAGATACATAGTAGTTCTGGTAATTCAGTAGGGAACAAAAACTGAAAATCACTCATTCCCTAAAAAAATTAAATCACAAACATAAGGTGTCATTTCACAGTTACTACAAGCAAAGTTACATCTGCCAGCTTGTGCACGAAACACTTTTCTCCCTTTTTAGTTTGTCTGAGAACCAATGCATTGTATTGAGAAATTCAGAGCATGGAATCCTCACAGCGCAAATGCCAAACCCTTCCAAGAATATGAGACCCACATTTGTGCCACAACAGTACAAACAGATGTAGTGGATGCAACTGCAAAGGTATCTAGTGTTAAGTGCATGTCTTTGTGAAGTCACTAAAGATTTAAAAATGACATATGAATGCCTCATTTAATGGACTACAAATAGGCATAAAGCCAGGTTACCTGCACAGATATTTTTTCTTAGTCAGTCAAACACCAAGGTGTCTAAAAATGTTCAAGTAAAATAAATCCTGGAGGTTTTGTATGTCAAGTACAATACACCAAAAATAATGCTCCTCTGGTACCATATAATCATTAAGGTTGAAATAGACATCTAAGATAACCAAGTCCAACTATGACTCATATCTTTCACCTGGAAGAAATTGTACTTCAAGGATGATAGTTTTATTTGTCGCATCTTAAGTCTACATTTTCCACAGAGATCAGGCTGACATGGGAAAAGAAATTTGCACATAAAATTTGTGCAGTTAGATACATTAGTTTCAGAAATGTTCACTTAAAAAAAAAGAAAAATGTTATTTAAATCAACTCAAATACTCCTACCTTATCTGATGAGCAATGAATGGAATCAAATTTGAGACAATCTTCCATCTTCTTATTCCATCTACTGTAAGCAACTATAATGCATCTTCTATTCTTTTCCCTTTCTGTAATTTCAAACTCTAATCACACCTTTAAACTCTTATTCACAGACCAGAGTGATTAAATGTAATTCTCATGTTGGACGATTCCCTTTATCTACTTCGTTTTTCAGTTCCAATTATGATTATGGAACTGAGAGAAAGCAAGCCTACAGATTTAAATATCTTTCAGTGTCAAAAGGCTATTAAGCCTTCAGCTCTGCCTAATATAAAAAAAAAAAAAAAAAAAAAAAAAAGAAAAAAAAAAAACCAGGACAAGAGAAACCAACGGAGAATACAGCCATTTAGCATGATGTCACTTGCCACAAAATTCAGAAACTGCATCCAAGGAGATTCATCAATATCATGCCCAGCTCCTCTTCTGCTTCATCACCTGTAGCTGGATTCCACTGCTAAAAGCAAATGCAGGAAGCTTTAATTTCTTGGATATTACTTCATCTTTCATTTAAGGGGACTGTGAAAAAGTGCCCAGGGTTCTTCAGGGAAGCAAGTGAAACAGAATCTTAAAAACATAAACCAGGATTCTGTCACAGCATACATCACAGTTGAGACACCCAGGCTACACAAAGAATCACCATACAATTTCACAAGGCTTGACCCCATAGAGAGCAACACCACACCACTTCAGAAGGCTTCAAACAGCTGCTCTTTTTTGTTGTTCAACAGAACCTTTTATACCCTCAATATTCATGCACTGCACCTGTATGGCCTCTGTTCCCTTTGCTGATTGGTCAGTACACCTGGGCACTCCATGTCCCATTGCTTTCAATGCTGCTCACCTGCTTTTCACAGCTGTAGCCCATTGGGGATGAGGCACAGCCACAGCCCCACTCCCAATTACCACAAACTGTGTGCCTACAGGATTCTCTTCCCTTTAGTCAACATTGAGTAAGACTGAATGCTCTGGGTGAAGGATAGCAAGATACGTCTTTGGTCCATCAGATTCAGAGCGTGTAAAACAAGCAGTTCAGGGCAGAGCAGGAACATGGGTTTCCTCCCTGGCAACAGCACTGTTTCACACAGTTTTAACAACTTCTCCATCTTAGATCCCTCTCTGTTCTGCCAGCCTGGATGTTTGAGCAACCAAGCAATAAACTTGGCTGATCTCTCGGTAAAGCAACTCAGCAAAATAAATGGTAATTTTCAGGTGGATCCATTCTTAGTCTTGTTAAGTGTGCAAGTGCCCAAACAGATCTGACAGCACAATGGAAGAAGCCCTGAATGCACATGAATAGGAAGCCAGGAGTACTGGATTAAGTTGATAAGAGACAGTTGAGAAATACAGAGAATGACACTTAAAATACCACAAGGATAAGAAAGCCTGACATAACCACACAAGTACAGGTACTCCAACACTGATCCCAATCATACAACATCTCAGATCCAATCCAACTGGAGCCAACCCAGGAAGTCCCTGTTCCTTCAGCAGCTGTTTGTCAAGTGTGCTGATAAACCCTTTCTATGTTGTACTGAATATTGGTTCAACAAAAGCAACTGGAGTGCTCCAACACTGATCCCAATCATACAACATCTCAGATCCAATCATCTCAGATCCAATCCAACTGGAGCCAACCCAGGAAGTCCCTGTTCCTTCAGCAGCTGTTTGTCAAGTGTGCTGATAAACCCTTTCTATGTTGTACTGAATATTGGTTCAACAAAAGCAACTGGAGTGAAAACAATGCCTGAAAGAAAAGGAAGAAAAAAAGGTATGTAAGACCTCAAGGAAATCTCAGTGTAAGATTGATTCCTATAAACCTTATATCAAAACAACTAAGCTAGTTGTAATTCTTCTTTTTCAACTGTGTAGTGCAATCTGTGCACTGGGACATGTTCTAAACAAAAAGTTCCCAGATATGATGTGGCTCAAGTTCTTTTTTATTATTTTGCATCTACATAAGAGAAACTAAGGAGCACAGCCAAGAAAAATAAGGTGGCTACAATGTACTGTTTCATCATGCCCGGGGAAAGAAAAACAAGCACTGGTACATACATCTCCAACACCCAGACATCAAAACAAGTATTTTTCTTTTCAATTCTGTTTATTTGGACAGGCTTAGGAGGCCACCCATTTCATAAAACAGGAAAGCAACTTTAGAGGAGTTATCCCCAGTTACCCCAGAATACTGTATATGGTTTAGAGCAGATGACATGCACCAATCCATTAACAACTCACCACCCTTCAGGACCAGCCCATGTGAGAACAATTGTTCTAACACCAGGAAAAGATCATATGAGCAAGAGGGAAAGAAAGCAAAAGTACATGAACTCCACACCCAGGTTTGTAAAAAAGCACAAAGACAAGTTATGTTCACAACTTTTTTCTGAAAGTCAATGAGATTTCAACATCTGAATTTTCCATTCTGTAAAATCATTCTTTTGTAGAATCTAAATTACAACATGAGTCGACACCCAAGCTGGCTTTCTGAAGGGCACTATGATGGCCTCATAGCTCAGACATCACACTACCATTGTATACCTGGAGAACTGAAAATTTATTAAGTGCTTGTGAGACAGTGCTGAGAATTGTACATGAGAATTATGTAGTTACAACAATGAGAAAACTGAATTTTCAGAAGAAATTAGTCCACTAGAAGCTTCTGCCAAATACATGACAGTACCAACCACCTGAATTCTGTCCTAACTTACTAGAATATTTTATTGTACAAGCCTCTTTTGTTAGAAAAAACTATTTTTTCTTACATCTAATTTCTGTGAGCTAGAAGAGAGCTTCTTTAACATCTATCAGATAATATTCTCAGTGCATTAAGGAAGTTTTTCTTAGATGCTGTTTCTTACTATTCACACAGGGTGTATACACAGCACAAATGCCCCATAAAGAAACCAAGATACATTCCAAAAAGCTGCATATAACACCCTATTGACTGTGATGTCCAACCAGTATTTTAGAGTGTTTAAATATGTGCTTAAACACTGTCCTGAAGCTTTAGCAAAATCAAGTACAGGATATTTAGATACAGACTTACTAACTCCCAGATAATGTAAGCTGAAATGGGTAGATATTATCAAGATTGACATTACAATTGCAGGACTTGATTGCAAACAGTAGCAGAGACACTATATGAAAGTTCCATTCCAGAAATGAAAATTTAGATTAAACTTTTTGAAATTAATGACAAATAGTGCACAAGAAACTTCATCACAATGATTATATTTGTTAACATTTCAGCTGACCGAAATACATTTTCTATCTAGGATTACAGCCTGTACATGCATTTCCAGTCAGTTTGATTTACATGATAAATTATTTTAAATATTATTCTCTAAGTTTTATTTCTCCTATATTCTAATATAATTGTTTTGAATAGTGTCTCTTTTCTGCTAAGAACACGGATTTCTTGTAATACACTTAGCTGCAGAAGACCTTTTTATTCAAGCGGCTCACCATATTTTGAAAAAAAGCTGTAGCCTGCAAGTGACTAAAAAGTAGCCTGTAAAATCCTGTGCACAAGGACATAATTCCTGTAAGATTTGCAACCACACTAATCTTACATCAACCTTTGTAGGTTTTGTGAGTAGTCCAAGTAACTCAGTTTTGGTAAATATGACAGGTTGAGGCAATGACAGAAAACACATACACCTTAGATTTAAACAGCCAAAACCACCTCACTGGAGTTACCAGCCCTGGAAAACAGCTGTACAGCTAAAAGGCAAGCAGAAAATCTGAAATGAAAAATTCATGTTTAATTTTAGTTCTGGTACACAATTCACTGCTTAACCTTTAGCACTGAGCCTCTCTGTGCCTCAGCTTTCCTACACAGAAAAACAGGGATTTGCACAATTTTTCATGGTGTATCAAATTTGATCTGCTCCCAAGCTTCTGCTAATAATAGCTCTGTGTGAAATGGAAAGTAGCCAGTTTTAAGAGCTGAGTGCAAGTAAAGAGCATCTGTCAGCTACATAAAAAGAAATTCAAAACATTTTAGGCAAGGAAAGTATGACCTAGTACTCTGCTCAACAGTAATTGTCTTCCTGTCTGTATGTGAAGCTGCAACATCACTTCTGATCCATCCTCAGATTTCAGAGGAACATTTCATTCCTACTGGCTGAAAACTTGAAAAGAAAACAAGAAACCAGAGGCTACATCCACTGACCTAAGTTTGTTTTTTTCAACCCCCTCCATGTTAGCATGAACTTCCAGGGTTCTTCAAGGAAGTAATTAATATCCCCTATCCCTCTCATCTTGTCTGGCTATCTCAGCTTTGCAAGTCTTGCCCATCCTTGAAGAGACAACTTACAATGCAGGTTGGGAGAAGAGAAAGGAGAGAATACTTAGGGAGGTGACAGTGGGAGAGATGCCCAGCATCACTGCTGGAGAAGCCAAAGGGGCTGGAGGAGCTCCCAGAGCCACTGGCTGTAGGAGAGGGACTGCAGGACACTGACAGCCAGTGGGGGGAAAAGGTGGCCTCTGGCACAGGAGACTGGCAGATGGGATGGGGTGCATGGAAACTAAGGAACTCACAGAAGCCCTAACATGGAGATGCATATCCAAGGACTTTTCCCCCTGCAACTCCAACAGAGCTAATACAGCCCACAGGCAAATAATGCTCCAACTAGCAACCTGCACTGACTCATGGAGCAGGAGAAACCTGGCAGCGCGGGGTGAAATGGAGATACCAGATGCAACAGCAAAGGGGTGTGAGCAGGGAGGGTTCTGAAGGAGTTCCTGTCAGCAAGTGAGCTTGTTGGGCTCTATACAGCCTGTCCTGTCCTGCCCAACTTGCTCAGGGCCCGTATTCTGGTTTCTTACATATTAACATTACTCTCCATTTAGCAAAACTTCTCTAGTGTTGATTTGCCCTCGTCAGTCTCCTTCTCTACCCCTTCAGCTTCTGCCAGCACTTATTAAAGATCTGGTATTCTGTATCCAACCCCATGCCCACCTGAGAGGCATCTCCAAGCACCCACCATCACTGGTGGGTTGCACAACTGCTGTGCAACCAGCACAGCAACAACATTCACCTTATGCATATCAGTGGTACAAATGTACTGCAGTTTTGGGCATGCAAATTTGTTTTGGTCAGACTTTAAGATGCTCCAGTATCACTACCCTTTGTATGTTTTTGACATGGTTTGCAGCAAGTCTGCTCTTGATTTTCTTACTGATAGTCACAGCTGAAAGGTCTTATTTGGAGTGATAAAGCTGAGGGTTTTTCCTGTTAATTTTTAAACTTCCCTCTATTCCTCCTTGCACTCCCCTCATATCAATAAACATCTGCCTTCCTTCCTGAAGGCCACCCATGCTAGTGTATTCCAGCAAGATCCTGTTCCAGGTCACAGCACACAGCCCAAGCTATGCACTTGCTTCACCTCTACCCAAAGGGATTTAAAGAATTAAACCTCCAGACAATCTGGAAAATCTAAGTTGAACATTTACTGCTCTTAACCCCACAAAAGATTACACTGGGTTGATATGCATAAGTAGTTACAGCATTTGGAAGCACAGACTTCATCAAATGCATATGCCACCCAAGCAAGATATCTCCTACAATTCAAAGTCAGCACCCACCACCTAAACTATTGTCCTTCCCCCTCATTATCACCCTCCCCTCACATGTATATTACTTGGCTTTGTCTTTCTCCCAAGAGAAATTAATGGGTTTGATTCTCAACACTATCAGTGAGCCTTAGCTCACTGCATTCAGAGTGCCCAGACAGTGCAAGGACAAACCTGCAGGAACTTTCTAAAACTGTTTTGAAAACCAATCAAATAATAATTAAAAAAAAAAAAGGCTAGAAACAGGAATCAAGCCAAATCAAATAATTACTGCAGAAGACCCAGTTCAGTAGCATCAGTGAGCAACATGCTGAGGAAGACTGCCACATCATAAAAAGATCATCACCTTTATATCAGTAAAAATCTAGTGAAGATGAAGGAAGATCTTGGCTGTTAAGCATTCTTCTTCATCATGCACACAAACCATATTAATACAGAGAGGATATGAGATTACCAGAAGCTGGAAAGAACTCACAATATTAATACTTCATTCCCTGCTGGCAGTCAGCCAGGACAAAAATGACCCAGAAAAAGATTTGGATATCAGGACTCACTTTGACAGCCACTGTCATGCAAGAGCACTCACAATTTTTCTGTCCTTTATCTTTCTCCTCCATGGTGGGTGGATTTTTCCACCATTAGCTTAATTGACACTTGCTGCTCCATTCTTTTTGAGATTATTTTGATGTGGTAGTCACTGCTGTTTCAGTTCATGCCCCCCCTTAACCTCTCCCTGAGCCCACATTCTCAGCAGCAGTGTCCTACACTGTGATTTGCATTCACGAACTATGCAAAGTCAGAGGAGGAACAAGGGCCCAGTTGGTATACAGAATGGAAAAAAAGTTTTGGCCCCCCAAAAGCAACTGAATTGCCTATTTGAATGTGACTCGGGGCATTGTGGATAACGGCACAGCTCCTCCACTGCTCTCCTGGACAACTCCAATAAAGGAAGTCTGTCATAGACATATTTTATGAAAAATCCTTTCCTTAAGATTTTTTCTCCTGAGAAGCTGAGAGGCCTCAGAAACTAAATGTAAACAATGATTATCTGCTGCTGTGGAATGCAACAGGTGCATCATTGATTGGTCTCATGTGGTTGGTTTTAATTAATGGCCAATCACAGTCCAGCTGTCTCGGACTCTCTGGTCAGTCACAAGATTTTATTATCATTCCATTTCTTTCCTTTCCATTCCTTGCAAGCCTTCTGATGAAATCCTTTCTTCTATTCTTTTAGTATAGTTTTAATTTTCTTTTAATATAATATATATCATAAAATAATAAATCAGCCTTCTGAAACATGGGGTCAAGATTCTCATCTCTTCTCTCGTCCTGGCACCCCTGCGAACACCACCACAGAAGTCATGCAGACTTCTGTATATGTAACAGTCAGGCCAAAAGAGGTAAGTGAGGTGCAGACAGTGGCCAAACCTTCCTTGCCTGTTTACCTATTCCCTGACACCTTTTTCTCCCTGACACTACCTAAGCATAGAAGCTGTTTCCACTGCTGGCAATTCCACAGCAATTAGCAGTGCCTCCTATGTCAGATTGCTGTGCTCCTCTTTCCCTTTGAGCTCTCACAGTTACAGCTCTTGTTCCACTTCCTGGGGGACATCTTTTCTAAGACTCATTTGCCTGTCCCATTCTGCTGTTATGCGCCTGCTTCTCCACTTTTCTGATTTTATTGACAAGTAATGCTTGAGCTACAATGCTCTTTAGTCATTGCAAGATCATAGTATTTCAGAGCAGAATTAGAGGTGGAAAGGAGTATATAACGGAGCCATTTTTACTATTTGTAAAGAAGGGAAGATAGGATGAATGAAGATAAAAGCCAGGGAGAGGAAAAGTTCAGGAACAGCCTAGTCTGATCAGCCAGTTCCAACCAGTTCCATCTGGTAACTGGAACGAGTTACGTAGTGCACCGTGTTGCTTTACTCTCCTGTCAACACAATCAAGCAAACTCAGCCACCTGGCGAGGTGAAGCCAGTGTGTTTTCAAAGTGTCTGCTTCTCCAAATGCTTGACATTCTTGATAAAGTTGTATCCTCTTTCAGTAACTGGAGAGATGTTGTTAATGTCTATAGCATTTGGGAAAGGCTTATGTGCATCAACTGTACATAGCAGTGCAACACTGAACATGCAAAGAACTTGAAAAATGTTTTGATTCCTCTTCCTAAAACGCTAAAAAATGAAGGATTTCCAACTCCTAATATAACAATAGATCCATCTGTTTCTAATCTCATTGTTCTGGGTATTTCTTCTTGGCCCAAAGACACAGAGGGAAAGTCAGTGATATTTTCTAGAGGGTGGAAATTAATTTGTCAGTGTTACAGCCTGTTCCACTGCTTTCCTCTAAATGAGTCCACAGCTCAGGGCTGTCAACTCAGCCCTCATTGTAGTCATTAGCTTTCGGGTATCCCATTTCTACAGACAAAGTTGAAGAACTATCTGTGCTAGAGAAGAGGCTATTATTGATAAAGTTCAACTTGCTAGCTCTTTGCCATACTTGTACGCTACTTTAAATGAGCAAAAATACAAATAAATCACCTATTATCCCATCTTCTGTGAAAGTTCAGACAAATTATCATATTTCTTTGCCACTTAATGTCAGTGTTACCACTGATAGCCATCACACTGTAGAGTTAGGGAGAAGCATCCTTACAGGACACAGCCTGCCTCTCAGGGCACACTGCAACAGACTGCTCTGTTTCTACAGCATTTCTGGTATTTGTTTCTCAGCAAGGGAGATTTGAGCACCTGCCCTGTAGGGTCAGCCCTCCACCCCCAGATTCAGCTGATACAAGGATTCCTTGCCTTTTACAACAGCAGTTTCCTGAAGCCATACCTATCAAGCTCTTAAAATGGACCTTTTAGCAAAGAAGAACATGATGTTTAATCTTTAATGCTAGTGCTTCCACTGAATAGATATCCAGAAGCAACCCTCTCCATCAATTCTGTGGCATTATGGAACACAACTGATTTTCTGGTGTGACAAAAATAAGCTTTATATTTATGGCTTTTAAATAAAAGTCATTATAAAAATCAAAATCCTCTCACTAATGTTTTCAAAAGGTATTTCACCTGAAGTCCTTTTCTCTGTGAGTTAAACTCAAAGGAGTGCTTAAGGTGAAGTAATTTCCAGCTCCTGGGAATTTTACATCACCTTTGCCTGTCTACAATAGTTTGGGCTCTGAACAAAGTTAATGCTCCTGTTAAAGCAGGTTCCTACCCTCAAGTCTCTATTTCCCATCTGAGGATCCCATTCCTTCCTGCCTGCTTAGATGTACAAGCTCTGTGTTCATGTTTGTCTAAATAATCCTGTTTAACTCATAGCCCCTTTTGCATCCATACAGTACTCTAAGGATTTGTGCTAACCTGGACAGTCCTCACAGAAAGAGAGGTCTAAAGGAAAAGTCACATGTGCAGTTAGTCATGTGGCTGTTTTCAGAAGAATCAATGAAAAACACCTTCTCCACATCAGCATACAGATCATACTTACAGGGCAATTCCCAAGTCAGGAAAAGCTGACTATATCTAACGTCTTACAGCAGCCAGAGTAGGAGCATCCATACTGTCTCATACAATTTTCAGTCATCTGGTCTTTTTTCTTGCCTTGTTCTGCTTTTCAATTAACTAATTTGTCTTACTGAAGAAAACTAATCTAAAGAATATAATGGAAAATCAGATTTTTCTCTGCTGCTTCAGTGAGCTGAATCAGCATACAGGCAGCAAAGTCACATAAGGGAAGAAGCAGAGTCATGCAGCCAAGAGCAGGAGACTGAAAATCAGCATGCCAGCAGATCCCCACCCCAAGGCTTTTCATTCCAGTAACTAATAATGGACAGCCTAAGAAAACACTTGGCCTTTTGGCCTTTCCACCCAAGCAGAATATGAAGTCCAGAGAGGTATGCATTGCAATAAAATAAAAAGGGAATTTTGTATACAAAGTTTCTTGATATTTTTATTCCATGTTAACCCATCCAATCATTCCTAGGGCTAATCACATTTAAGCAGGCAGTTCCATTATTTCAAGCACTTTATCCTTATTATAGTTACTGTTATTTATCTTTATTATAGTACAGTTGACAGAGTCCCAGAGCTCAGCCATCCTCAGCCTCTGAATGGACCCACAGTCTGGGGGAAGGGATACCAGTCTGAAGCTTTGCCAGAACTCCCAATCAATCAGGCACTCTGCTAGTTCCTAGCCAATGGCTGACTCTGGATGTTACTCAGTTTTCCAGGTGAATCTGTCTAATCATAGGGTTTCATGCTGAAGGGTACTAAATAAGTATGTCTTTCCCAGTTTCTGATATATTATTTTCCAACATGATTCAGATCAAATCAGAAGAGTCCAGCACCTACACATCAGTACAAACTCTGTATGCTTTTTAGGTTTTAACACACTTGTAACATATTTGCATAAGAACAAAGTCATATTTGGGATTTAGATCAGTAAAAAGCATGTATGTATCCAAGTGGAATCCAGGGTAAAAGAAGGAGATAAGGGGACCAGGGAAGTACTAGATATAGTTTGTTTTTCCCGTTCATGGTTGGTCCACCTTTCAGGAAAATCTGAACATATCTCTTTGCTGGCCTGCCTTCCTTCCTCAGAAGACACAAGGCAAAAACAGACAGGCATTCCCTTTCCAGTTTCTTGTTTACAAAGCAAATAGAATGTGTTACTCCTTCAAAACATCTGTTTGCACTCCTAACATGAGAAAAAATGTTGAGACTACATGTTTGATAACAAGTCATGACCTTTGCTTTGGCATTTGGAGTTCGGTTAAACTCAGCTTGTTAAGTTTTCAAAACACAGTCATTTTTGAAACTTCAATTAAATAAAGTCCACTTATTCTAAATTGAGATTATTTCTATATTTCTGGTTTAAACATATCCACAGAGATTATTAAAGTCTCATTATTGAGACTTGCTTTATTTCTTTTTACTTCTTAATTACACTAATGGATGAAATTCTAGCTAGTGAGTCAGAGTGGTTTTAGTGCAGGGGTGGTGAGCTCATGAGCTGAATACAGCACACCAAGCTACAGCTGAGTCTTAGCACCATCTCACACAGTGTCCCTGAAGCACAGAGGCAGCAAGCCACAAATCAGGTGATCACTTGGGCAGCCAGAACAAACCATTTCTTCTGAAGGTGTCACAGACTTTCCACTGTGTGCCTTCACCTCTGTAACCTAAAGAACCACACCACAAGAAAAGTGCATGGTGGGATGAGGAGGCACATCCTCCAAGACAGCTGTGCAACCTCTGGCCATAGGACACGCTGTGCAGTGGTCACAGGACAGAGCAAACCTGCATGGCCACATGACAGGACACACACACAGCCTTCAGCCATGACTCATTCCACATGTACCTGCACACGTGGCAGCTAGGTGACGGGGCAAGTAGATTTGGATAATGTGACATATATACATGGCCACTTTCCAACAGGGGAAGGGACACACCTTTCCTTATCCCACAGTTTTCAGAAGCCATGTGACTGCTCAGGGGGAAAGCACAGGCATAGCTGCCTCAGAGCAATTCTGGTTATGGCAAATACACTGCTACTCCTACAAACAAAATTTTTTTCTTTCCCTTCTTTGCAGATATTGTTTACTACATGGGAGAGTGGTCTGTAACTCCAAGATAACAAGACAGTCCATCTTATTACATATTAATGAGGATCAGTAACAGGTTTTCCTTTATTTTCAACCATTTGACTGATAGTGAACATTCTTCACATAGGCAGAATGCTCGTGGGACATCCTAAGTCTCTGTTCATTTCTACAAGCTGCTTATAAAATCACAATAGAATAAAACTACCAGTGGAGAAGAAAATACTAAAATAATAGCTAAAGAAATATGCATAATTGTCCTTCACTGAGTACTTGTTCATTTGCTTACCTGATTTTCTGAAGTGTAATCATTGTTCATGGTCTCTTTTAAGGGAAAGGTCTTTCTTAAACCATAGAAAGACTCACTTCCAGCAGTGGCAGGAAGGGCAGGGAAGCAGCAACCAGACTGGTTAAGGATTCAGGTGTTTGTCTTTTACAAATGTAAAGTGACATCTGGCATAAAAATACATAAATAGGGTGAATTCCCACCCAAAAGTTCAATAATTGTGAAACAATTACAGAGTAAGCACCTTCTTGGCAAAAGATCAAATTTCTCCCAGTGCAGAGACTTCACCAACAGAGGTAATTCTACATTTGGAATTGCTTTATTGAAGCACTTCTGACTACAAATTTTCACATTGCTATGATGAAAAGCTATGCCTTGGGAATATGCTTTAATCTATATGCTTCATGCATGCTGTATCCAAACACTGTTCTGAAATGCAGTACCTGCAACCAGGTGAGGTAAAAGTGAAGGTCAGTGTCTTTCCTTTAGGGATCAAATGTTGTTTTGATACCTGGATTAGGTTTCTCCACACAAAAGCAATGTGCTGCTGTTAACATTAAACACTTATCCTCTTGATGAGAACCAGTAATTTTCAACATGAGGGTTACAAATTCCAAGAGGTTCATCAACCATTGCTGGAGAGTCTGAGGAAGGTGGCTCAGAAACACCAACCAGAAAAACCTCTTGGAAAAAAAGACAGTGTGTCCATAAATCCATACTCCCCTTGTTATCCCTGCTGAGGTTTCTATACTCCACCCTCACTCCTACTCCTCTCCTGGTACCTCTTGGTCCTGTGGTTCAGTTCCTCATTTCTGATCTGCCTCTTTAAAATAATTCCCTTTTACCTTTGAATCCCTCCACTCTCCTTTAAAAATACAAAACTTTTACCAATTAACTACTGAAAAGAAATTTTCTGTACCCTCCTACCCTGAGCAGACAGAGTTGGCCACTCCAATATAACAATTCAGCACCTCTTTGCTTTAAATGTGTTGCACATTTAAAAACAAAGCCTGACATTCATCTACATGACTGTTATTCTTTAATGACTTTCCCTCAGGTGTTCCCCTCCCAAAGTACAATGATAGGTACTGAAGTGACTCTATGCATGCAGTGACTCTGGCATGCATACCTGATTACTCTACTTGTCTGCTTCCAGAGTGTGCAGGGGTTATTTCATAGCTTGATTGACATTCATAAAATGTAGCATTCAGTGGAATGGCAGAGATTAATTAGCTGGAGGGGAAAAAATTTATTTCTAGTCTTCCGTCTACACTAACAGCCAACTGCCAGAACTCTGAGCACAGGACTCACAGTTCCTGACAGTGGCCAGGCTGCACCTGACCTCCACAAGAACAGGCTAGGAGAGATGGGCAAATCCTCCCACTGCATTAAGTCACAAAGCCAACAACAGCTGTCTTGCCACAGGCAGGAGCATGCTGCCCACTGAGTGAGACTTTGGAATGGGCTAAGGAAAAGTAGGCTTTCTTCAGGTGCTGAGAGAACTGCCATCCCTATTTATGCACCAACCCAGCCACATGGGCCACATCAGGTCAAAAGAGTCACAGATAACAACAGCATGTGGACAGTCCAGATTCCCAGAGGAATGTGGGAGCAAATACATAAACATGCCTGCTGTAGCAGCACTTGTCCACCCTTATGAACCCAGTTTGGAATAGTCCTCTAATATTATTGTTCTATTTTGTATTGTGCAGGTTGAATTTGCTGGATATGAAGCAGAGGCAGTAGTCATTAGGATAGGTAAATGGAACACATTTAACATAAAAATAACAGTTAGAAATATAGAAAATTCTAGTCTCAGGTAAAGACATTTCTCTGAGTAGATTCACATTTAAAAATGCACTTGCAAAATAAAAGCAGAGACTCATGTAATTATTATTATTCCAATCCTTCTGTAGCAGTAGCAGCAAAGGACACATTATAGGACATGGCCTGGCGTTCACAAAGATCTGAAGCCAAACTTAAAGCCTGTTTTTCTAAGTATCTGCCAATCTGCAAAAGCACCTGAGTTTATGACATGATGTTGAGTTTAGGATTATCTGTACACTGAGTTAAGTTCTTAAAATACATTATTACATAACCGTTTTTTGGGGCCCTTGCCTTACTCAGTTTACTACATTACTTTCCTCTGGGACAAAATCCAGACAAAGTACTGATAAAGACTATGCTTTCTGGACACTCCTTTTTCCCCTATATCATTTGTTGCAAAAATTGGCAAGTGAGAAAAGGCAAACTTGAAGAAAATAGAAGGCCTCACAATGAAAGCAAATGAATGTGGCTTTTTGCCATGGAGTTCTTCTGCAGTGCCAGAGAGGCCATTTAAATCACACTTTTCACTATTCTTTAGCAACTGCATGTTCCTCATGTTCCCATATGTGGCTTGAGATTGTGAGTTGTTATTTGAAGCAGAGTTAAAGAGTCAGCTTGTAGTTGATTTATGTGGATGCTTTACTTTGAGTATCAGCAGTATTAAACACTGAGTACTCTGAAATATCAGCACTCAGTACTGAAATATCAGTACTCAGTTCTCCTGGGCACATCAGTCATAAAGTAGTGCAGATAACAAAGAGAGAATACAAAAGCCTCATCATGTCATGGGAGTTTTATGGGATAAATTCAGTATGGAGGCACAAGAAAAGAAAGTGCATTAGGAAATAATTCTCTCTAATTTCAGAGCAGACTTTTGTCTATGTAACTTTGAGACATTTTATTTTACAGTCTTTGTGTATAATTTCCTAGGCTCTTCTCAAATCAAAGCCTAAACAGAACAGAACTAAATCACTACAACTCCTGTGTGCCTGTCACAAGTATCTACCACCATCCACGAGCCAAGGCTCCTGGACCCAAAAGCACAGGCCTCTGAGCCAGACCAGCTGCCTTCCTGCCAGTAAACCTGCAGAAGAGGTTGCAAGACATTTGCTTCTTCAGGTGACATTTACTGCCATGAGTGGCTGATAGAAAAGGTAATTCAGGGATAGCAGAAAGAAGAAGGTGTTCTGACAGGTAAAACTCCCACCCACTCTTTTTGGATTTTGTTGACAATGCCCAGCACTTCCTATCTGTCCTATGCATGCATAAGGCTTTCTGTAATAGCAGCTCATCTTTCTTCAGCAAGCCTCTTATATCAGTCCCACTGCCCTTGCTAAGCCACTCTCAGCTCTCTGCCTTCCCTCCAAAGTCACTGCTCTCCCAACAACTCCCAGGTGGAATATCCTCCCAATTTCCTGCTCATATACGTATAAGTTACTTCATTCCTGGTTTGTCTTCAATGACCCTGCCCAATCTCCCTTTCTCTCAGGATTTTTCTCAAGCAGCTTCCATCCTTGACCTTGACATGTGAGCTCTCTTCTACATCCCTGTGGTCACCTGTCCTCCTTTTTGCTTACTGGAGTCCCAGCTTATAATCAGCTCAGTCATTTTTATCTCCAGACTCAGCTTCCCTCTTATTCTCTCCCTCTTCTTGCACCATCTCCATGACTCCTCTCTGTCATCGAGCTGCCTCCCATTCCTTCTCTCATTTTCCCCAGTTTCTAGGCCACACTACAACACAACAGAGACAACTTTTGAGAATATTTTTAAGGAATAAAGCAACATATTCTTCCCTTAGCTTTCCTTTTAGAAATGACTCAATCACTTGGCTGCTATTTGTCAAAGTTTTTCACCTCAAGTTTTCCATCAGCAATGGAAAAGTGCAGCCAAAATTGCTAAAGCTTCTCAAAGTTATGAGCAACTGATACACAAAGCCATACTAGGATATTCTGTGGAGACTTAACAACACACAGTGCTATCTGCCTCTCCTGGAATCGTACTTACTTACAGGTTTTATGCTTTCATTTAGATTATTGGCTTGAATAAATTAGCTCCATTAGCTTTAACTTTGCTTCAGTAAAAAACACTGCCCCTGGTTAAAGAGGAAGGGTGGTCAGCTCCAACTTTAACAGACTTTGCTAAAAATGCTTGCTAAAAATGCCATGCATGGTGGCAATGAGCCACCTCCAAACAAGGAACAGAGCTTACTTGCCAATGTCAGACTGCTGCTTTGCTACCAAATCCTTGTTAAAAAGTACACATTAAGTCATTTGACCCTAGCATGTCTAAAAGTTCCATGATCTGACATTTCCAAAATGTGTCTTGCATTTTTTCTATATGTAATTTCTTTTTATCTTACCAATGAACCTTAGAATAATTGTTAGTAGCTTTAGGCACCCTGAGCTATATGTCTCAGGTGTGTCTACAGACATGAAATTCCCAAGCTTTCAAAGTCCATACACAAAGTGCAAAAATCTTTGTAGAATACATAATGATAATGTTCTAAGTACTTCCTTCCAAAATCTTTGCTGAAAACTAAACAGACTCATACACTCCCACACAGTGTTCTTAAAAACATGAACATTCTGCTTGTATCTTATGTTCTTTCTTGAAAAAATATACATTACAGACAATTTAAACATTTTCTTATATTTCTCAGTAGTTTCAGTAGGCAAAAACTTTAAATTAAGAGGAAAAAAAAGCAACATAGACAAAACCAAACAGTTGTGACTGTTTTAGTTTACTCCTAAAGACTAAAAGACTAACATAAACTTTGTGTTTAGCTCACTACATCAGCTAAGAGGAAAAAAACTCTCATCTTTCACTTAGTTTTTACTTGCTTGTCTTTGTGAAAGCTTAGAAGTTACTGGTGCTGCTTTCTTTCATTTCAGATTTCCACAGACCAGACAGAAACAGTGCAAGTGAAATGCCAGGGACAGTGAACTCATTTTATAAATAAAAGTGTGAGCATGTACAATATATAAAATACATGAGTTCAGATTTGGTCAGATAATATTCTTACACCTGTTCATTCAGGCTTTGGACCAAAGCACTTGCAGAGCCAGTGAATTATATTTGAACAGAGCTGGGTAAAAATAGATTTGTTCTTGTAACATTATCAAAAGGATCTGACTAAGAGATGACAACATCTGATGGGGTAAATCATCTGAATTGGATGTTTCCTCATGTTTTAGGATTGGTTAGTATTATTCAGTATGCATAAAATAGCTGACCCCTACTACAGGTCATACTGTATTCATGGTCCATTGCTTCCTTTTTCAGTCCTATATCAAGTTCATTCCATAGTCCTATTTGTATTATACACCAAAACATTCATGGCAATAGTTTCATTTACAAAGTAATCCATAAGTACAAAATAAGTTACTTTACAAGATTAGTGCAGAACTTTGAGAGACAGCAGCCTCTAAGCTGTTTCCTCTTTTCTGAATGTCTTATATATCTTATGCATGCAGCTATAAATGTAGTTAGGAATAGTACTCTTTCCATTATAGCAGCTTTTGCTTCCATGGATAAAAAAGAATTGATACAGTATTCACTGCATTTTAGCTCTTTATGCTGCTTTGGAACCAAGGCTGCTGTCTGAGCCCACTTAGCTTGGCCTGCATGGCTGAGGACTGTGCCCTCTCTGCAGAACCATCCACCAGTGAGTGACTCTGCCCAGCACCTTGCTGCTGTGGTCACTCATTCCAACAGTGTGGATCAAGCCCACTCTCTGCAGAGTCACCAAGGAAGGTTAGCATTGGAAACAATTTAAACCTGTGCCATGGAAGATAAAAGCTGTGCATGTCTGTATCAGGCAGGGAGGCAGGTGAGGAGGCTGTGTGCACTTCTGCCCAAATGACAGTGCAAACACAGGTTGCCCTGCTCAGCCACTTTTAATTCATGCTTGAGCAACTTTTGTAGGCACTGGTGACTACAAATACTATCGTATACAAATACTATACAATACTATTATCTAATACTATCTATACAAATACTACTACAATACCATTGTATTGACACACAATAATAAGGCAATTGTGGCAATGCCTCCTTTGCTCAAAACCCATAATGTTTTTTGTTGACTCAGAGTTTACATTTTGTTTCAGTTCACTGCATGTGAGACTTGGAAACCTTGGCTGAAACCTCCAGTTTTGTCTATACACAGAGCACAGTATCAGTTTAAATTGAGCAGTTTGTCAAGCCAGTAAAAGATCTGGTGGGCATGGATGACTCAAGAATGACATCTTAGTATTTGAATCACTCTAGATTTCAATCAGTACAGTCTTTGCCAAGCCCAGGGCTTCAGTTCTGAGGCAGTGAGATAGGGCATATTGCAGAAGAAAGCATTTGTAATTACAAATCAGTGTTCAGGGGGGTTTTTCTGACACGTTTTTCATGACACATTTTCCAATGTTATCATTTTTGTAGTCTGTACTGTCAGTGTTTTCCATTTGTTTCTGCAGGAAAGATGGGTTTCTGCTAAATTTTAAAATTTTGGCTATTTGTAAATTGGGAAGTGAAATAAGGTATTGTTACAATGCTAAATGTTAACAGCTCTTCTAACTCATTTCCCTGCAGCTGGGACTAAAATTAAGCAGTTAATGACTGTACCCATAGCTTAGAAATACCTCTACAGAAATACACCTCCCTCCTGTACCCCTACCACAACACCCTAATTAACCAGCTAGCACAGTAGCCAACATTCCAGCAGCCTAGGAGATTGCAGCGCAATATGGAGTCCCTAGTAGTCAAAAGAAGTAGAAAAGTATTAATCTCTCTTCAGGGCAAGCATTAGAAATTTCCTGGAAAAACCTAAGGAGGCAAAAGTTATCTAAGAAGCAAAAAAAATACTGGGTTTGCCAGAGCCATGTAGCTAAAATATGGTATCTCTTCCAACATGGGGAGGATCACTCTTGTCACCTTCTTACTAAAAATATTGATGTTAAATGAAATTTCACCTTTTCGTGTGTACTGTCAGACAAAAGTGCTGCAAATATATACCCAGGAGAATACATCTGACAGAAGTAATTCAGTTCTGTATGCAGCACAGATACACCTTGAGGCCTTTTCCAAATCCTTGTCCATTTTCACACCAGCAAAATGAAGATAGATCTCAGTCTTCTTTGTCTTACTTAGCTACAGAGATTAAGCAGACATCAGAATACTTCACCTTCTGCCAGTGTAACACAGCAAACAGGCTCTTTCCTGGGGGTAGAAAAACTCTTAGAAGGGCCTGGGGCAAAACAAAGAGGAGCATCTACAAAACCTTTCACCTTGCACATATCACTGGAGGCTCCCCCAGCAAGAGAAGGAAGGTAATTACATATTCTCAGGTGCCTCCACTGTGGAGTTAAAGTGTCATGTGCTGTCCTACACCTACAATAAAAAGTAGAGGTAAAATAAATTTTCCTTCTATAAGATTAATAACCCCTGCCAGAGAGGAGAGAGAACCCCAAGGTTTGCTTGACACAGATTAAGCATATATGCATATATATATATATATATATATGAAAAATACTTTATTCAAAATATTCAAAAATATATTAGGATAATGAAAACTCCTATCCTATGCAGTCAAGAAACAGGAGAGGAAAAATCTCTTGTATTGCTTTTGTATTAACCAGGCTGGTGATGACAGTCATGTCAGCTGTTCAGCTGTTCAGCTCATAGCAAGAGAGCACTCTGTACAGAAGCAGATTCTCCTTGCAGATGCCTCACAACAGTTTGCAAAAGCAGGTAAATGCTAAATATAACAGCAACTTTGCAAATACAGCAACAGAGGAATGGAGTAGTTAAGGAACTCAATTACTTTTTTTTCCATGAGTTATTGGCTGACAAGCACAAAACAAAGTTTCTCCGAATTCACTTCCAGCCTAAGGTTAATCGAGCCAGCTGCAGGCATTTGCCATGGTATGCATGAGTATGCATGTAAGTTCCTTGAAGTTAGATGATTTGCATATAGCCACTGAGCCACCTAGTAGCAGGACTTTAAAAAGGACATATTTGCAATTCCATGCCCTAATAGACCAGGACTGGTCAACAGATCAAGTGTCTACCATGTTGGTGTCTACTTCTCTTTAGACAGAAATGTTAGGGAAATGTTTAGAAGAAACAGTCAGGTATTTGTCCTTTGGCAAGTAAAAAATAAAGAAATGTCTTTCTTTTCCTTCATATAAACTGTGGCTTGAAGCTTTTTTTATTTGTATTGCAGTCACATTAGGTTATATACACAAATCAAACAGCTGAGACTCTTGGGATTTTCGATTCCAGTCAATACAAACTAATTGAAACAATGTGTGCTAGGAGTGGTGCAATTCTACATGGCAATGGGACCTTTGCTTATCTTGCAGCTCTGTGTGCACAGCAGCATTATCCTTTCCACATTAAAAGGTGCAACCTTTCACATAAAGAGCATCTCCTAAGTTCAGTTTGAACTTTCACTACTCTTTTTAATGATAGAGCATTTAGGAGATGAGTGACTTGCTCTTTAGGAACTCAAGCGATCTTCTGGTTTCCGTGTATAACTTTAAAAGAAATGCCACTCTGTCAGAGGCAATCCGAACGTGTGTGACACTTACTATACACCAAAGTGTTTCTTGTACAACTGCATGGGCACCACGCCAGCCAAACTCATCCATCAGGCTGTCAACAACTTACTCTTTTTCTGCAGTGACCTATGTGGAAAATTCTCTTACAAACAGCTGTTCAGATAATAGGCAGACAACAGGTTGTCTTAAACGCCCTTTTCAATTGTGCATAAATGTTTGTGAATTTCTAGTTCCATCTGCAAGATAAGCATGAACATAACGTTCTTTTGAATTACATTTATTATTTGTTTATATTTTCTATTTGCAGAAACTCTTCTGGACCTCCTATCTCCGCTGCCAAAAAGAGACTTTTAGTTCACTGACCTTTTCTATCTGATGTTTTGTTAGGATGTGAATCCTGCAGATGGAATTCAATTATTTTCTACTTGTGCATTATTTTTTTTCTAAAGGGTTCATCAGCAGATGTGAAAATATAGTTCAGAATTATGTGACAAAAGCTCAGCAATGGGTACTGTGAATGTAATGAAGACTTGTATTTCACAAAACAGAATTACTATTTTGTTACGTAAAGCAGTGTCTTTTCCAAAAGCACTGAAAATAAATATACTGGAAGTGCCAGAGTGACTTAGGACCCTATTCTTTTGGACCTTCAAGACTTGGACCTTAGACTACAGGCCAAACTAGTTATACATGCCCTAATTCCTTGGCAGAAAAATTACTTTTGAACAAATCTGGGCCTTGGAAGGTGCCAAAAGAAATATAACTGATTGATGGCTGTAGGTAGAATTTCCTGAATAAATCCCTAGATGGCCATGTGTAATCATATTGGATTAGATGTGTGAAGAAAAGTCCTGAGCTGGTCAGCAAAGATACTGTTGACCTATTTTTGATGTCACCTTCAGGATGAAGTGCACATCTAGGTCATTGTGCATACTCTAAAATGTTACTCCTCGTCCCTGAATTCAGAGGTAGCTCATTTCCAGATACCAACCAACACTTGATGAGATAAATCGCCCTTTCAACTCAGTTTTGGAAGTAGGATTTAAGCCTAAAACATTTTCTCAATCTTTTTGAGAATGAATCTGATCACTTTTTTGCAGTCTAGCATAGACCCTTAACCCCATATATAGCTAACCTGGCATATAAGCAATTTTAATAACAGCAACACCTGTCATTCAGAAGTGTGTTCTTCGTTCTCCAAAAGCTTCACCAGAAGCACCATTTCTTCCTTTTAAAGCTGAAAGAAGAGATACAGACATATTCTTCATACTACCTGGCAGAAATGTTCAGCTATCTGGTTGCTAAATAGTAACTCCTCTGGGAACAATTTACAGCAGCTCCTTAAGTTAGCCATATTTAACCCCATTTCAGAAGAAGATATTGTTTGTGAAATTAACTCTGCTTGCAGTGAGCCTTGAGAGACTACATTCAAGTTTGCAGAGCTCTAGCAGTCCTCAGACTGGATTAGATTGTATCACATCCTAATGTTCGATTTATGATCTGTAGTAACTTTTTCCTCCTAATGCGACATTTGCTTTTCTGCCAAGAGACATCCTCTTCATTCTTTTATTAATGCACAAAGATTATACAACATTCAGTAATTCGTACTGCTTACTCTTCCTTACCATTTCAAGTGAGTCCCATGACTGTAGTTCAGTGCACAGAACATTCCTCTCCAAAATGTGGGGGCTGGTTTTATTTGTTTATCCTTTCCTTTACACATTTCCAGAATTTCAACCCTGACATTCTGTATTTTTTAGTTCTTTGTGGTCTCAAAATTATGGATTGCAAGCTTAGTCAGAGCTAGTATTGAGGGTGAAGTTAATCAAATACAAATGTTTATAAACAAGTATTTTTGTAAACCAGCATTTTTAAATGCTACAAGCAAAAAACATTTTTCCACTTTTCTTCAGACCGCATTCTATTCCATATAAGCACATTTCTATGGTTGATTCTTGTGCCAAACTTTTCTGAGTCTTTTTGGTGCAAAGGTGTAGCAAATGCTAATGGGAAGAAGGTTCAGTTCTGGGTGACTTCCAGAAAGTCAAAATCTGCCTAGGTTTCAATTTTCTCGGTGACATGAGGGGTATAAAAGCAATCTCCAGGGAGTCCCTTTCATTGTTGTCTATACTGATTGCACAGAAAACCCCTATCAAAGGGACTCATCTCAATAGACACAATTCTGTGAATTCAGTTAGAAAAGGTATTGTTACAGCATGAACTGATGTTCATATCATTGGAAAAAAAGCACAATCCCAAGAAGGGGATGAAGGCAATGGAACCAGAAAGGTCAAACCAGCTACTCATCTTACATGGGAGCCATAGAGATGAAACTAGGGGAATATTGAAGAAATGCAATAGATATACCAGAATAACTGACACTGCTTGAATCAATTAATCAATTAATAACTACCCTCAGTTTTGTCACTGTCCTGTTCAAAAAGTCCTACAGGGTATAAATTCCCCAAAGTCCTAGTCTAAGGAACACAAAGAACACATATACCTCTACCATATGACACATATTGTTTAGATCACAAGTTAATTTTTCAATTCCTGTTCAAACAAAAGAAGACCAATTTCTGGCTGCTTCTGCAACTGTTTTACTGCTCAAAATGGCTGTGAGTGCAATACATGGCTTGGTGTATGTATATAATACAGATACACACACACACACACACACACACACACACACAACCTGTTTAAATGCCTAGAAAACCTCAGTTTACAATATCACACTAAAATGAACTTAAAATTTTAAGCACCCATGAGCAGCTTCATATTTGTATACTTTGTGTTCATAGAATTGGCCAATATGTGGATATTCCTTTCTAGTTCACCCAGAACATTTTACTCATGCTAAAAAAACAGTATTTTGTTCCATGTCTAGAAAATACACTTTCGATTAAAATCATAAATAGAGGAAAATTTCCAAATCACAATGCCTTTTCAAAACCCAATTTTTAAACTTTCTAAGTTACAAAATTAAATATGCTAAATTGCCATTATTTTCCTTTTTAAATGGGAAAATCTTTGAGCATAGGACCTAAAAATTATTACCTTTATGCCTCCTAAAACTGCATTTTTGGGCAGTTTTGGTATTCACAAAAATGACCACAGCCTATAAGTTAACATCCCATACACAGGATTGCCACAGTCTACTTTAGCACCCAGAAATAAGAGAACAGTCACAAAACTTTTAAATCAGATATAGTAATATCTGATATAATAGGGGGGAAAATAGCATGTTTGTATTATTTCTTCACACCTATCCCAAAAGAAGCATTCATAAAGAATGAATATACTATTAGGAAATGTTATGCATCATGCTTTATTAAAAACCAATAATGAGTTAAGAGATTGTGCAGTGAAATCTTTGGCAAAGTTTTTCTAAACAGGATTTACATCATTTTAGTACAATAAAAACATAATACAAGCATAGCAATCAAATTATAGCAAGGGATAGTGTAGGAGAACCCATAAACTTGAAATTATTTTTGTTCTTTGTGAGAAAGACATTTATGGGAATATCCTCCAGCTTTGTTGTCAAGGAGTTTGGATTGCTTTGCAACACAATGTGTACAATACTGGGGGTTTTGGTGCACTGCTGATATCTTTTACAAAAATGCAGCCCCAATGCTCAAGCTCTGGGAAAGTGGTACCAGTATTACTTAAGTCTCACTCTTGTTCCTTGCTAAAGTTAACCCAATATATTATCATTTAGGAGAAAAGCCTCTTCAGTGCCTAATAAACAAAGGTGAGTTTTAAAAAAAATACCATAGCTTTCAATTTGAGAAGGAGCTTTTACCTGCTTTGTGAGAAAGTATTTATCTAGACTAAATAGCCTTCAGCCTTCTTCAGCTGCACCACAGATTTGTATTTATATCATTATATGAAAATACAAGATTGGAGTAATTATTTAACAAAAAATATGGAGGCCACATCCACCTGTACTTACCAGACAGAGGTTTTAAATCCTCTCAAAAAAATGGTGTGCTTTGTTCCTCACACACTACAGGAAGTTCAGTAATTGGCATGTTGTTGGTACCAACTGTCATGTTAATGAGAAGTTTTTAAATTAGACTAGATCAGAAAATTAAACTGACATAAAGAAGATAGCTTGAAATTGCAAGGAGATATGGACTCTGTGATCTACCCAATGTTAATGATTGAAGGGACATAATTTTTAAAATAAGAGCACTGCAAAGGATTTGAATGTTCTAGTGCTGCAAGACATGTCACACACACTGAGTACAACCATGACTATTTTAATTCTTCTGACCTCAGTGACCCATCCAAGTATCACTGAGGAGAACATCTCTGAGGGTGTCCTCACCTTCATCGTGTGCCCAGTCTCTCACAGAACGCACTGGCATGATTTCCTTCCTACAGCAATGTCCAGTTTGTTTTTCCAAGTTGCCTCTTCTCAGATTGCAGTAACTGACAAACCTTGCCCTGGGTAATTTTGTTTGCTGGATATGCTCTCTCCAGGACAGTTTTCACTAGGAACCTTTCCAAGGATGTGTCACCCTGAGTTTGCCTTGGATGTAGATGTTAGGTAACTATTTAAATCACACTACCACAGCTGCTTATTCCTGTATCAGGTTAATGAACACTGCGCACCCTATCAGAGCACTATATCAATTCAAAATAAAAGAGAACTTGATCAACAGGATGATCATAAAGCAGAATTTTTTTCAGTGTTATAAAAGGGCAATTAGGAGAAAAATGAGCAATGGTTTTAACTAAGCAAGGAGAAAAGAATTTGAACAATCTGTATGATTAGAGCACCAGTTTCAAACCCTCTTAGCCAGACTGGTACAAATCTCTCCATAAATATCTGTGAACAATTGAAAACTGCCTCACAGACAAAGATGGAAAATGCAAGATTACCCTTACTACAAGACCATATCCTTTTAATAAACGAAGTTAATTTTAAACTGCACCTTACACTTAAAGGGTAGTTCTATTCACATTTTTACCCACAAGCAAACCAACAGTAAAGTTTTCTAGAGTCCTTATCCTTGGCCAACTGTTTTTTGTTCTTATTTGTGCTGTACAACTACCTGTATAGAACTGTTGTTTAATACCATATCACCTGAACAGTCAGAACTTCAAATATGGAATGGGAATGGTTTTCAACCTGAATAACTTCACTGAACAATTTATGGTCAGCCTCACATGGATTACCAACGTTACAGCTGAAAGAAAAGAGTGAACAGCAGCACAAGTACAGAAACAACTGGTTCACCTCTTAGACGAGAGCTGAAGATGGATAAAGATATTTCTAGTGCTCTGGCTGTAGGCTAATGACAAAAGATGTTCACTCAAACAACACAGTTGCTCCCCTCTGCCCCTTCTTCTATCAAGTCAATGAAATTATTTGTGGGGTTGTACTGAGCAGCAGATCAAAGAGCTGATCTGCATCAGGAGTAGCACAGAGTTTTTAGCACCACCACAAAGGCAGAGCACTCCCATAAAGCTGTGTTTTCATCAACGTCCCTGTCTCATCAAATCATGCTCTCGTTTCTGTATATCAATGGACTTTAATGCAAAGGTCACATTTCACCATTTGTCTTTAATGTGCATCATAAATAAATTGGAATCAATATTACGGTAAAAATAGCTAACTGAAGAATGACATCCTCTATCCACAGAACAAGTTTAATGTCTCCTGTAGACATGTCCAGTCTTTATTTCCCTTGTGAAATCACCAATACAAATACTGTTCATAAAAGGGCTGTGGTAATTTCATAAGTGGTAGTGAGCTTATTTAGCCTCTGTACCTAAGAACCAGTTTAAAGCTACATGTTCACTTTGTGCAGCATTTAGCAGACAAAGGCTTGGCACTGCATTTTAGTTATTAATTTAAACTGGTGTTAGTTAACCTCAAGTTTAATGATTCCATTTTACTGACAATTGGCTGAGTCTCCAGGAGTGAAAAGATCCTAGTTAAATCCACACACTCCTAATTCAGTTCAGCATACTATGCTTAGTTTGCTTGAAATGGGAAAAAAATTACATTTGCTATGTGTACTATGAATTTAGTACAACTGGTCCATTGATGATGGTCCCTAGGGGGCAAAGAGAGATCATCAGAGCTAGGATAAGATCAACATGCAGAATGTGTGTAATCCACACTGCTGTCTGTCCACCAGTCTTTGTTATTAACTGGACATTGGAATTGAAATAAGAAATTAATTATTTCCTATGCAATGACAAGATAGAGAATCATGCTATAAGCAAGTCTAAATTTAGCCTTTCCACTAATTATGTTTGTATTTAAAGGGGAAAATCCCCCATTTAAGTAACAATCTCCATTTGTTATTTTACACTCAACTCTACATTTCTTTCAAAGCCCTACAGCTAGTTATAAATACAGCACTTTAGGTTCTCAGTACCAAGACTTCTCCAGACTTCTAAATCTCCTGATTTTTACATGCTGATACAGAAAGACAAGGGCTGTCCTTCTGTCTCATGCTGACACCTCAGTTTCATTAATCATGGGATTTTGGCTGTGTAATTCTTCTCTGCCCTCTCTGTCAGTCATTTGTTTTGCTTAGCACCGGTGCTCTTTCCTACCCCACATGCAATGACACAATTATTTGCACAGGGTTTCCAGAGCTAAACTAATAGGTCCCTGAAACTATGAGCAGGAGGTCATGCTTATGCTCTTTATCTCCTACTAGCTCTGGTACTCACCAGATCCTCCTTAGAGATAATTCAGTGTGCTAAAATGGCAGAGTAAAAAACAAGGTTGGATAGTTTTCTGCTGCTCTACCTAGTGAGCTACATCTGCTCAGGAAGGGTTTGACAAATATTGAAACTGTTGTCCAGGTGGGGGAGAGAGCCAGTGCAAAGCACAGCTCAGCTTAGGGAAAAAGTCCAAAACCTTTCCCCTTCCATAGAAGATGGTACCTTCTCCTGATCCCTTTTCATTTGCATTATTTTTAACCTTATCTGGTTGCCTGATCCAGTTCACAGTCCCCCAAACAGTTGTGTCAACAACTGAGTGAGTGACAGCCTGAGTGTAGAATTTCTTCCATCAGTTTCTCTCCAAAGGGCACATGATGTCTGAGCAGTGTTTTGCTTCAGACATATTTATTAGGTTTGTTTAAATCAGACCGTGTGTGGAGGTGTTACTAGGCATGAAAGATGAGAATCTGGTGCATTCAGCTTTTATAAAGGTTCTTCTAGTCCACTCTGCTCTACCACAACAGGAAAAATAATATCAAGTATGGTGGGCAGCTGTGGTATATTCCACAAACACCTTTGTTCTCACATTCATCTTACTTACCAGGGTTAGTCTCCACAGAAACTAGAGATAAACTTGCACCCCTCATTATCCCTAATAAAGCTTATTATACTCATAACTACTCACTAAGATATAAAGAATTTGCACTGAAGCTGCTAAGAAAATTCAGAGTTTATCTCGTGAATTTTTTAGAATGAGGTCAATCTGATCAATAAGAGATAAATTACCAATAAGCTGGCTCCTTTACTTGTTTAAGGGCTACTTAGCCCCAGGAATGCATTTCAGAAAAGCACTTCCAGCTATCAGAAAATCATATATAGTGATAGGCTGCATTTCACAACCAACTGTACTTTGGTTGATCATCAAAGCTGCAGAATCACAGGGGTAAATTTACCTGACTTCAGAATAGGATGCTTCAGACAAAGTGCAGCTGAGTTTGGGTGGCAACTCAACTGACATTTAGGAAAATGCCTCCAAGACCAGCCATCAGGACTCCAGTTGTACATTCTGCAAAATTTTCTCTCCATTAGATTTATCAGCTTTGTGTGGTGGCTAGGCAAAGAGGTTCATAACTTCACACTGACATGTAGTTAACTGGTAGAGTGTTGTCTGTGACATTTGTTAATCTGTTTCCAAATACACCAAAGGGTTTCTTGGTGCTTATTACCTCAAGGATGTCCCTTGCTCAGTGTTGGGAGAAATTTCAGGTTATTCTGGAAAACACTAGGCATTTGCATTCCCACGAGGTGAAACCCTGGACCATGGATCATGGACCCAGTGTATTCAGCAGAATCAAATCTTTACTCAGCCCTTCTAAACTACCCATCTCCCATCAAGTTGCAACATGCTGCCAGTGGCAAGTAGAATTTCCACCTTTCAAAGGCAGCAGGAGAGCAAGAAAATGAAAATAAAGGTGGACTTCCCTACAGATACAGAGTTTTGTTTCATCTCCAACCTGTTGAAAGCAGAGCAAAACCATAAATATACAGAAGAAGCCATCTGCTCTCAAATACTCCAATGCACAGAAAGATCAGTAGATCTTCTTAATGTAAAAGCCTGTAATTTCATTTCTTCAAAGTATCCTCACTAAAACATTTATCGCCATGAGTGTAAAGATCTCTGTGAGATTAATGTGAATATTGTTTTTGAAAAGAAGAACTAATGGCCTGCACCTGAGATTGTCAAGCAGAGAGTCACAGTTTAATCTAAGCTCTATAGCTACATTTTTCCCATTTCACTTTCTCTGACCTGTAAAACCTAAGCATACCTGGATCTACAGTCAGTCAATATCAGCTGAAAATTCAGGCTGAGTACCCAAATGCACTGTGCAAAGTGATTCTTTCTACAGCAAGGTAGGGATTGGTAATATTGAGTCACTTGGCTACATACAAATTCTCAAGCAAGTCTGATTGGTACAAAAGTTTTAGAAAAAGGTTAGTGAAACATTTGAAGAGTAAACTGAACAAAAAAAAAAAAAAAGAAGAAGCAGAGTCTTATACTGAGACTGAGTCCTCTGGATCCCTGACCGCCCAGCTCAGAGGGCACAGCAACAGCTGAGGTGCAGCTGTCACTCAACAAAGTGATCAAAATGCAGATTGATAGCAGACCCTATGTGACCCTTACACTTTATCCTTTCAGGGTTTCACAGATTTTAATACTCATGGATGCAGGATTTCTGAGAAGCTGAGAATATTATCAGATATTCATTCCAACTGGGAGATCTATATCTATATATCTATGTCTAATGTATATCTACATCATCTAAATCTATACATATCTAAATTTAGATATAAATATAGCTATTGATATGGCTATTTCTCTTCCAGGTCTGCTTTATCTTTCAGGTGGAAGTGCTGATCCTCCCCTCTCCTGTCCTTAACCCACCTCTGCTTTAGCTCCTTTTAAGCAATAAAGCCAGTCCAATAAGCCTCCTTACTGCTTAGTGCCTGTGTGAACATTTTAGTTAGACTTGCAAATGTTGCTAAACGTGATCCTCAACTCTCACAGGACTTCTCCTCACTAAATTACTGACATTCACCCAGCTGACATGTTCTTCAGCAGTATTCCAACACAGCCATAGTAGCCAATGATCATGAGGAAAAAGTAGCAAACCATTCCTCTAGGCAGTGTAAAATTCACAGTCACAGCCACCCAAACAAAAAAAACACCAGCATGACCACAAGGATATAGCTAACAAGCAGCCCAACATCCACCTAATAACTGCAATGAATGGTATCTAGAAAAAGCATGACTTGGGTCAGATATCTATATGCCTAAGAGATCGTGGAGCAAGAAAGCATTTTATACTATTCAGCCCAGACTAGAAAGGACATTCCTAAGAGTACACTTGCTATTTTCCACTCTTTGATTCTACTAACAGTATCCAGTGGGATGATGAAGTTAAAAAAGTGTGGCTGTTGTTCTCCTCTACTATCTCAGCTCGCAATACTCTGGCACTGGTGAGCACTATGTGCAAAAGGAGGAGCAGAGGCTGGATACCAAAAAAAATTCAGAGTTTACAGTTTTTCCCTTCCTGTGATTTAAAAAGAAACTCAGGAAAGTGCACTTTTATTTGTTGCTGCCTATTAACAAACCCTATTTTTTCATCATACAGTACAATATCTCTGTGGTAACTCCAGAGAAAATTCATAGTTGTTCTTAGTAAAAATACATATGGGTTTTTTTGGTCTATGTAGTCACTGAAATTAACCAGGTATATTCTGGACCTTTTCATCTATTTGCCACTGAATAAGTAGTAATCACACATGGAGAGACTGTTACAATTTTTTTGCATAGGATTCAGTTTTGTTTTGTCAGAGATTTGCAAAACTCTTGTCAAAATCATGTTACTCCTGGTTTGACTGGATATAATGATGTTTTCACAAGGGCAAAGTTTAAATAGACAAAGAGATAAAAATATAAGGTCACTTAAGTGAGGCAATCTAAGCTGGAATATACATTCTGAATGTACAAATCTGTAGACTTTTTACAAGGCTTTCCCCTCAGCCGTGCACAGCTCTTCAAACAGAGAGTATCAGCTGGTGACTGAAGCACAGACCAGAGTCAGCTTTTATTTTTGGCTTGGATACAGATTTGTTGTGTGACCTTGATCAAGCAGTTTAACCTCTGTATTTCCTTATTAGTAAACAGGAATAATCACCATCCCTGACCTCATAGGCTTAATTCATGAATACTTGTAAAGAGCCTTGAGATCCTTGCCTGTATGTTGCTATAGGAACAAGAAGCAAACCTACAATACGATCGTGTATGATGCTTTCATGATCCCAGTCACAGCAGTACTCAAGGACTTCAGCCTTTCATTTTAATTTGCAGTAATACCATTATTGGGAGTGAAATAGCAGCAATGTTCTATTTCATCCAGTTTTGGAGCTGGGGAAATGAAGTACAGACAATAAATTGACCTCAAAATTGTGTTTTGGTTTAACTTTCAAATTCAGTCATACACATGGATATAGGGAAGACTGAGGAAAGGAGACTCAGACCTACATTTCCCTTAACATAGGTGCAAGTGTACACATGCACAGATCATATAGGCAGGATGACCATGCTGCACTTAGCTGGACATCAACATTTATCTGCCCTTGTTGCAAGATAGCTGCTAAGCACTTCTTAATAGACTTAAGACATATATTGCAAAAGCAATGATAGCCGTTTTAGACAGCCTAGGAAACCCACGCACACTTATCAAAAGGTAACATGGCTTCATGGAAACTGAGTGATCAGTCAGTAGTGCAGTTCACTCGGGCATAGCATAAGCACAAAAAGGGGAGACTTCCTGCTCTGTGTCAGTCGGCGGCACAATTCACACTGACAGCAGGCAGTGAAGGCTCAGTGACTACATGACCAACTCAGAATCAAAGAAGGAAAACTGCAGCAGGTCTGTTATATATCACATTAATCCTCTGCCCAACCAGTCTATTCCACGAGTGTCACTTGGAGCTGGAATTAACAAATGCATTTTTATGTCACATTTTCTTTTATATGTTGACATTTGCGATAAGATTTCTGCAATAAAGTTTGTTTACTGACAGGCTTCCTTTGTTGCTTTTTCTCCAGTCACCAACACTGCAGGCAGACAGTTTAATCACAACATTGCAGATTGGGAAGTGCTGAAATATCTCTGCTCTAAGCCTGCTTTACAATCTACTAACAGAACACGTGGCTAAATCATCATATGACTTAATCTATTGACGTAAAAGCCAGCATGGAATTTATATGGTGAAAGCATGTTTAAGTATAAAAGAATTTATACAGCAAATAATTTCAACTGATACAGATTCAGCCACTCACTCACTCACTCACTGTCAAGATGCACAAGACTGCATCTGCTGCTACAGGAGTCAACTTTGAAGAGACAGTCTATGTCATTAGGATGTACCACAGTCAGGAGGAGTTCCCTATGTCTGAAAAACGGCTTCTGAATCAAGGTCATCATAAAGTACAAGATTCTAAAGTTAAACCACTGTAGGACATGGGATAAAAGAGAGGAAGAAGTAATTTATCTTAAAAATATATGTTATTATATGTTTATAATGTTTTTTTAAGAATGTTTATAGAAAAGTTTTGAACTATCTTCCATTTCATTTTTTTAAAAAGAAGCTGTGGATTAAACCTCCTTCATAAAGCCTTCATAAATATTTTTTCTACAGTGCTGTAACACAAGCATTTGACCTAATGCTCTTTTTTTCTTAGATTAGACAAACAAAACCTTGGCAGCAGTTTCTGGACACCAGTATAAACAGCTGGGTTCCCTGTGAACCCAAAGATACACTTTAGAAAAAAGAGTCTATTGAAGACCATTTTCTTTAAGGCCCTTATCAAAATGCTCATCCTGAATATCCCACTGGTGACATACAGCCCATGCACATTAGATGCACCTTATAAAAAGGTATTTTTGAAAGCCCAACTAAATTTGACAAACCAGCTCTTAGTATTATTTTGACTGTCTGCCAACACTGAGGTTTGCACAAAATTATGATCTTCAGTATCTTTGCTAAGGAACAGTGCAAACAACACATTTGCAGCCAAACCCTGTTTATTAGCATGGGAATTCAGTAGGTTGAGCTGGCAAACTGCTGCAAACTTGGCTAACACAGCTGGGGTACTGTATGAAATCTCTGTGCTGTTGAGTAGCATTGTATGAATCAGCAAACACAGAGAAATAATCACATTGGTATGACATGTATAGGAGTCACTGTTGGTCATTTTATATCAGGCACTATATCTTTGCTCTCTTTTGTGGATTGAGTTAGAGTAATCCACAAGCCCAGATTAAAACAGATAACAAAACACTGTTCCTCTGGTTAGGTGGTTTTGACTACTTTCCTCTCATCAAGGGAAAAGCAGGGCAGAATCAGAGATCAGATCTTCTTCATTTGATCCTACACAAGAAAGGAGACAAAAGGACAAGTGAAAAGAGGCTATAAGCTCTCCTGTTGGGATTTTGCCAGGGATTTCTTCCACATGAACAATTATTGGAAAGACCAATACCCTGAAATTTCATAGCCTGGCTTCTGCTTTTTCCACTCCTGCTTATAAAACCTTTCTATTACCACCACAGGTTGTCTGTGACTGACCCTATGCTTTTAGAATGGGAGGTGACTTCCTTTTCTCCATCTTTCTTTTCCAGGCTGTTTCTGACAAACTCTGAGTAGTTGGTCTCTTTGACACTGGTAATTATCCCACCAATCCCGGTTACAATATGTCAGCTGGAGGCTAGAATAAAAGCAATAACTAACTGTAGAAAAGCCCTATAAAAATGTTTTATGCTACTGCTCTCAGATTATCTCAGCTTTTACATGTTCTAGAAGGTGGAAGTCTTCATCTCTGCTATGCCCTATAGCCCTTTTTTCACTCTTTAGGCTTTCTAAAGCCTAGACTCATGTTCACATTTTTAAAGATTTCATGCAAGTTGCTTGTGAAAGCTGCCATATTATCACCTACTTCCCTGGCAAAGCTGCAAAAGCCAGCAAAGCTGTTATTATTATCACTCCTCACATAGTTAAGATGCAATAGCAGTGCAAATAGCAAAGCAAGAGAATGTTTTAAAGAAAAATATTGCCCATTAAAATTTGATTACAGTAAGCCAGGCTTTATATTATTACAGAAAGAACTGCTAAGAACTGGAGTGCCTCCATGCTCACCAGCAAAGTTACGTGTCCATTGAGTGGGTGAGGAAGGAACAGGAAAGGATGATGAAGATAGAGGAGTGCAGGAAGATGGAGAAGCTGAATAGCACTCTAGTCCCCAGTGTGTGCAAACACTCTTTTTCCTTTGGAAATCCAGACAGAACATGAGCTACTCCTACTTCCTGCTCTAGAACTTGTGTTCCTTAGCTGAATGGCACAGCTCTTGCTTTTCACACTGGCAAGAGGTCAGTCATCACATAAGCACTGCCAAGTGTTATAATTACTGTGTCCACGTGGTCACTGTGTCTTATTGCCCAGTTATTTCATAACTGAGTGCTAAGTACTGCACCAGCTCCAAGCACACACCTCTCACTGACTTCTAGGGCTCCCTTTACACATAGGTCTGCTGGAATCAACGTTTTTCATGACTTTATTTACTTGACCTGTCAATATTTTGGAGAACATAATGGTGCTTTGGAACGATTGCATATTTGCCTTGTCTACGCATTGAAGCTGTACTTACACATGTATCTCTTGCAGAATTCATTCATGAGGAAAACCATACAAGTTTACAAGTTAATAATCTCCCTGAATGTCAAAATCCAGGGCAGATCAGGATGTGCATTGTGTTGGCAGTGCTGCAAACTGGGCTGTTTTAGTATTAACAGTAAATTTCCTAGCCTCAGTAAAACTTTTAATAGGTTTTGCAGCAGGTTAACAACTAGCCATGGATATTTGCCATAAGTAATGCAAAGCATAAGAAAAAAAGGTGCAACTATTAAGAAAACAGTAGCTTGAGTTTTCAATTCAACAGAAAGACTCCAGTGCTTTCTTTTAGATTTACACTTCTGAGTAAAACAGATATCCCACCTTTGTTAGGAAGAACAGCAATTTCCAGAACCTACTGATCAGCACATTTTAGATCCCAAATATTCCAAACCAACACCAAGTAAGATTTTGTTATGGCTCCTAGCTGTAGAACGTGACCGAGTAGTTCACACTACATGGGTTCCAGCTTCAGCTACATAATCAATGAGACAATATTTAGGTGCATAGAGCAATGTGGCAAAGTATTTTCAGCTGCTCCACCTCACCATCTGGTACATAAATAAAACCAGCCTTGAACCAGACTGTCTGCTGGGATGACTGACATCAGACACACATTCTGCCATCCTGGTTTTGGTGATAGCAACTTCTGGAAAGGAGAACATGAACACCTGAGAAAGAGTTTTTTCTCAGAACATGGACTATTTTCTTCATCCATTCTAGGAAGATAAAAAGCAGTGAGATCCTTACGGTGACTCTTGAGATAGCCACCCCACAGCAGTCACTGGTGATAGCCAAGAGGAAGGAAACACTCTTCTGGGCTTATGATTCATCAGCCACTAGTATTCTGTGATGATTCCCCTTCCCTCATTTTCTTCTGGTTATAAATTATGAGATATAAAGCATGTGTAAGCTATGTAACATTCTGCCTCTCCTGTCTGTCCCTGTAACTGCCCCTTCTGCCATCCCCAAATTTTCTTCTTGTGGCTGTTTACAGAGTGCAAGTAGAAAGTAGGTCAGACAAATGGAGACTGTCAGATGACTAGTTTCAATTTATGGACATGTTGTTGTCTCTGTAGAACCATAGCGTTGTTGTTACAAATCCCTAAAAGTTTGTTTTAGCCTGAAAGGCTATTAGACTTACTTCACCAGCAAAGGAGAAGGCTTTCTGCAGGAATTTCATCTGATTAAGTCAACAGAACTCTGCCTGCAGAGCACAGCTTCCAAACCTTTGTCTTCATTTTTGTGTAATTTATTCTTTACCTTTTCTTGCTCATAATGGAAACACTATGAAAAGCCTAAACAATTTAACAACTGGGGTTTATTTTCCTTTTTTCCCCCCACTTTGCCCACACGCACCAACACCAAAATTTCAATTAGTCATGATAGCTTAGAATCATAACCAGCCTTGGGAACATATGTTTCATGTATTGATATGCTTCACACAGCCACGTGACAGTGTCCCACCGTGCCATGAGGAGTGCACACCACAATGGCTGCTGCTAATGGCAGGGAAGGGGAGTACAATCTACAGCTCTTTTAACTTCTCCAGCAAAGACATCACCAATCACTTACTGTGGAAAATAAAATATTCTGACAGAAGTATGATTGAAGTTGACAATAGTCCCACAAATGTCAGCAGAGTTTCCAATAGTGTTGACAGTTTTAGTGAATTCATGGCAAAGCAAGCAGTAACTGCTCCATTAGTCCTATGGTCTGGTAAGGCCAGAATGACCGTTTTAATGTTTTATTGTCAAGTCACCTGTCAGAACAACTGACTGTTGCCTCTAGACTCCTGTTACCTGTGTGAAACACGGTACAGTAAATAACCATAGGCTGGTACTTTCTTGGACTGTTTTAATACATATTACAGCAGCAACCTCAAGAAGTGCTTCAATTCTAGTCTCAACAAAACCCCAACCAGATTTATTGGCTTAAATAATAGAGTAACCACTTCCTCTTGCTCTCAAAAAAACCTGACAGCACAGCAGAGTAGAAGTGCGGAGAAAAGAAAGTTCAGAGAGGCCATACCAGTGGTAAAATCTTAATACTACTAAAATCCATAGTAGTTTTGCTATGAATTCAGAAAGACCAAAACTTAACTTTATATGTTTGCTTTTGTGTTGCTCAGAGAAACAAAAAGAGGATATGGTGGTCATTGTTTCTCCCATTCATATGGAAGCCCTTCAGTGGTGGGGCTATATGGGAGTATACCATTAGATTGGGACAGAAGTGGGTAGAAGTCAAGGTATAAATTTTTCTAATAAAATTCCCTTTGGAAAGGTCCCTCAGGAAATGTTTTAACTGACAGAATACAGAGCAGCCTTTAAACTGGATGAAAATCAGAGGGAATGGAAAACTAGACCCTCCCCATCTATATTGCCCACATTATGCCTACTGTAAAGGCTTACATTTCCCACTATTTGTTTTCTGTAGATATATTCCTATATTTGAATGCATTGAAAAATCTTGCCCTAAGAAATAAGGTCTCTCCCTTTTTCAAGAGGATGCTGAAATGCTGACAGTGGCTACTACTTATTTCTTTCTGTAAAAAAGACAGTGGCTACTACTTATTTCTTTCTGTATTATTTCTTTCTGTAAAAATGTACATCTTTAACTACCATGGGTAGGATCTCTCTGTCCTTATGAATCTGTCTCACCAGGTGGAAGCTGGGTGTCCATTCTCACCAGCTGCATAGGGACTCAGTAAGAGGAGGAGAAGTTCTCTGATTTAAATGGGGTAATTCCTCCTATCATAAAATACACTTCTAAAAGAAATGAGATCTCTTGAGGGAAACTCAGCCTTTCTTTTAAAAAAAATATTTTTAAAGTAAATGTTGCTGTGATTGATCTCATTAACTTTTGGATTCAAGTAATTCATGGATCCAAATAAGAACATGAAAATGAGTGCATCATTACCACATCTGAAAAAAAAGTTCTAAAACTCTTAAGCTGCAACTACTTTTCTTTGCAACAGAAACTTATAAGGGTTTCAGCTCATAAACTCGTGGTACCTGATAGCTTTTGCATCTTATGCTTTACCATGACACCTGGATTTCTAGTTTATTGTATCTATGTGTTCAGCATGAAAGAGCTGAAGGTCTCAAGAGACCTTCCAAATTCGTAAGGCCCTCCTAGCCAGCTAGTTAGATTATTAGTCATGTGCCTTCTGAAGCTAATAAACTTTCAGTTGTTAGATTTTCAATACTGTTCATTTAGTGCTTCCTTCCTGAACACAAGTATTTTTACTATTCCAAGGCAACAAATCCAGATCTCTTTAGATAGTACATTGCTAATTGCAAGAAATTCAGTGAGTGCCACAGACTTAGAGTTAATAGCTTACTTATTTTGCAACAGCCACCAGTTCCATATACATAATCTCAAAACTTCATTCCAACCTGTTGTTTCTAATCACTATTTTTTTCCAACATGTTGTTTCTCGTCACTAATGTTAGTGATATGACTTTGCTGATACATTATTGCAATTTTCTTCTAGTTTTATCCCACTAGAACTTGGACATCCCTCCATAAAATTTCAGACAGAAAAATAGTGAAACATGCCAGCTCTATTAGGTATCTCAAGGTTATAGTAAAAGACTGTGACCACAAGAGAAGCCCATTCCGCTTGGTGCTATCCAGACTAACAGGGCATGCTTACATCTCCAGCAAGGTATGACTGTATTGTATCAAGGTATACTCTACATAGGTGGACTGCAGGCAGTTCAGCAGTGAAGCTACAGAACCTGGCACAGACTGCAAAGCCTGCCTGAAAAGCAAATTCAGAAAGCTAATCTGCACTGAATTCTTAGCTGCTGAGTCTATACTGATAAGAGTATTTGACTGATGTTAATTAATTTAAAGCTAATTTAAGTATTTCTATGTAAGATGGAGTCATGTGATTGCTATATAATTATCTCTGTAGTAAGATATGGCACTTTCTTGTGGTTGCCAGAATTAAAGAAGGGTAATGTCATGAGAAAACAGGTGGCTTCTTTAATTTCCTGCTGAAAATGGTATCCATCTACAGGCTCAAACCGCCTGGCATGAACTACAGGGAATGGCTACAGAAACACATAATTTCCAAATTTAGTCTCTACATATTTCAGAAGAAACATCTGTGGTTTAAGACAGCCCAACATACCTTGCTTTCCTTTATCAGCACAGTGTCAGCTTCCTGTCAACTTCTTGTCAACTTCACTTTCCAAATTCACCCTCCTATTTCCTCCGTCTGAAAAACAAAAATAACAGCAACTCAAAAGTTAGCAAAAGCAAGGGTGACAATAGCGCTAATGATGGATATTTATTGTCTTTTCAACTCACTTTAAGGGCTATGAAAGCCACTTAGAAGAGTTATTTCTCTAAAAGATCAACTTACTAATATTTTCTGTCCACTGCCAATTGCAGCTCTCCTAACATACCTGCACTGCTGACTGCATGTGGAACATGACATCAGACCTTCAGCATCAGGCAGTGATGGCATTAAGCAGCCACTGACCAATAAGTTGAAATACCCTCAGGAGGTCTGCTACACTGACGCTGTTGTACAGTCCTCTGAATTTCCTGTTTCCAAACAATCTTCTGATACATTTAACATCAGTATACAATGGTCAGTTTTTTAGCTGAAGCTGGGAACTGAAAAAGAAAACAAAGATGACAAAATCATAAATACACAATAAATTTAAAAAGTAACTTCTGAAGCTCCTTTGCTTCTTGCTTTTTTGTCAAGTCTTTTAGCTGACTTAAAAATGATAACCAACTCTACAACTGGAATAGTTTATTTCTCAAACTTGAAAAACAAACCATTGAAAAGTAAAACTGAAATCAATTTTAAAGGACAGACTGAAAGGAACTTTTTCAACAGCAAGGTCACAAGCACCTTGGAAGGAAAAGCAAATAAAAGAGGACAGAAACATGTCCAAAATTCATGTAATACAATTTTCTGATTTAACTGTAGGTTGGCTACTTGTGCTGGTGACTTGGTTCTCAAAGGTAGGACAAACTCTTGGACAAGTCCTATACAGTGAAAACATGGTAGTTAATGTCTAAACATACAGTTCTAATGTTTTGTGGGAACTCAGCACATTGCTCGCGATGTCCAGAGATGCCAGGAGAACCCTTGGGGGTCTCGAAAATCCTGGAATGTTGCCAAGAGTGTTTGGTGGCTTGATTTTTATCCATCCACAGAAATAACAAGAGTTTGAGGACAAGAGAATCACTTTAGAGTAAAAGGTGTAAAAGAGACACATTTAGAGGGTGAAGTATAGACTTTAAGGTTTTTGGTACAGGGGGGTTATGGAGACAAGATGGAGGGATCAGGGCGTGTCTCGTCCTTCTTCTTTCTTCTTCTTGTCCTCCATCTCCTGTGGTGATGTTGGCACTTGGGGATTGGTTTATGGTGAAGGTGCACTTGCTAACATGGGTGAAAAGCATTGGGAAATAAAGGTAAATATTATGTACGTAGATATTAGTATAAAAAGACATGACCGCCCCGTGGGTGGTCAGAGAGTGCCTGTGACTGCTTGCAGATCAGACCTCTGTTGGGCAGACAGAAAATTTTGTAGATAAGAAATAATAAACAATTTGAAGACCGAAAAGCTGAAGAGTCCAGACTCGTCCTTTGAAACACGTGCCACCCAAGAACCACACTACCCGTGTCGGGGCAGAGACAGACAGCCGAACCCGACAATGTTTAAGTCTAGAAACTGGATGCTAACTGTCCATACACAGGAACTCAAATCTAGGAGCTTATACCCAGATGCACACAGCAAAGCTCTTCGTGGTCTATTATGCAATCTGCTGTAGACTCCTCTGTACCACCACAGTAACTCTGTAAGGGGCCAGGGAAGAAAAGGCCTTATGTGGCCATTAAGTTTTCAAATTGGCTCCTACTGCCACAGCCCTAAATCCCACTGACATTTGCTTGGAACTGGATTCAAAGACCCTAAAAATCAGCTGTATTAAGGCTTAGTCACAAATTAAGCAGAAGTGTTTAATTCCCTGTCTGAATTGCTGAAGTTTTCGAACACCAGATGATCAAGTCACATAATCTCAAAATAAATATAGGGTGCTTTCAAGTTATTTTACCATTTGAAGATCTCATTGGTAGTAGAAAGGAATAGAAGCAGGACAGAAGGTAATGATACTCTAAGAATAACATTCCAAAACAATTAATTTACTCCAAAATCCCAAAACTGTTCTTTTCTATGCTCCACCCAGCCTATAATTGTGCTTAAGATTATCATGACCCAGGTGTAGGACCTTGTCCTTGCTGAAGTCTATAAGGTTCACATGGACCCACTTCTCAGGCCTGTCCAGATCCCTCTGGATGGTATCCCTTCCCTCAAGCATTTCAGCTGCACCACAAAGCTTAGTGTCACCAGCAAGCTTGCACTTGATCCCACTGTCCATGTCTCTAAGAAAGGTGTTAAACAGCACCAGTCCCAGTAATGATCCCTGAGGAACATCGCTGGTGTCAACTTGGACATTGAGCAGTTGACCGCAACTCTGAATGCGATCACTGAAAGGAAATAGAAAAACCCCAAAAGATGTGTTCAAGAATTGAAATTCAGTGCTTCAGAAACTAACCAGGGCACAGTGTGACTGTTCAAATTCTGGAAACAGAGATGATCAGCCAGTTGAATCTTCTCCAAAAATATCCACTGTGTATCTAACAGTGTGAAGACTACTTTCCTAATAAGCTCAAAAAACTTAATGCAGGAAGGAAGGTTGAAACACTGAAAACTTTAGGCATGGATGAGTTTGACACTTTATTCCAGAACAATCATTGGACAACAAGGAACTCTTAACTAGGAAAAATAACAGCCAGCAGAAGTCTGTGTGCATTCCTGCTCTGCTTCCAAGTCCCCTGAGAACATGGGAAAAAAACTGGAGAAGTTAAAACTGTTCCCCTAAGCAACCTAAGTTCTCTTTTGGCCTGCTGTTATTACAATAAAAGCAAACCTATTACAACCAACTTTAGTCAGCTATGGCACAGATTTTTAAAGCTGAAAGAGTCATCTCTAGCTCCTTTTAAAATCAATTAAGAAAACAGGTATTTAACAAGTCATTTATCTGTTTTATTTTAGGCAGTGGCATTGGGATGAGAAAAATTGTGCTGCAAAATGAAAACAACAAGCCCTATAAATTTCCCTATTTCTCTCTACACACAATAAATGAAGTCCAGATGAGGAATTGTCTGTGTTTAGTAAAATGAATCCCACCCAGTAAGCCTGTGGCATACAGAAACTTCTCCCAGAGGCCTTTTGTAATAGCTGTTACAGTTTCCATCATTTCCAGACTATCAGGCAACAACTGTGCCTTCATGATGATCTCTAGATGTGCACTGGAATCACAGATATTCAAAGCTCTTCCAGGATTTCTAACCCATCAGATTCTACTACATGGACTGTATGGATCTGAGGGGTACAGCTTACCATGTAAATACTCTCCATGGTAAACAGGAAAGAAATAGATCAGAGAAACTCTTTTTTTTCTACATTGGCTACATAAACTCCCTCCCTCCCATTGCAGAGACTTAGGACAAAATCTCAAAGATTGAAATCTGCAAGACATGCTAAAAAATTTAAAAAAAAATTACTAAATTGCATTCTTGATCAGAAAAGAATAATACTAGCAACCCAGAATCTACAACACAGCATGAGAAATAATCTTTGATTGAAGACCTACGTCTTCCTAACTCAATTTTTATAGCAATATTGAACATTGATGGAAGAGATTTGCTATTAATCCTCCTACTCAGAAGCTGCTATAATGCCAAGGTGAGTATTGCTCATATTGTAAGCTAAGCTTGATAACAGTCTAATATCTGGAAATCCAGCTTTATTTATTTTATTTTTAAAAATCTGCACATGTGATAAAAAAATCAGTCACTCTTTAGATAGGGCGTGCCATCACAATGCTCTTTTATGCTCCCTGAAACAACTGGTACCCAGAGCAGGTGGAACTGGCATACCTCTGACTCCAACAATTACTACAACCACCTTATTTTTCCACCTGAATAGGTCCCCAAAGGACATAATAGTTCCAGAAATTAGGTAGTATACAAGTGGCGTTCACCATCAGAACCATTTCACCAGCAGAAAACCAGACCTCTTATTAGATTTTGTTATAGAACAAAGTCTTGTCCATCCTACAACAGACAAAACCGCTGTTATCAAGTATCAGTACAGCTTCACTATTTTATAGAAGGGTTTTGAGTATCATGTTCACTTTGCAGCTCCTTATCACAAGAAAGACATTGATGTGTTGGAGTGAATTCAGGGGAAGGCTACCAAGTTGACTGGGAGAAGAAGCACACGATGTACATAGATGGAAGAATTGTGCTTGTCCAGTCTTTACAAGAGAGGAGTTAGGGGAGGCCTAATTGGATAGAGACCTGAGCAACCTGATCCTTTTGAACCTGCTCTGTGCAAGCAGTTGCACTAGGTGACCTTTCAGAGGCCCTTTCCAAGCTATGTAATTATATGTTTCTGTGAAATGAATGAGAAAGTGAGGAGAAGACTAAATACAGCCATGAGGAAGCAGTTTCTATGGCTTTAATGCACACTTCCATCAGTTCTTGAAGGGTGCTCAATCAATATTCAATACTCAGAAGCAGTCTCACCTTGTTGCCTGCCAAATAATGACATGTTAATATAGCTGGGTCTACACACAGACAGACTGCCCACAAATCTCATCTCCTTTACAGCAAGCGACGATACAGCTGTCCTAAGGACAAGGAACTGTCTTATCTGCAGACAACTGAATTAGCTGGGCACACAGCCTATCCACAAAGGAGTGAGGCTGCTCTTGAATGGCCTTTAAAATTTCAGCACTAACTAATGTTCTTCCTGCAAGAGAATCAGCTGTTTTCATGTGCCCCCAGATTCAGGAATAACAAGGCCCTAACAAGTGCAGAATGAACAGTTAACACATTTGGCTTCAAGATGAATGCTGCACAGCACTACAGACACAGTTACCGAGATCCTCTTACATGCTATGTATATTTTGCCAATACAATCTGAAGCCATGAAGAAATATATTGCCAACAGAAGCAACCAAATGTAAATGCATTCTGCCAGAAGAAGTTGCTAGCTGCACTATGCCAACAGACTGTTTGCCAGCTAGACCTCCTCATGCAGAAAAGGCCATGGATTGCCACTGTCTTTCAGACTCTCTGTCAGATTCCAGTATTAAATGGATGGATTAACATTTTGCAACCAACAAGGTGACACTAGTTATCTTCATGACTGTTTTTAGTCACTAGTAAATACTAGTCAACATGTCAATTTGCACCATCATCTGTACTGAACCTTGCAAACACAAGGCTGCAAATATCTGCAACTGCCTAAGTAGATACACCATAGATGTGGAATCACTTAAGAACTCTGTGAGGTTTCATATACTGCCACAGGCTTACTACTCCACCTTGTACATTCAGACACAGCAGACAAGATCCTGAAGTATCTTTGCATGCTGTGCACTAGTACAAATCAAAAGGACAGATGTCTCATACTAACAAAAATGGTAAGTTGTTGTTTATGGTTCACATTAGGATTTGAACTATGCTGTCCCAATAATAAAACTACTTTGCCAGATAACAAGGTGGTGATGCAGGGTATTTGAAAGTTCTCTGAAAAAAAAAGTTTTTATTCCTGTTTACTAATCCAATGAATAAGGAACTCTGTGGGGATATACTTAACCTGATTCAACTTCTTCTTCAAGGGTTTGAAAGTCTATCCAAAGAAAAAGAAATGGAATAATCTAAGCATAATCTGGTGATGAACCATGAAAAAGATTCAGGCATGTGATTTGCCATTTTCCCAAAACATTTAATGTTCAACATTTAACCTATGAGAAATATCTTGAGCTTCTTTTATCTTCAAGAGAAAACAAAAACAATTGAAAGTAGTTTAGATTTTTTTTAAGTTGATTAAAAGAGACTTCATTAATAAGAAGATCTGGGAGAGAAGACATAAATGCTGTCAAACTAACGAGTTAGCAAAAGGAAGCTATAGTTCGCCTTGGAATCCTTCCTGTAGAAATTATAGTACATTGAAGAACAACATGTAATAATTTTGGCCACATCTTCTATACATTTTCATAGTGAGACATTTACTGAAAAACAAACTAACAAAGCAAACATTCAGTCAAAGGCACCATTCTAACAGATCATCCCCACTCCCTCAGCAGAGCATGAGAGAGGTCCAGTATAGATGAAGGACTGATGAGTAAACAGATTACCCAAACCCATCAATAACAACACTCAAATACTGTGATGATATATATAGACTAAAATATGGGATCTGTTGAAATAACAGAACAGCCAATGCCTAATGTAGCAATGGAACTAGTACACAGGAAAAAAGAAGAAGCTGCATAATTATAAAGCCCATTTCTTATGCCTATACAAGAAGGCAAGCAAAAACCTAAAAAAATTATGTCCACTAGAGATATTGCAAAAATGTCATAGAAAAGCTGACCTTGCAAATCGCATGAGCAAAATTAATCAGATGGTCTCTGTCATGAACACTATACAGCATTTACAATTAGCACTAATACAGATTAATAAAAGCTACTGATGTCCTGTATAATTGATACCAGGCAGACATATCCAGTAGAAAAATTATTCCGTCCAAATGAGTTACAGTTAATGACTCCCGCTGCAATGAACTTCACTAAAATTTCTCTGGTCTGGATTCTAAACCCAGGAAGGCTCTCACCTTCCCAAATTTGCTCTGATTTAGATCCCAACAGTAACTAAATCAAGCTGATCAAAAACCATTAAGGGGAAAAAAGATATGTGAAAACAACTGCTGACTTAAAAACTGCAGTCTGACACCTCTAAGGCAGCAAGATGCCTCAGGAATTGAATCATGCTTATTATCTAAAGCCTTTCAGAAGCTCACTTTAACCACCTCATTTTACAAGTTAGAGAGAATTTTGCTTTTGACTCCCATAGTTATAGGATTGGCCAGTCCTGACATGAGTTGAGACATCCATCTATTAAAGATCTGTTAGAGAAGCACACACAGTAACACTTGCATCATCATTGAAATAATTTTCCTTTAAAAAGCAGTTACCACATAGTCATGTGGAGCAGATAAAAATACTACCAATGTAATTACAATGTAGACCAGCTCTGACTCTTCCAATCTTTGTACTTTGGTGTAGTTCTTGTTGAAAAAATGTCACTATTCAAGTACTGTGTTGTTCAGATCACTAGAGATGGATATTCATCCCACCTACTTATTCTTCCCACTTTAACACTGTTGTGAGGAAGTATTTCTGACATCCACCTACACCAGAAAGAATCTGGTCTGCAGCTTTTTTAAATCCCACTACTCTGAAAGACATATTCACATAGCTGTTATAGACAGATCATTTTGTAATACCTGCTCTTTATAGTTCTACCTATGCCCCCCAACAGGTCAGTTCTGAAAATCTCCACTCTAGCCACTACTTCTAGGGCAGGTGCTCAGCTTTCAGAATAAGTGCTAAGATCACGCATCAGTCAGGTCTAGCTAGAGGCTAGCTGGGTAACACATGGATTCAGCTCAAAATTCAGCTATTTTCATTTATAGAACTTATTTTTGTTTATTGAGCTTATTATTTTTAAACAGGTGGTATAGTAACCTATAACTTTTATTTTGGTTACAGGAAGCAGTTTTCCCATTACAGCCTTAATAAAGTCCAAATAGGAAATATAGGCTGGGTGGGGGAAGCATATTTTGGAGAATTCTTGGGGTTAATGTTACTTTAAAGCTCCACTTCTTGTGAAATACTAGAGACCAAATCAAGTAGGTGCAGGTTAAGATGAGATTAAATGGTATTCCTTCAGCAACGAATGTAATATTCCTTCATCACGTTTTCTGGCCTGAGGGTGAGAGCATTGCCATGGCTTGGGAAAATCTTGGTGGATGTTTCCTTGTTGAATAGTACATTCAGAATCTCTAAGTCCCTGAGCATTGTCTTGAGTAGACAGCTCTTGTTCTATGGATGTTGATAATCACAACTAAGCTTATCTTTTGGGTAATTACCTCTTTTAATGCTTTTATTCTTTATTAGAGGCATTTCCAGGATAGCATTAGCATTATCACTTCTCACTTAGTCTTCTGGTGACTGAGCCAGGCTAAGGGTTAACACTGGCTTAATTAATGTTTGATGTGCTATTGTGTGAGTGCAGACTTCAAGCTTGCTTAGTCTCCACAGACTTACCCTCCTATTTTAAGTTTTTCAGGGAACAGAATGCCATAATAAGTATCTGAACTGCTGTCAACTAAAGGCCTGTTTAGGCCCCAAGACATCAAACTCAGGATGATATAATTTGACCATCTGAACAGCCTGAACTGGATTTGTGAGAATTGCTTTTTTTTCAGAAGGAGTGTCTGAAAAAAACCTGCCTTTTCTTCCAGCATGAAGTATTTCAGCTGGAAGAACCTGTTTCTACTAAAGCATAGTTTCTATGTCTCAGAACTACTGTAAACTTTTTCTAGTGTTAAAATAAGCATCTATGTAAAATTTGCTGAAATTGCATATGTTAAATAAAAAAATCTATAAAGGCATTTGAGAAGCTGATCTTCTCAAAATACAAGTGAGCTTGAAATATTATTCAAACCATACAGAAAGCCTTTTTAAAATTACATTGTAAATACAGCTGTGCTTCTTCAGTTTGCTATGGAAAGGTGAACAGTATTGTTAGCAGCTGTTCACGCCTCATAGCATGGCATTTGAAACTGGCAGCACTCAGCTCTCTAAAAAGCCAAGGTTTATTTTGCTTTTTGAATAAAACACTTTGGTAAAACTTTAAAAGTTTGGATCACCTACTAATTGTGATCCATATAAATTTCACAATAAAGGATGAAATATTCTTATTGTAGTATAATTACATTCTCTTTAATCAAGGTGTGATTTGCTTGGTGTTGTCTTAGATTACTATCATTATTGCTTTTTCATATAGGCATAAATATATGCTTAAACACTAAAACTTTGAAATCTGATTTGACTGCTATTGGTAGATCACAGTTAATGTACAGGAGGACAGGACACTCAGAACCTAAGGCTCTTTTAGAACTGCCTGCAGTATAACTCTGCAGTATCGGTTCAGTTCCTTTGACCTCACTATGACTGTTCCATGGTTCATCTCCCTGTAATTTAAATATCTAGGAATCCTGTTTCCAAAAGTCAGCTTTATCCACTGGGCACACAGAGCATTCTTTTGTTGTGGCTGCATTGACAGCATACAAAAAATTATCTGGGAAAAATGCACCGATTTTTATTTTTCACTACTCACAACTGTTGGAAACAGCCTAATACCCACCAGTAACAGTGATGTGCACTAAAAGTAATTTCTTGTAACTACAAAACATAATTTTATTCATTAATTCTATTGGGTACCTTTCTATCTCAAAAACTTAAAAGGCAACAGCTGTTGGTATACAAGCTGTTGTACAAAGTATACTAGATCATTTGTAGAATCAGTTCTTGCTCTGAGAAACATAAGCATCTTTACTTCCATCCTTAACAGAGTTTTATTCTGGTTGCCACATCTCTCCTACCCTCAATAATTTCAATATGTTATTCTACTTTTTCTCAGTTCTATTAACAGCCATTTTCTGACAACTTCTTGACACTCCTTGCAATTCCAACTTTAAAGGCCCTTGACACTGCCTCTGTTTAATATCCTCACAGAGAAGCTGACAATGTATGGATTATATCAGTGGACAGTGAGGTGGATTGAAAACAAGAATGGCCACACTGGAAGGGTGGCATGATGTCCAGCTGGAGGCAAGACACTGGTGGTGCAACCCAGGGATCAGTACTGGGGCCAGTACTTTCAAATACTCTCATTAATGACATGTGAAGGGACAAGAGCACATCCACTGCAAGTTCACAATAACACAAAACTGGATAGAGTGGCTAATACACCACATGGGCACACTGCTTTCCAGAGAGAAACCTTGACAGGAAGGAGAAATGAGAAAAACCTCATCAGGTTCAACACAGGGAAGTGCAAATTCCTGCACCTGGCCTTTAATAATCCCAGGCTCCTGTACAGGCTAGAGGCTGACTGGAAAGCAGTTCTGCTGAGGAGGATCTGCTGGCAGTTCAGCCCAGAGAAGAGGCTCAGGTGTCCTGTCCATGTGCATAAATACTGAATAGGAATAAACAAAAAAGAGGGAACCAGATTGGTAGTGCCCAGTATCCGGGTAAGAGGCAATGGCTGCACATTAAAACACATAAAATTCATGTGGACACATGAAAAACAAATGTGGACAAAAAAACCATTCTTTTTACTCTGTGTGAGTGATCAGACCATGGACCTTGTTGCCAAGAGGTGGTCTGAAGACTGAATCCTTTGACATATTCAAAAACAGCTGGATGCAGCACTAAGTAACCTGCCCTAGCTGACCCTGCTTGAGCAAGGATTGAACTAGATAATCCCCAGAGCTTCCTTCCAACCTCAACTATTCTGTGAATTCTAAACCAGAGATATTGCTAACATTTTTGCTACCATATTTTCATATATCCCACATGGAAACAGGACTGAAAAGGACCAATTAAACCTCCAGGTTGTTATCATCTCAATGTCAAAATGTTGTTTTCTTAAACCCACCAGTCCTAAGGGAAGACTTCCACTCTCACGCCCCATAATTGAAGGTTGGGTGACTATAAAAACCTTACTGTAAATTACTTTAGTCACATGTTCTTATCCCCACACTGTTTTTCAGTCTAACTATATTTTCTCCTCCCACAGGTTTACAGAAGTGCAGGCTTATTTAGCTTTTATGGACTCTTACAAGATGCTGTCCATTCAACCTCAGGGCCTTTCCTGGCATGTGCTCGAGTGTTAATTCATCCTTTATGAGCACAGAACAGTAGAATAGCACACATTATTCCTCAAAAATTATACTAATGCCTTCCTCTCTGTTCTGTCATAAACAATTTCCTCACTCTTTGTGCATAACTGCACATAACATATCCTTCATTTAATCTCACCAAACTAACTTGGAGAAATTAATACAATAGAAGACTCAGGTGCTTACAGTCCAGTCTAGTGGGACTACAGATGGAAGGCTCCTTTCTGCCTCCTCATCACAATCACAATGCTAGGTTCATGCTCACTGCAGCCATTTCATTAAATCTTCCTTCCAGGTATTAATAAATTTCAGTCTGTTTATTACAGTTGTATTTCCACCCATGCACATTGTCTGAGGCAGCAGACTGCTTTTCTCAGAAAATCTTCAGCAGCCCCTGTAAGATGACCTGAGAAGCAAAATTATCTCAGCCCTGAGAGGATCTAATTCAAGTTAGGCCTGCACATACCAAACCACCAGAGAGTAGGTAAGCTTGGCTTCTTTTAAACAGAGGAAACCTGCATTCTAAATCATGCCTATGAAAAAATGTTTTAAACTTGTTCTCGGTGTCTCATCCTCTCTCTAAAAATAAAAAAATAATTTTAAAAAAAGTGAGGTGTGGGTTAAACTTTTCAAGAGTAGCAGAATTACAGGGTCATCTGTCACTTATGAAAATAGGACTTCAGGGCTTTGAAATTTACGTTCAAGTAAGTTTCTAAATTAGAGAAGACACTGAAGCAGAGCTTCAGCAGTAGAGCTGGCCAGTTGATAGCCCAAAAATAGCCATTAGCAAAGCAAATATAACTCCAAAGAGATGTAATCTATTTAGAAGTACTTTGGAAGGTAGAAGGTGATGGAAAGAGAGGAAAATCTAATGTAGAGACCACTTATAACTTATGATGCAAATGAAATATGATCCCATGGCATCTCGAAGCTTGGGTTATATTTGTCCATGAGATACCAGCTCCTGATGTTCTATATAGAGTTAGGACAGCATTGTAATACTACTTTATTTTGCCCACACTCCCTAAAATTTTGAAGGGAAGTGAGGTAAGAGTTATAACACAAAGTGTGAGAAATTACCCTTTTATACTGAGCAATCTGCTGTTTGGTGCTCTTTAGTCCTCTTTGCAGTTATGTTGTTTTCAAGAAGACTTTGTTTCTGTCCTGACATTTATCATGTCACTACAGTCATTACCATGTGAAAGGCTTTTTTCAAATCCCATTTCAACTACCATTCCTCCTATCTTCCATTTCTTTGAGCAAATATATGATGTGAAGAGTGGTGGAAGGTGATATTTTTTTCTTTGAATATAATAAAGTCTACAGAACTAAAATAGGCTGAAAAAATAATTCCCATTTTCTGTCTCTTGTAACTACAATTCTACCTTCTACTTCGAGTAATTGTGCATGTTCGTAGAAAGGAAGCAAATGGCAATCCAATATTAGGTAAACTTACTGTACTTAAAATTAGAGAATAAATATCAGTTCACTGAGAACTTACCCTCAATTCATTAGCAAACATTATCCTCAGTATCCTCATATATATACACTGCTACATGTTTTTCTAACTCTCAGCAAAATGGACTTGCCTCCTTTCTCATTATGATTCTATGATTGTACTCCATCTGAATACAGTTACACTAAAGAAAGAGATGCTTACCCTTTGGTTGAGGTTATATTTTTAGAGTGTCAGTTATAAAGATATACTAAAGCTGTAGCTCCCTTTTACTGGATAATAAACACAGCCCAACAGCTGAAAAGATATATTTACAATCTTCCCCCAGAATCCTCCCAACCCCTTACTGCTAAGAAAAACAAGTGGGCCACTGCAGCATGTCCCAGAACTATTTTGGTATTGGGGAAAGTGCAAGTTCCAAAGCAGTGTGGAAAAATGCCCTGCCAGCTGCTCCCCTCTCATTCCAATGCAGGCTTAACAGTCTTCCCTGGTCAACTGCTAGATAAAAGCACTTTCAGATAACTTGCTTTGACATCATTAGTGCCACATCCACAGAGATTTTTAGGTGTCTAAAGGCTTAAAGGTTCAAATGAATTGCTGGACCCTAATCAAGTATCATACCTCAGCTGACCTAGAGTAATTGGCTGTGGAAGTCAACAAAAAACCTGCAAAGCAATTCCCATCAGCCCAGCTCCCCACCAGGGAACATGCTCCCTCGGTTACTGCGTCTGCCACAGGCTGAGGAGAGCACAGGGGCCTGCTGAGGCCCAGGAACGCGTCACCTCGGCTGGCTCTGCCCCGAGTAACACTGCATTTATATTTATAAATCTGCTTTCAAAGCTCTGGCACCTGAAAGTCATTGATGCTTCAGCTCTCACCAGTGCTGTTAGCCACGTGCCAGGCGTTCCAGCTCACTGCACGCCGAGGGCTTGGCTTAGCTGAGCCCTTCCTATCTCAGGCCTGCTGATCCCAGGCCATGGCCTCGGCCTGTGCTGCCAGAGCATGGCACACTGAGGGAGGAAGCAAGCGGCTACTCAGCCAAGGGGATTCAAACACAGATTCTTACCTTGCTCCTGGTCTTTTAAAGGAGATTTATAATGTAGGTCATGCTTCTAAAGAAAAGTTTAAAAATGTGAACCTCCAGTGAGTCAAAACCTTTGAGAAGGAAACCAATGTCACGTGCATGTGAATTTTTTCTAGATCGCCTGAGCTCCTGGATTCATATATATGGCATTAATGACAGTAATAAGTGCCAGAATGACAATAATACGATGTGGCAAAGCATGCTGAAACTGATTCAGTCAGGAGAAGAAAAAGGCAAAGTAGTTGAATGGTCTATATGAACTGCACATAAATACAGTTTCTGAGTCGAGCTGGGCCCAAAAGCCAGACAGACACAGTCTGTCTGCTAATGCTGCAACAGTAGTGCTTCCCTGTCAAGAAGGCAGCTGTGAGTTCAAACAAGCAGTCATAATATGTAGCATCACCTCTTTAGTTTTGGCTTTTCTGTTTCTTCAAATTAAAGCTTTTCATTAGTATTAGAACCTCTTCTTTCTTCAGATTGAGTTTCAGGCTGCTGGTAAGCTGCAGTCAAGGGTAGAACTGAAACTGACTTACACCAAAATTCAATAGCTATAACCAAAGAAGCACTGCAAAGGCTTCAGCTACCACACAGTACCAGCATACAGCCCAGATTTGTACAGCTGGAGGCAAATGCAACACTTCTGTATTTTCAGTGCTGTTGTCCAGGTTAGCTAGATCAATACGCAAGCACTGCCATCCCACCTGTACACCTGTAACTGCAACGTAGATACAGGGAGTTATCATTAGAGCTCTGAACTCATATAGACAACAGAATTGGCAATTTGACTTCAGAAATACTTGAGACACTAAATTTCTCTTAGTAGGCTAGGTTTTATTAGAAGCTATGGATCACAACTGGAAGGGCATTACAATGCAGTAAGGTGCCATGAAAAAGCTGAGAAGCACCCAAGGAATTACATCCATCTCAGTGCAAACTGTGCCAAACTTCCAAAACATCCTGTAGTCTGCTATTTCAAAATGAAGCTGGACATTCACTATTCCACATTTCAATTGCCTAACTTAATGCTCTTATGAACTCAGATTATACTAAAATTTAGGGGAGGAAGTTAAGCCATGAGAAACTCCTACTAGTTTACTAAGACTAATCATTTTCCCTTTATACTTTTTTCAAAAGCAATATAATACAGTATAGCAACATGAAACTCTACTTTGCAGTATAGGTATATATTAAAGGTCAACTTTATTTCCCAGGCTTGCAGTCCTACTGAGAAACTGTTTTGAAAAAAAAAACCTCTGGTGATCCAAGCATCCAGGAAAGAATCAAGATTAACAAAATGCTAAAATTTAAAAATGCCTCCGAATTTCTGGTATTTTTATCCTCTACCAATGCTTTTATAAGCAATAATCAAGAGGCCATGTTGCAGATAGAGAGGGATGAAGTTATGAAACAGCACAGCCACCTGCCTATCAATTAACCCTGAGCACCACTGGGAATGTTACTGCCTCCATATCACCTTTCATATGTTCACATCTGGTATAATACGAATTTGTTTTAAATATATTCCAATTCTTCTTGAGGGCTTTGCTTTTGTCAGGCAACAAGTAAATTCCATCTTCAGTTTCCAGCTCAGGATTGAATGCTGGGAGCTTCTGCTACAACTTCCATCTGCAGAACTTCTTGTGTGGGCAGCTCCACAAGAAAGTCTTCAAGGCAGACTGCAGCTCAGAAGACATTGATGGCTGTGTTTGCATAATGTAGTGACAGTAGATACAAACACTGAGCATGTTTTGCATTTCATTTCAGAGCAGATGAACTATAGGCATCCAGAAGACAGGACAGAAATTCCACAGAGGAAAATCCAGAGTCACTGCTGTTACCTCACCTTTACAACTATGGTAGCTATGAAACATGCCACCACAAAAATTCTGGATTAATTTTTTTTTTTAATAGGGTAGAGGGGGACATTTAGATTTAATTGCACACAAACATAAAATAAACCAGGAAACCAGCAACTTTCTAAAATACGACTACAAAATGCATATTGCTGGTTGCAGAAAGGACTATCTTCTTAAGTTTAAAAGTGAGAAACAATATATATCATACACTAACACATCTGTGGCTGATACAGAATTTAAAAAAAAGATAGATGGCACACAGAAACTAAGGAGTCTTTGTTATGGCTTACTGTCAATGGAAAGCTCAACTTGACTGTCACAAAGAAGAAGCTGTCAGCAAACTCATCACTGCTCATGGCCAGAGGGCTGACTAGCACTGCTCAAACAATGGGTGGGACCAACATGAGAAAGGAAATGGAACCCGAAACGTGCTGTTTGATTCCATCCCATCCATGGTTCCTCCCAGTAACATTGTTCTGCAGCCTAGCCAGAAGCCAAACCCACATATGCATTGCCTTTAATCACCCAATTCCTATTGCTTTCAATGGGAATCAGGCTCCTAAATGCCTTTGTTAGTCTCAGCTTTACTGGTGTTGCCCTCCAACAGCAGTGAGAAGCTTTTATACTACCCTGTTGCTGCTTCAATGCCTTTCCAGGGAAAAGGAAGAAAAATACATGCATGTCTAAGGCATGATTCATGTCAGTTTTGCAGGGAGATAACCACCCAGCCAGCACAAAAAGAGACATCAAGAAGCATATCATTATGTAAGGCTTTTAACAGTAAGTGACAGCAGTGGCTGGCTACCACTATATCAGTATACATTTTTCAGAAACTCTGACAGCATAGTCAAATCTTAAGGAAATTCCTAATCGCCTCTTACTTTCACACATCTTTGAAAATTAGATTTAAGACTGGGCAATTGTGTTATATTTAACAGCTATTTTACATGTAAAATGTTGGGCATAGTTTTCCTGGCTGTCAAGCAGTTTCATTACACCAGTTTGTAATACCACAAGGAAATGTGTATTTAAGGGGTGACTCTCTTTAGAGTTATGTTCTGTTAGTGTTCTATCCCCCTTATGAGAGATGACTGAAGAAAAAAAGAAAAATAACATACGGCAGCTATTGCCAAAGTAAACACATCTTGTTCTGAAAACCTGCATGCTCCTCAGTTACTTTAAGAGTAAAAAGAGCTTTTAAAAAATCAATTCCATTTATTGCCTCCTGGGTTTTGATTTTTTGTTTTTATTTTTTTTTTTCTGGCAATGAGACATTGTTGTTGGCATTACAAAGATCTGACATTCATTAAAAAAAAAAAAGCAGCTGTGCTGGAAATCATGAATGTCAAAGAAAATTGAGAATGCTAGCACATGCTGAGTCTTATTCTCCAGCGTATTAACAGAAATGCATTCCAAAACCAGGTTTTATCCTAAGAAACCCTGACCAGGGGTAGAAATCCTTCTTGCTATGGAAAAAGAGATAAATGCACAAAATGATAGTCGTTATTTATATTACTTTTAATGCTTAAAGTCTTAAACGGTTCATGGACACACCACCACAGACATCACTTATTTGTGCATGCCATGTGTCATCACAAGCTGTCAGCAGTGACAGCTGACTGACAGTTTATCTCCTTTTGCATAAATGAGACATTGCTACTGGTCAGACTGTCCTGCTTCCAATGGGGAAAAAAAATCAGGAAAAAAATATTTCTTTCTAGAACAAGGACTTGAAAAAGTAGGACTTAAAATGTCATCTAGTCCACTGCTCTACTCCAAAGCAGGACTGCTAGGGTTTAAACAGTATTCTGACATTTTTTGACTCCATATCTAGAATAGCCTATATCTGATTATGAGAAGATACAAGTGAAATCAAACCTCCCCATCCCAGAAGAGGCTTTTACAAAGTTATGGGAAAAAATATGGAGACTGATACTCTAGGAGTTGCACTTTAATTACATGTTCTGATTTCTGGCAGGCTGTTGTAAGCTGAGAGTTGTGCCTTGAAAGTGATGCTTTAAGTTTGAAAATTCCTGAACACAGGAATGCCTAGGTCAGCAGTCCTTGCCATTGGCTTACAACAATTTGCTACACTGTTAGCACATAAGAACAGTAACCAACAATTGTCTAAAAAAACAATACAGAGAATTACCACATTCATTTTCTTCATTTGTAAGAAATTTTGTGCCAACATACTGATATGACTGGCTTGCAGGTGAGCAAGTAGTCCTTTCTCACCAGTGAATAATAAGAATTAATGTATAAACTATCAGCTGATAGAAGTGTCATCTAAGTACCTGAATGTTTTGTGCTCCTCCTGAAGACAAGGTGATTTTAAGCCTGTTTTCATAAGATGCCTTGAATAAACTTATTTCCCTTCTGGAGATATTTATATTTCCTAACTGCAATCTTACCAATTACTTCTATGTAATAAAAGTCTCAGACTGTAAAAAAAATTAAAGCTAAGCACATTTTCAGAGTTGTTCTCCTGTTTAGTCATCACATTTTGGGAACAAAATGTTGGCTCTTGGTTAAAGAGGAAATATCAGAAATACCGTATGCAATGAGGTTCCCAAAATGGTAGCTGGTAGCTGCAGCAAAGTGCTTTCACTGATGCAAAACAAAAAATCTTAATCCACATGGGCAAATTAACTACCATTTTTATTAATTGCAGCTAGTATGCACCATAAAATCATATTTGTTATCTTTTTTCATTTTTGCCATTTATATCTGCCTTACCCTTTTTTCATACCTGCCTTTCACTTTCATTTCCATTATTTTTTTTGATGCTCATTCTTGTTTTAGTTTTCAGAAATTCTTTCTATCATTCCACTTCAGTTTCAGTTCAGTCCAGAACTCACTGCTTACATGTTCTCAAACAACAACCATTGTGTTCTTGAAAAGAGCTGAGGAGCAAAAGCAAGAAAACAAAACAAACAAAACAAAACCCCATAAGCTAATTTGCAACTATTTCAGTTTCACAAAGAGGGCAATTTGAAATGTTTACACTGCAGGAAGAGGGAGATTTTTTAAAGGAAAGTTTAAAATTTTTGTATACTATTTCAAAACAAAATAAGAATTACTAGCTTTACTTCACCCTTGCAAAATAGTTCTCTAGTATTTACAGAGGCCAGTCTGGCCTGGATTACTGTTTGAAAATATTCCTTGTTCATAAAATCAGTATCGCAGCTAATCTGAGTCTACTTACGTGACTCTTGATGAGTCAGATAAGTTACTACTTAAATTATCTACTTAAGTCATTTTGATGCTCATTTCTGCACAAGATTACCATTAAAGTCATAGAAATAATGCTGCTAGATAAGCCAGTGATCCAGTTGTTTCCAGAAGCACTTGTAAAAAAGAAAATCCTTCAAAGGATGTTATAAGAAACCCTAATGTGACAAATTCTAGAACTGTCTGCCCATATGGGAATTTTTTTTTAATTACAAGAAATTCATTATTTTTACATCAAATGCTCATACTTTATTTCAGTTGTCCCAAGTTTCTACTTCCATATTCATATAGCAAAACATAGTATCAGAGACAGATGTGAGAATGTTGAGAATGTAAAATTTAATTTTGCTTGAACTTTTATAAGACATCCACATTTACCTTACTAAGTAAAAATTGTTCAGAAATACAGATCTAGAGATCATTTGAGCAGTATAAAAGAGTGCAACATGTGGGAAAACTGCCATGGGCCAAATCCTGTAGGTTTTCAATTATGAAAATGAAAAATACAGAAAAATACAGGACTGATTTATTTTTAGTAGGAGATGAGGAGGGGAAAAGAATTACCAAATATTGAAGGCTTTTATGTGTGACAAGACACAAAACCCACAGTATTTACTACCTACATCCACTTAATCTCTCTTAGGAGTCTTCTACTCTCTTAAAAATGCATACTGAAAATACTACTCCACATACTACCACAAATATAATTAGCACATACTATCAAATAAATATTTTATCCAACACCAGTAAAGAGTAAGTACAGCATTGTCACCAAATTATAGAAAGTCACCAAGAGATACAATAGAAGATGAGGGCAGAGAGTAGAGCCTACTTCCCATCTCTGTACTGTGCACACAATCAAAAATCAGCTTGGCTAAAATTCTTAGTGGGAAGAATTAACACAACAGATTTATACTAAGGCATACAGCTCACCAAAATGAGGCACAGGAGAAAAAAAACAACCATTTGATCACTTCTGCCTTTTTCTGTCAGAATTCAGCCTCCCATGCTCTGCAATGCAACTTTACAGCACCCACTAAATATCTTGGAAGATCTCCTAAAGGGCAATGGAGACCATTAACTCTGATCATCCATCCCAGGAAAGGCATTTCCATAGATTATCCTATCTCATCCTGTATGTTTTTCTACAGTGGAATAACTCAGACATAATATTATATTTCAAGAGAGTCACTGAATATGTTTCAAGACTTAGAACCTGTGTGAAGGAAAAACACTTTTCCATCTTTTACAAGTTCATTCAGGCTATTCAGTAAACCTCTTTGAAATTGAAGAGCAATGGAAGCCTCAAAATAGGTGAAATGTAAACAAAATGCAAATTAAATACTAGATATCTAAATCAATTAGCATCTTCCTGGCTTTTGGTTTGGGTTTTTTGTTTTTGTGGTTTTGTTGTTATTGTTATTATTGCTGTCTGTTGGATTACAGTCAACTACAAGAAAAGGTGAAGCAATCTTTGAGCAGACCAGCCCTTCCACATAGCAGAAGAGTCATAACTGCCCTTCTATTAGGAATGGTAATGGCTCACATAACTTCCTTGCTGCCAAGATAACCTTATCACTGTAGAAATAGGCATAAAGGGAAGAAAGGAAGAGCAGAAAGGGAACTGGGAAACAGAGAATTCTTTAAAAGCAAGCATTCAGCTGTGTATCTCTCTGCCCTTAATAAAAATTCATTGCCCCTTCAGGACACCCAGGAAGAGTCACCCATTCCCTGGACAATCCTGTATACCTACTGTCAGGTTGGCTCCACACATTGCCTTACATGTTTCTGAGCACATTCTTTTCCCCATGCTCACTCAAACACACCCTCTTCCTCCTCTAGTACTCTTCAGCTTTTACAGCACAAATATATTACTCACAAATCTGAGTTTCAAGTTATGTTAGATGAGGATGTTACCAAGTCTGAATGAGGAAGGTCAGTGTGTTAAGAAGTTTCTTCTTGTGGTTGCAGAAAGAAAATGTGGAGTATGCACTAGTTAGCAGCCAATGAAGTAGAGCCATCCAATGGTTCAGATGAAAAGTCAAACATGAAAGAACATCCAGTTTGAGTTTCTATTATACCATATTGAACAGGTGCTCCAGAGTTCTTATGATGAAATAACATTTTTAAGTAGCTGGATTCATAAAATATTACTCAAAAACAAAATATATGAAAGTATAGTTTCTTTATATCATTTTACATTTAAAATTGGGTTTAGTATTTGAAGTTTATTCACTAAGAATGGCAATGAGGTAATACATTGTACATCCAGTTGAAGCTCATAATGTAGAAAATGCTCAATAGCTATAGACATGAAAGATGTCTTAAAATATCTGCCAAGGCAGAAAAATTATGGTCACATCTGTAGAAGTTTACAATCCTTAACATAAGAACGAATTTTACAGTACCTTTAGAAATTAATCTACTGAAGCAGTTTCTCTGAATGAATCAAAATCATTGTAACAGGAAAAACAGTGAAAGAACCAATCTTACCTTAAAATAAACTACCATCTCTGTATAATGCACACAACACAGTATTTAAAAACTGTTGAGAACGGGTAATGTCAGCATCAATTTTAAATTTTTATAATAAAGTAATTGTACTACATGTTCATTCTTTGTTATTTGCACTTTATTATGTAAGAGCCTGTACATTGAGTTCAACTGGGGACAAATTGAGTGGCAGACATTACTTCATAGTTAAAAGGGACTGCACCAGTGTCATTGAACAAGGAAAGCATGCCACTGGAGTCAACACTAAACAATTCATATCTAATTATTACTCATTTTCCAAGGTTTAGAATGAAATGGTTTTTATCTTTAATTGTTTTATCTTTAATCTTTAATGGTTTTAAATCTTTAATACTAGGGCAACACTACACTTTAAACTCACAACAGTCTTACCCAGCATAATACCAATTCCACAACTGGATCTATTCAGGTCCCTTTCACATACATGAAAGGCCCAAAAGACTTTACAGACCTTTGACAAAGTCCATCTGGCAGCAGCTTCGATATAAATACTACATAAAACTGATACAAAGAGGATAACACTTCCCAAGGTAAAAGAAAAGATAAAAGGAAAAATCTTTGAGATAATCAGAAAAAATCAGAAAAGGAAAGAGAGATAAAATCTAAAAAGCACATGCTCACCATTTATATTACAGAATTTTAATTCATGTGGTCAGTTTTTATTTATTTTAGTGGAGTTTGTTTGGTGCCACTTACAATGCATCTCTAGAAATTATCTGCACTTTTGGTCCTACTATCAGGGGAAAAACATTTGCAAAAACTCCAAGCATTCAATTGCAAAATCTGGTTTCAGCCACATTTCAAGGCAAGTATCTTGAGTCTAATAGATGATTTCAAAAGACATGTCACCACGTTGAATAGCAACAAATTTGCAGTTGCAAATACAACTGATCTTTTAGCATTTCCATAATCAGGATATGACTTGTGAAGTCTATGCCTTCAAACCAATCTAAACTAGATTTGTCCTCAGTCAAATTCTAAATCCTATTTCCAACTTAATTTAAACCACAATATCTTCATTTCCTTTAAAACTCAAATTGACAAGATCTGTAGTAAAGCACTGTCCTTGATGGATCATTCTTACAAGCCTCCTGCTAAAACTAGCAATCCATGAGATCCTTGGTCTTTCTCTAGGATTAATGTTCATTATGCAGGCAGAAGGAAAGAGTGACAAACACCAAACCACATAAATCAGGTCTATAACTTTCATTAGGAAAAAAAAAAAAAAAGAAAAGGTTGTTTGTGACATCTTTTATGCTTCCAGTAATGCATTGCTATTGCCAGAAATTTCTTTCCTATATAAAGATGCCTTATCTAAACTCTTAAAAATAGTAACAGTAAGGTTCAGGAAATAATACAAAAAATCATAAGAAAATTCACCCTTTTCCATCCTGTGAAGAAATGTTAAAACTGGCTACTAAAACTAGAATAAAGGTGTACCCTAAACCCTTATCCCAGAGTTTTCATTTATATACCTGTAATTTATGGAGATACACTGTCTTTTAAGAAATTTTACATTTTTTTTCACCTACCCTTTTTCCGCAGTGAAAATATTAAGTACTCACTCAGAAGAATCATTTTTAATTTAATCAGAAATTTTAATAATTTATTACTACTTTACCCAAGAAAAAGTAATATTAAAATTTATGTTAAATGGAAAATGAAGCTTTATAAAGCCAAATTTTAATTTAAATATGCATAAAACTGCTAAAACGTTGTAAGCCCTCTACACTCCACTTGACTTGTTGAGAATGAGATGAACTCAGCAGCATCCCTGAAAACTCACATGCACAGTCACATAAGTAAGGGAGCATTGAGATAAAGCTGAAAACAATATTTTAGGAAATCTTGATAGAGCTACAACGTCATAATGTAACTCAACTAAGATTACATGAACAGTTCTATGTAATACAGACAGTGAAGTAAACTTACAAAGCTTGCACAAGCATGATGGAAGGATAGAATTTGTTGCATCACTTATTTAATTTAATAGGACAACAAATGAAGTAATACAGCAAAGGTAGAATATTTTTTAAAAAGCAGACTTCAGACAAGGCTATAATCTGAAGAGGCATTGTCTATCAATATGAACAACAGGCAGACCAGATAAATCCTAAAACAATAACAAAACTTTTCCTCCCGAGAAACACTTATTACCAGAATAGAAAACATTTTTTTTTCTATGGAAGAATCCAAAACAGCTGGATTTCATCCCAAACCAAGGAAATAGGGAACTTTATTAAAACAATGGACAGATCAACTCCCACTGTAGCTCAGCTTTACAAGTAGTAACAATAGAACAGGTTTTAATTTACAGCATACTTACACTAAATACCACTGCCATCAATATTTTAACAGTTGTTACCTAGACAATAGTAAAATCTGAGCCTCATTGCACTGAAAGATGTGAAGCTGTTAACAGACAGCTCAATGACAAGTTGAATTACAGAATCAAACACCCCCAGTCTTTGATTTGAAATTGTCCACATTTGTTGTTTATCAGGACAACGTTCAGTAACCATTTACTCAGCTTCTACTGGAAGCAAAAAGTAATTATTATAAAGTAGTAACTAAAACCTGATATGCTAACTTTGGAGAAACTCCAGGAGGAAAAGTTGATTTTATTCTGTGCATAAGTGCATTTTTTTTTCTTCTATCTTCCTAAAATTTGGGAAATTGAAATTACTATTAAGAAAAATTCTATAATTGGTGAATGCATCTCAAGACTACTGACACACAAGTAGTGGACCACTTTCATACTACTTGTATGAGAGGAAAAATATTTACAAAAAAGAAAAAGTTTCAATAGATAGTTATCAAAATATGCAATTTAAATAATTTAAATTTAAATAAATATAAACATTTAAATAATTCATGTGGATTGTGCAATAAAGGAAAGCACTCAGTGCACTTGTCAGAGTAGCAACTAGAAATTCCCTACTTGGCTTTTCCTAATTTGGAGCTTACTGGGTCTTAGTGCTCCAACCATCTGACCATTCTGATGATCTTTCTTGAGCACAGATTCCATCTCACAGGTACTGGAAAGTTTTCTGGATACAATCTGTCAAGATAAATACAATTCTTCAGTAAAACTGACGTTGAAGCTGGCTAGCTCTAATAACATATTCATGTTTGAATCCATCCCCCATACCAATACCATTTTATTGTGGCCATAAACAGAAAACATGTTCCACCTGCTCAGCAGTTGAGCAACAGAACCCAAAGCATATGGAAATCACTAGGCTAAAATCAAGAGCCACCAGAGTGATTTCCTACTGCTACCAACATGTACATTTATATGCAAATCTTCCATTTGCCCACAGACTGTCCTTGCACGATTTTCTGTGCACAAAAACAAACCAGGCACACATCTGTGCCTTTGACCTCAGCAGAGCCCTCAGGCACAGCTTAAATGCTACCTTCTGCTGGCCTCTTAACACCAGGAGGTTCAACTCTTAAATTGCAAACAGCTCTGCTGCATATATTTAGCAACAGTAGCCAAACCACAGTCTGAAACAAAAGCACTGAAATATAAGTGATAATACCAGGCCCCGCTGCAATTTGGTTCCAAAGCCAGTAACACATTCAGTCATCAAAAATTCCCGTAGAAACAGAGCAATGAGCAGCTTGCACCTCTGGATGTTTTCAAGAAGCCCATAATCAATCTTAACAGTCTTGTAATGGGTCATAAAGATGATAATGACTAACTATGATTAAAATTTGTGGGTTACCTATTATAAATCTTCTCCACCCATACTGTTGTACGTATCTATCAGCATTTTGGAGTATTTTTTAACCTAAAAGATTCTATGATTTGATTATCTACTCTTTTTTAAAGGGAGCTTCCAACAAGAAACGTTAAGCCTAACTAAATGTATAAGGGTCAAGAACCCCTAGAATAAAGTCTAAACACTTTTGGAATTAAATCTTCAGATGAAAGCATGGAGAGGAACACTGAGGGTTTTTTACTGCCCTCTCTGCCACCACACCTTTGCAGTAATCACTTTTTCCATTTACCTTTGAAATTCTACCAGATATAAGAGCAAAATTTAATAAGTGTTTACTGCTCATGTGGAATTACCTTTAGTAATTATCTCAAGTATTTCTTCAAATCACAGGTACACAAAATAACTTCCACTGCTATTTAGCACATTTCCTCATAAAACCTTGGTCAAGCCCCCAATGTTTCTGCCACAAATTACATTTTTCTACAGTCAAAAAAGATGTGCATTGTCATTCAAACTCTTCTGCAAGATTTATGTAAAGTCATATCAGAAACAGACAGGGTCAAATAGTCTGTAACCTGGCTACACAAACATAACAAAATAAACATAATAAACAAATAACCTGTTCTATGAGACTTGAGTGCCAAGTCTAGCCAAGAAGTCTTTTGTTAGATTAGGAAAGAAGATTGCGTAAATGACATTCTATTCTTCCATTTTTGATGCACTGATAATAATACAGCAACCCTTTTATTATTAACCTGGCTTCTAGTGAGTAGGTTCTGCCAGAAAGAGCTGCATGGTTTTGATGTAAGGCCACTATAAACTCTTTCCCTCAGCCCATGGCTGGAAAACACACTGCACAGATTTAGCCAAACAGAACATGTGTCCATCTCTTGGCAACTCAGTTCATGGTCCCATTTCCTCTGTACATTATACCAGGACACTGGAGCAGCTGGTATTTATTACAGGCTTGCTGCTGCCCCGGGAGTGATAACATCTTAACCACAGGTAGACCTCCAAAACCATCTGGGTATTTTCATAGTTTTGAATAAGTGAAGGCCTATCTTTCCAATAAGCCAAACTCCTCATAACCTAGACAAATTTTACCCTTTTTTTATCCAGGAAACTGAATGAGGCTCAACAAAGAACCCCATACTATCACAATCTTCATGGAGCCACACTTCTGATTTTCTTTGCACTTAAATCAGGATTTCGTTGCAATCACTTAGAAGGCATAACTTTATCACTGAACAAGCCTGTAAGTAAGTCATATAGTCTCTCCAAACTACACCCACTTGCACTATAAGTAGTCTACTACCAGAATTAAATCAAAACTTGAATTTAAAAAGTGTTATGGCAATGAGTTCATAACTAAGGAGGAGAAAATAATAAGGACCCTATTGTGAAATGCACTTTTCATGGGAGGAACATTTATGACTTTAAAACTAAACAACAGGAGATACAATTAACAAAGATTTATGGCCTTAGGAGCTTAACCTCAAATCTAAAATTACATAATCTTACAGAAAATTTGAAATACCTAACAGTGATCTTAATTTCTACTAACTTATTTCATGGAATTTGGACAAATCCTTTATATTTTATATTGTCTCTATGAGGAAATAAAATAATTTTGTATTAGTTCAAAAAAATTTTCAGGTACTTTGAATGAAGTTGAGTATTGTCAAAACAACTTTATCACAGAAGCCCAATAATATATGCTAAACAGTTACGTAAAGTAGTACTTTTTCTATTTTACTAAAAGTTCAATTTTAAGCAAATCTAAATCAATCAGAATTCACTGGGCACAAAAAAAAAAGCACAAAAAATAGGCAGTTCTCTAAATATATAAAAAAGAAACATGCTCAGATGTCTACGTTCAAATGAACATAATTGCATTTGATTGATTCCCCCTTTCATTAAATGGTGACTATTATTCATCCCCATTCATAAGCATTTGATATTAATCCCTATCTTTACTGGCAGGGTCACTTTTACCAGACATCAAAGCAGTGCAAACTATACTTTTTGATAAAAGTCAAGATTATAAAGCTAGACTGGCAGACAGTAACAGTGTAATTGCATACAGTTCATACCTGTTGTTCAACAACAATAAACCAAAGGAAAAAAAAATTGCTGGCATCTGTAGCAGTGGTCCAGATTCACCTGAAAATTAGGGAGCCCCGTGGATGGAGAATGCAACTCCTGTTATAATGAGCATGTATGTGTACTCTCTTCAAAGTGCAGCTGACAACAGCCAGGTGACAATCTGGCTCTAAGGGAAAAGATAATGTGGGACTTACTTCATAAAAGCTTCTTTATGCAGCAGCATGATTTAGAAATATGTAAGTGCTCCATTTTTCAAAGTTCTTCCTGTTCAGTGTTTACCAGAAGAGAGTGCATGTATGAATTGGCAAGCCTTTTGCATATTTTTTGGCGCTTAAAATTATTTTAAGACTAATGCTGGCATTTTCATAACTGCTAAATCATTAAAAAGATAATATTTTAAGTCTGCAGGGAAGCTAGCTTGGCACAGTTCTCACTTGCTTGCTTACCTAAAGTAATTTTTTTCCTGCCAAATATATAAAATCTCAGAAGAATCACTACTCCCTCCTATTGTATCTGGGTGGAGTAAATCGACTTAAATAAGAACTAACCCAATGAATCCTTACATTTTCCATAAACCAGATGTTCTTATATTCAAACATGTTCAAGACTTTTTTTCTAGTTTGGGGAAAGCTGCTCACCAGTCTGGCAGTCAGTTAACCTTTCCAGCCTCAGCACTGCAGTTACTGCAGCTTCTGCTGAAATGATGACAAGGCTGCAGCTCCAGGCAGCCTTTCACCTGGCCTCAGAGCAGCTGGATGAGGACCTACCATTCCAAATGCCCAGGCTATGCAGCACTAGAGGGATGCATTCTTAAGATACTGTTTGCTCCTGAACTTTGGGGGTTTTGTGCTGGTTTAGCTGTTGAATAACAAAAAAAAAAAAAAACGTTATAAATGTGGCAGAGCAAATGATCAGCTAGAATAATAACTAAAGACACTGGTTTCCCTGACATGAAGTCATTAATTGGATGTGCTATTTGAAGAGGTGCAAAAGATCTGAGGTATCTGTTCCTCTCCAGAGCAAATATTAAGCAGAGCACTAAAAGTACCTCCAAAGCAAATATTTCTTTTTTATTAACCATAATAAACTAAGAGTGGCAAAGAAAGTCACATAAAACTTGCCAGAACATAGTTATTGAACATTGCAGTTTCTAATCTCAGCAATAAATGTAGGTCAAGGGAACTGGAAAATCTAATTACTCTGTAAATTTTTAAACCTGTTTCTTTCTTCTCAAGGAAAAGAAAATTGTTCCTTTGCACTTAAGCAGACTTCACTTCAAAGTGTAACTACAGCTAGGAGATAAATAATTTTTACCTGAATGTAGAGGTTTTTGAACCTCCTTCTTTGCACCTTGGGTTGTATACTCAGGTCTGGTTCACACTTGTCCTCAAGGTATCACCACTTACTTCACAATTACTAGAGCTAAACCACAAAATCCAGATACACTCATCAGAAAAAAAGCAGACAAAAAAAAAAAAAACCCATCTCTGATTAAAATACATCTTTGGTACCACATTGCAGCAGTTCCTTTCAGCAATATATCTATCCCATTTGATACCCACTATTCATACACTGCCTTAAGAAAATACAAAGCAATGCATTGTTACAAATCTATTATGAATATAAGTATCTAGTAACATTGTAAATATCAATTATTCACTGATTATATGACTTTTTCACACAGTTGATGCTGATTTCAGTGTATACAAGGACCATATTACTTAGATTTACAAGAAAAAATAAACAATTGAAAAAAATACAAAAACTTTGACGATTCAAGCCTCCTGATGACTAAAAACCAAGGACTGTTTAAGGATCATATTTCCAAACAAAAAAAAAATAGTCATTTCAGGCACTTAAGATGAATTCACAGCACAATGAATTTCAGCTTCTCTCTCTCAAAACAAAAACAAAATAAAACAAACAAACAAAAAGATTAGGAGCTGTAACTACAGCCAGCCACTGACTGGTCCATCTCACAGAGCTCTGACTTCCAGCCCTTACCTCTGCAATACGTGACAAGGAAACCATGAGTTTCACAAGAGATAGATTTGTGTGTTGTGTTCTGATTTGGCAGCCAAATGTTTTGTTTGGTTTTGGGGGGTGGGAGGGGTGAGCTGTACAGAAGTGGAAAACCTGGCCTAAGGTCATCTGATCTTTGGACAGTGCTCTCATTAAGTATAAAGCCTATTTCTGGGCCTCCTCCAAATCCATGAGAGGTGAAGTCTCCCAGACAAACAAAACAAAAAACAACAACAAAAAGTTAATTCGGAAAGACCCATGTGGAAGACTAAAAATGGGTTTGTATTGAAAGGTAAACCCTGAAACACTAGCTCAAGGAACCACCAAACAAAAATGAGTTCTACCCTGGTCTGTTTTAAAAAGCAAAAGAATGACAAGGGTTTTTTTTGCTTTATGCATTTGATGAATGACATCTACCTGGTTTATAGAGATGTAAGATGCGTCTTTTAAACTACATGAGAATTCAGCAGACTACACCACACTCCCTGCCCTGTATCATGGACAAATTTATGAATACAAGCATCAAAAGCATTCCTCAGTATTCTCAAAGCCTTCCAATATTAACTTGGTAACCTTTGAACTAAAAATTTCAGGTATTAATTAGGTATTGGTCCTTCCCTCATTATTAAAAAAAAAAATAAAAAGAACTTATAAAGAATTTATCCTGACTGGAGATCCATTAAATTGTTAAAATCATATGCAGCCTGAGGCCTGACTGGTAACAAGCAGCAATAAATGAGACCTGGATCTGCACTGAATGAGCAGAAAAGGAAGAAATCTTATCTGCCAGTCCATTTGCTAAGCAGCAAAAGTGGCAAATTGGCAGAGGTCTTCTTAAACCTATATGTTTATAAAAGTAACTAATGTGGAAAAGCAAATTAAATATGGAGTATCTTAATCTCTTGGTGTTTGACTTTACAGCTTATTATAACTTTGGCAAAATAATATAACTCATTACAATTGTGCTTTCTTTCCTTCAGCTTTCATGGTTCTGAAGCGTGACATTGCACTGATTCATTGCACTTATTTCATATTCTGAAGAAGAGAAGGTCCAAATTTCACTAAGGACCAGAGTGACCAGTGATGACAATCCAATCTCCCTTCAATACATGCCATAAACAGCATATTAAAAGTCTGACTTGTTACAGATCAAAAAAACTGTTAAAAAAATAATACTAGGATGAAAAAAAAAGGGTGTTCTGGAACATCAAGAAATAAGCAGAATAGTAGTTTAAAGCACATTGGTCCACCCTAGAAGCACAAGAGAGCCTGCTGAACAGCAAAAAGGTTCAGATGAAGGAAAAAGTTTATGAACACTTGAGATGGGAAATTTTTACAATCACACCACTAAAGTAAGGACACACAACCTTCTGTCTGCCAACACGGCTGAGTAATCTTTCATGCGCAACCACTGAAAGCATTGATGACTTCTTGCAGTTGACAGCAATCCGGGACATTGAAAGGAGCAGCATTTTCTTGTTTTGATTTTGGATGGGTTTTGTGAGTTGTTTGGGGTATTTTTATGACCACAGTCTGATGATAATAAAAGTATGGAGCTAGTAGACTTCGTCCTAGCCTACTGGCACCATTGGGGAGGGCTTTTGTCCATCCTGAGCTCGCAAGTAATATAATACAAACGAAACCAAACCAGCCTGAGCTGCCCGCACCCCAGCCTGCATAGAGCATGTTTTCCAAAAACAAGTTATTTCCAAAAGGGGTTTAACTTACAGCGCCAAAGTTACACTCTTGTTACGGCACCCGAGCCATGTGCATACCCCATGTACGCTCAGGGAACGCCGCCCCGCCTCGCACACCTACGGCGGGCTCGATGCCACGGCAGCTGCCGGCACAGACCGCAGCCTTCCCGCGCCCCGCAGCCGCACCGGGCACCGCCCCAGCGGCCCTGGAGCGGCACCTGCCCCGGCCCCGCGGGGCCCTCCCGCTGCCCCGGCCCCGCGAGGCCCGCGCGGGGCCCGCTCAGCACCCGCGGCGCGGCGCCAATCGCGCCCGCCGTGACCGGCGCTTCGCCTCCCGCCCCCCGCGGCCCCGCCCCGCCCGGCGCCTGCGCGGAGCGGCGCGGCGGGCGCAGGAATGCGCGTTACGGTTAAATAGTGGGGGCGCAGGGGCGGCCGCCGCGGGCGGGCGGCGGCGGCTCGGGGCGCCGGGACGGTCTCCATGGCGCGGCGCAGCTCCCGGGGCGGCGGCACCAGCGGCAGAGGCAGCGCGGCGCTGTTGTGACAGCGGCTGGGACTGGCCTTCCTCCAGCCCCGCTCCCGAGCGGGGGCCCCGCGCCGGTGTCCCAGGGGCGCGGCGGCGGCGCTCACAGAGAGGAGCCGTGGCGGCGGCAGCGGCGGCCGGGGGCAGCCCGCGTGTCACCGCCTCTATGATGAAATTCAAGCCGAACCAGACGCGGACGTACGACCGGGAGGGTTACAAGAAGCGGGCGGCGTGCCTGTGCTTCCGCAGCGAGCGGGAGGACGAGGTGAGCCCGCCGAGCACGTGGGACGGGGGGCGCCGGGCCCGGCCCGGCCGAGGTTCCCGTCCCGCCGGCCCCGCCGCCGCCGCATCCCTTTGTCTGGCCGCGGGGCGCGGGCGCCTCCCGGGGGACGCCCCCAGCGTGCACGGTCGAGCCGGGGCTCCCGCCACCCCGAGAGCCGGCAGGGGCGGCACGGCGAGGTTGCGGCCGGCCGGGGCCGGTGGCGGGCGGCCCCCGGGCCGTGCCGGTCCGAGCTGGGCCGGGGGCGGGGCGGGCGCGCCTCTCGCCCACCATCTTGGGGCGGCGGGGGTGCGCGCCCACGTGCGCGGCGCCGCCTTTGTGCGCGGCCCCGGCCCCCTCGGCGGGGAGAGGAGAGCAGGGAGAGAGGGAAGGAAGGAGGGGGACACTGAGCTCTCCGGGCGGGGCGGACACCGGCTGGAACTCCGGGGTTATCTTCTGTGCGCCCGTGACACGCGGAAAACCGGTTAATGTATAATGGCGCGTGGAGGGCAGGGCCGGTGTGTCATCCTAAGGCGAGCCTCCTGCCCCTCCTGCTTGGGTGCGATAAAAAAACCCTGCGCTTGGAACACCTGCTTTTCCCACGGAGAGAGTAAAATGGGGCTTAGAAATATTTTGTGAACGAGCTCGGGAGAGTTGTTGCTGCGGCTCTGGTTGTAGCGGGTGGCGCTCCCCCGGAATTTTATGTTGCAGCAGAGTCGGGAGATGGCAACAAAGTTGTCCCGTGTTCCGAGCCAAGGTCAATGGCACTGCCCGTTATCTGGGATCTTGGCTGATGCTTTCATTGCACAATGCTTTTTAGATGGTCTCGGGCTGGACCCGTACCCTTTTGCGACTTCTGTTTTCATTTTCTTGTTTAGTAGCCATGAAATAACTATAAAGGTTAGTGTTTGGAGGTTTTTTCTGCCTTTATCTAGATGCTGGAAGATGCTGGTGCCCTTCCCAAGCTGTCAGTACAGCGAATGTCTTCCTTACAAATCTATTAAGTAAAAGTAATGCAGTGGGAAGAGGCCTGATCAAAAAATACAGGCACTTGGGTTTAAGCTAAGAAAAATTATTTCCATTGTGTTATAAATATAACCTTGGGACCGTGCTGAGGAGTTTTTACTAGTGTGAGGGAGAAAGGCACCCAGCAGGAGTCTTGCAAGGTCTTTTTATGGGTTACAGCTTTTCTTTGGTCTCTGATGCTCCAATATACTTCACCATTTATGTGACTTTAATATGAATTTTTCGATGCTACTCCAGACTTATTTGGAGTTTGAACACTTGAGCCACTGTTACAGCTTTTTGCACCAATTGTAGTGGGAAATTCATGGTTAGGGTCACCTTTGTCAGTGATTTGCGTTCATTCTTCATTTCCTGATACAACTTCTTGTCATTCTCTTTCAGTCTTGTATCCAGTGAGATCACTGGCTGCTTCAGAATACTGTTTTTGTATAATAACATCCTCCGAGGCTAAGGATGGTAGTGGCAGCTTGGCTGGGCTGTGTAAGAAGAGTGGGTGCTGACCATTATTGCACTGCAGTTCCTTGTGTATTCTGGATGGAGTACTGGCATTGCTAGCATGAGGCTGGGCCTTGGCATCATGCAGGTAGACATACTTGAGGATGAAGTGAATGGGAGAGCATCCGATCAGATTTAGGATATAGATTATGTGTGTGGAAACAGTTAAAATTGCTTTCTGACAAGTTATTTCCAGGAAAGCAGTGCCAACAGCTTGAACTTGCTTAGCAGCTGTTTCCCAAGTGCCAGCTTCCTCTGTGTCAGTACAGAATCTATTCCTTACAAGTTTGATGCCTGACTGCTGTTTGGGATTAGCTTCAATCATTAGCCATGTTCCCCAAACTGGGTGTTTGAGGCTTGCTTCTGTTTTCTTGAACACTTGTCCAGGTGATTTCTGTGTTGGTCTATTCCCTGTAAATGTCTTCAGTGTTTCTTTTCTAAGTCTTTAGAGGTTGCACCATCAGTTTTCAGCCAAGCTACACCTCCAGGGTGTTTAAGTGTAGGGTAATTTCTGCAGGAAAGGAACACAAGCGTGGTATCTCAGTGGCTGGAGAAGAAGGGAGCAGGAGACTCCTGCAGAAGTTATTGGGAGGTGGAGGGGAACTACAGGATAGAATAGTTTTCACAGTTATTTTGACTTACAGGATAAGCAAAGAGTTGCTTGATAATGGAGTTGAGAAAATAGAACCAGCAACTGAAAACAATTTTTAGCAATACATTTTTTTTAGGAGTCTTAAAAGCAAGAAATCCAAATCTCAACTTTTTTTTTTCTGGAGATACTGTCTGCAAGACTAAATTTGGTCTATTTTTCATCTGATTAGGTTCTCTCTGGAGGAATGAGTATCTATAGCAATCTTGTGATACAAATCTTAGAATTAAACTTTCTTTCTACTTCCATTCTGACTGTCCAAAAGGCTTGTCCCTAGCCAGTTATAGCTGAGCTTAAGCTTTTTTTTTCTCCTTTCTTGCACTTAGTTTTCTGACATATCTCTAGAGAGCAGTCATTCCTTTCTTAGCATTTTTTATGAACTTTAAGACTTAAATCATCTTTTCTTAAAAACAATTTTCTCTTTTGGCCATCATGGTAGCTCTTACATCTCCTTCCATTTGGAAAATGTATTTTTTAATGTGGGTGACACTTGTGGTTGCTTTAGATGGGATCATGCTGTGCTGTGTAAAAGGTTGCTAACACTTCTCTAGCTATACCAGAAACAATGTTGTAATAGGACCCATCTCTACATGACTGTAAAGCTGTTGTGCAGTCATCTTGTGTTTTCTGGTGATATCTAGGTCTCTTGCTTGTTGCCACCTCATGAACTCTAAACTTGTACCAGAAATCCACAGCAATGTTCTCACCTGAGGTGATCCTTCTTCTGCAACTTCATGTGATGTCCCCTGTTGATATCGTGACTTCTGGATGCTGCCTCTTGACTAAAGACTCAGGCATGTTCAGTAACAGCTTTTTGTGCCCATTGATAAAAACTGGCCAAGTCACTAAAACAGTTAATATCTCTACTGTTCATCTAGCAAAATCTGCTTGTTATGGCTTCCTGGTCGATTTCTTATCCATACTGCGCTTCTTTTGCTACCTGTGCAGCCTCCTTGATGTTGATGTTACAGCTGAGTTTTATGCACGGTGAAGTAACATGTCAATGGAAAAAGACTGGCCAAACCCATCCCTTACACTTCATTATACCTCTGTTTATTTTATTACTATTATATTACACAACTGTTTACATTGCATTTCAGTCTGCTTCTTTATTTCTCAATTTGGAACATAGGTGTGCTGTAGAATACTGCTGAGGCAAAATTCAGCCTGGTGGTTCCTCCAAGCTCCTATTTCCCAGCTCCAGCCCCCTGTCCAGTTAGACTTACTGCTGGACTTGCCACTCCTTGCTGTCAGGCTTAAAATTGTTGAGTCAGTTCTCCTGAGTGTTACAGGCTGCAAACTGGGCTTCCCTGCAGTCCTGCACCCTGTCAAAAGCTGCTGCTTTGAGAGCTGATGTTGAAGCTGAAAACCTGGACCCGAGATGACTGATGGTTTTTCAGCTGCACCACTGTGAAAGTCATATTTCTTCATCTGGAAGTGCCTCCACACAGAATGATTTGGTGCTATACAGCCCATTTTGGTTTAGATTTTGTTTCCTTCATGCTGTCATAGTGTATGATTTAAAAAGAAAAATCCTTTAAAAAGGAAAAAACCCAAATAGCCAAGTAAAGTGCCCATAGCTTTGGGTTTTTTGGGTGTTAAAGGAGGTGGTCTCCTGGACTACTGCCATTAAAGTGTTGCCTGTTTTGGTCTTACTGCTGTCATTTGGGCTGAAGAGAGAGCAAGATGGCTGGATAGGAGCTGAAGTGCTGATTCCTTTTGTTCTGTAAGGAAATAAACGAGTAATTGCAGGGACTGTCTGCCTTTTGGAAGAAAAAACATCCTGGAAATGAAGCAGGAGAAATCCCAAAAAAAAGAAACCAGGCTGTGTGGGCATGCAGTGTGTGGGGGGTGCAGCCTTTCTGCTTGGAACAAACAAGCTGGTAGGTGTGTGCAAAAAGCTGATGGCATTCAGCAGGCAGGGATGGGCTCTCAGATTGGGCTGGGAGGAAATGCAAGTTTCTCTTAAGCAACTAGGAGTGGATGGCAGCTCTAGAATAAGCCTGCAGGAGAGCCCTCTTGAAGGGCTTCCACTGGCTGGAATTGTTTAGACATTCAGTGTACTGCAAACAGTGGTTTCACATAAAAACCCTCCTGTCGTAGGGTCTGCACAGAAGGTATGCAAGGGGATTCTTACTTTTCAATGCAGAGAGCAAGGCATGCCTTTAAAGCAGCAGGAGCAAATAGTAATAAACATAATTTTTGTAGCAATTTGAGTAACTGAAATAATTTTAAAACTTAATTTAATTTTTTTCCATCAACTACATCTTATACAAATAAATGAGTAGTTATTTTTAAGTATCTTGAATATAAACTTTGAGTGCATTCTAATTACTTTGGCATCTGTAAGAGTGCTTTATGTAATCAAATGTGGTACTGAAAGCCCTAGTTTAGTGTTCAGTCAGCAGTTGCTAGTGGCAGACCTAAAATAGTTTCATATGCAAAAAAATTCTTCAAGCTTTTCAATTTTTAATTTTGCATTTGTTGTTCAGCCTTGTACATGAGATGAAAACAGATGGGAAGGTGTTTTTTTTAATATTGAGACAGTGAGGAAAAATGTATTGTTACACACTTAGAAATGTAGAATTTTTTTCCCCCTCTGTAGCAGGGCATTCACTTGCATGTCAACTATTTATCTTGTCCTTGAGTTAAAAATTATAAGCTCCTAGTGTTATAGCTCCTTTTTGGTCTGATTTAATAACTATTTATTTGCTTGTAGAATGTCAAGATAGGTAAGCATGGGTTTCTTAGATCTTGTTATGATGATCATAGTTTAATCATTTTAAAAAATAGCGTTCTTTAGTTTTGTACAGATGTTGCTTTATATTAGCAATGGTTTTATTAAAGGAAAAAGCAAAATGTTATTTTTATGTGCATTGGTTTAAATGGTCTGAAAGCCAGAAGGACCTTTTGTTATGCAACCTGATCCAGAAAACCAGAAGTATCAGAAGTATCACCTGGCTATCCTGGAAAAATGGGGTGTTAGAGGAATTATTGTAAATAAACTTGCAGAGTCATGAAAGATGTTCCATACTTGACATGGAATTTTTCATTTGGTTTCTTTATCCTTCAGTGTAGAGCTCTCAGGTGTCAACACACAAAATAATGTGTGCTTTCAAATAACCTGGGGTATGACCATGGCACCTTATTTAAGGCTGGCATGGTCTCCATAGTGGTATGGGTTACCTACCTTGCATTATGATGGTCTGATAGAATATAGACATATTTTAAATGACAGAGAATAGACATTTCACTATGGACTTCAAGCACACTGTGGCTTTTATTTTCTCTGTTTCGTGTCCCTGCCCTGCTAATGGACAGGAAGAGTAATTAACATAGGGTGATTGCTGCCTTAGCTTTTCCTCAGCATTTTCTTGACACTTGGATATTATCAGCCAGGTTGGATGAACAACCTGTTCTAGTGGAAGGTGTTCCTGCCTATGTCAGGGGGACTGGAACTACCACATGATCTTTAAAGGTCCCTTTCAGTCCAAACCATTCTATGAATCTATGATCTGCATGCTGTAGAAAAGGGTATAGCTTGAAAAATCAAGGCCTATAAACAGCTTCCAAAATGGCTCTTTATGATGTGTCTACAGAGGCAGTATTTGCTCATAGTGTATGCCTGCAGGCTCATATGGGGTTAAAGCTTGTGTTAATGTTAAGAAAAATTGAATGTTAGGTTGCTGTGGTAAGATTTATGTCAGGTAACCAACTCTGGATACAAGACACTGGTGTTTATTATGTCCACAGCAAAGCAGCTCTCTGCAGGCATGGCATATACACTATGTTTTCATGCTGGAATATTTTTCCACAAATTCCAACTACTTGCCACCAGTGGAAGCCTGCAGGTTTAGTGAGGCTGTGGGAATTCAACTGTCCACCATGGCAAAAATCTTCAGTCTTCAGTCATAAGTCTTCAGATACTGACATCAGTCAACAATGAGGGGTTTTTTTTATTTTGAAATCTCAATTATTTTTTTCCTATACCTGTAGTATTACTTTTCTATGCCATATGGATATGTTTAATGGGGTTGATAGCTGCTTGAAGAGGGCTGGGCTGAGGGGAGAAGGAAATATGGCTGTACTTGTATAACATCAGGCTAAGATGTCCTGTAACAAAGCACTTTTTACCCTGTTTTGAAGATGATGTCTTTTTGAGCCAGTTATATTTATGTTAAGATACTCGAAAAAATATCCTTGTAGCTTACTTGCTCTATCCTAAGTTTACTTAGGATTTAAACTGGTGGCGAAGTTTCTATTTGAGTTGTTCAGTTAACTCAGTGGGGCTCAAAACTTCCAAGTTACTGTGAAACAGCAGTGGCAGACTTCTTCAGAAATGCATTAATATCATAGCTAGATATATATGTATATATGCCTATTTACATTCACATATATGCATTCTTATCTCTAGCTAGAGTTTGTACACATGTTTTTTTAAACATCTTTTGTAGATATGTGAGTTCACAGTCCATAGGTTGATGTGTATTTTTTTCCCAGTCTTGTTTGTAGAACTCTTGAAGAGCTTACTTTAATTCGTTGGCTTTTTGACTTAGTGCTTAAGCACTTCGGTGAAACCAGTTCTACAAATGTAAATACTTTAAAACAAATTTTAGTCTTCAAAGATGTATCTCAAAGATAGAAAAGGCTAAAAGGTAACTAGTCAAGAAATAACCTTGTCAAATCTTTACCTGCAGCTGAGCAGCTCTCAAAGACTTGGAGGTCCTGTTTCTGACAAGTGCTTGGAAGCTGATCCCTCAATCAAACAGATTGTTGCTGAGTAACCAGCAAAGCCCAGTTCTCCTGCTCGAGATCAGGACGTGGTTTCAAGTTAAAAGAAATGGGCTGCAGTATTAATTTAGCTCTTCCCCTGCTACCTGGAATTGTGGTTTCTCCCTTGGTCTGCATTAGCAAGCATGAGGGAGGAAGGTTGTTGTGTATAGAGGACTGGGGAACTGGCCCAGTGTGAGAAGTAAAACTCATGCTCAGTAAAAAGTAAAACTTTTATATATGTACTTGTGGGAAGTTTCTTATTTGTTTGCAGTTTTTTTTTTTCATTATTTCCTTTTGTCATGTGTCTGGGAGCAAGATCTGCACCCTTCATCACACTGTGAGACCTGTCACATCTGTTTTTCCAAAGCATGCTAAAGCTTAGGGGGAGATAGAATGCTACAGGTGACTTGAGTCACTTTATGTGAGGAAATGTGTTCTGACTGGCATGCCATAGTGGTACAGTGCTGTTCTATTCCTGATATGAACACTTCAGCCAAAGAACAAAATGAAGTATGTTAAATAGCCAGAGGAAGACACTAAAATTCTGTGTCACTATAACATGTTAGCCAAATATTTGCATTTAATATGAAATAAAATTTATGAAACATTACACCTGTAATTGCAAGTCAAAGCAAAACTTCTGAAAAAAAGCTGATATGTCTCTCCTTATTGCTATATAGCCTTAAAGTTAAAAGGTCTCAAAGGAAAAATAGTTTCCAGATCTAATTCTGGAGTATTAGATCTAATTCTGGAGTATTATATAATTATACCCATATTTCTTTACCATTCATCTTCAGAATGGGGGAAAAGTAGCACTGACTGATATCCAGGTGCTGTGTTGCTGCTTTGAAAAGGGATATGCAAGTAAAGTTGGAAGGATATTTCAGACTTTAATATATTATGTAGACAGAACCCAGTTTCTTGAGATGCATTCAAGATTTGTGCTCAAATTAATGAGCATTAGGATTAATGTACTGCTAGTTAGCCATTCCTCTGCTGTTGTGCTAGCTCCTGTTCAGTGAGGCTAAATAATCTTTTATAACTTCTGTCATAGCTGGGGACTGCTTTTCAGTCTATGGCCTTTAAAATACTTTAGGAGAGGCTCTTGAATTAGTACAGGCTCATTTGGAATTGGGAGGCTGCAGTGGTGCTTTCTGCCCCAGTTGGTGCAGCACTGCCCCTTGAACAGCCGTGTCTTGATGGGTGTTGTGTGTGCTGGCTGGACAAAGCTTTCATGGGGAATCTCCTTTTCATCCAGATCAGCTTCCTAATAACCTCGTTATCCCAGTGTTAGGGGGAAAGTAAAGGTGTTGCAGTCTTGACTTTAATTAGCTCTTAAAATGCTATCCAGTCTGATCCTATGGTTTTGTTATTACTTTACAACAACTTTGTGCATGTTATTTCTCCATGTGTAAAAAATAAACGAATTTTGAAAATTCTGGCAGTAACAAATGAGGACTAAAAGCAGTCACTGTCCTGAGAATCTTTTCAGGAAGGCAAATGTTCCTTACTAAATGCTGCCTGTGTAGCATTGCTATGGCAAGGTTTAAAGCTGCATTTTCCAACCTCATTGCCAAAAGGCAATGGCATTCTAGGACAAGGATACCACATAAACCTATAGGGGAACCGCAAAACTGTTTCAAAACTACTAAAATGAGGCAGTGATTCTTGAAATAGAGGAAAAAAGTGTTAGATAAAGGAAATCTCTTTCTTTAACTAGAGTAGCAGGTTGACATATGCTCTCTGAGATGTGTGCTTCTGCCTAAAAAATTTTACAGTTGAATCTGCAAATATGATCCAGTGTTTGTGAGATGCTTTTCCTTGCTTCTCAATAGTGTTCCTGAGTTGCAGCAGTCAAAGTTGTTCCCTAGTGCTTTTAAGGAAGCTCCTGAGGTGAAAACAATTGGAAGTTAAAAATTTTAGGGAATAATAAAGCACTTACTGTTTGTATTCTTCCCTGAGCATCTGCTTTATGGCTGGTTTTAAACAAATCTTAGGGCTTGACTGACCCTTTTGGCTGTATTAGGATTGAATCATCTTTCTGACTCTGTCAGGTGCTTGTAACTTTAGCAGACCAACCATGTAGGCTGAGTTTCCATACCAAGTGTGTTAAATTATATTAACCTCCATCAGAGTGGGTCCTGTCTTTTTTCTCAAAGTAGGCTTGGATGTTTTATCCTCTTAATATTTCTGATGCCTATGAAAATATGCGATACATCTAACAGCATTTGACACTGTTTTGTACCTGAGAGGTACCTTTTAATGCCTTACTGATCTTTTCTATACTCTGACCTGTTTAAATCTTCTGAAATTATTTGTGTGTACTCACCTTTGTAGAGTTTGGGAGCTGAATCCTTTGTCTTCCACACAGCTGTCTTCTGAGCAGTACACCTGGGCAGTGTGATGTTCTTTGCAGCTGAGTCACAAATGCTCAGCAGTCTTTTGGGAGTGAGGGGTTGATTCCTTTTCTCTTGGGCATTGCTCCTTCTAACTGCCAGCTTTGCTATAAAGAAGGGCAGACTTGACTCCATCAAGTAATTCAAACATATGCTGGACAGCTACTGGAGTAGTGGGAGCCATGAAAATGGGGTGTGCCGTGGGAAAGACAGGAATAGATGGGATTAGGCTGGGAATAGAGAACTTTAAGACATCTGATGACAAATAATTATTGTAAAATTGGAATGGTATATTTTCACCTTTTAGTTGGGGATAACTTTGTTTTGAAGTCTAAAGAATCCAGCTGTGAGGGGGTCTGCTCTAGCTAATTTAAACTTTATTCTTGCTTTTTTAATGTAAATTGGTTTTTAATACAATTATTTTGGTAAAGTATTATGTCCTTCAGTTAAGAAAGGTAGAAAGCAATGATATAAACTTAAACCAGTTTCTACTCTCTAGAGCTTAATATGAACAAAATTATCAAGATTAATATCTTGTGGTTATAATTTATATTACTCTGAGCTGTTACCATTTTGGCCTTCTGGAATACAGGGCTACTAACTGTTTCATGAGTGGTTTTGACTTGAGAACACTAAAAAGGCCAAAACTTCAGCATCTTTAGAAATTTTTAGTTGTTTGTCTGCAAGCTTGGCATTTATAGTGACCAAGTCCCATGATGCCACCTGCCCTGTAATAACCATTTTTGGTTAACCATATTATGGTTATGTGTATTGATAGGTGCTTATTACAAGCAGGCTGGCTAGCAGTTTCTCCTCCTCACTACACTCAAAGGTCATTTCTATTCCTGGACTTGGAAGTGAGGTGAAACTTGGCTGGTAACACTTAATGGAAGAATTTTTCCTTTGTTTCCTCTTAGCTGAACTTTGCAGCTTTACTTCTTCACTTGGCAGCATTACAGCATCTTTACCTTAGTCTTTGGAGTAAGATAAGCTCAGCTGTATAACTAAACAAGCAGATTGCACTGCAATACTCAGTACCTTTTTTGAACAAGAGTTATCGACAGTAAGTCTTAGTCAGAGACATGGGAAAGGCAGTGACCACTAGTAAGTAATGCAACTCAAATCTTAGCCCTTTTTCTGCATCTGGGGATACAGGACACAGACTTCTTTGCATAGGAAGTACTTCTGCTTTTTTTCTTCTGAGCCTAATGGGGTTTTGGTGTAAAATTTGGTGTGCATAAACCAGGAAAAAATACAGGTGTGTGAGATTCTGCAGTCTCTTCTTTTCCAGTAGACTATTGTAATCTGCTTGACCATGAGCCTCCTCAGAAAAGACTGGATTGTCCAGGCGACCTAGATCGTATTTCTCCTAGTTTGATTATCTTCTATTAAGGGAAGGTGAATTGCTGCATTTTTGCTGCTGATTTTTGCATTTCTCTTGGCATGTGAGTGCAGTGTCAACCAACCACAGCTTTTTGGTGTCTTCATAGTTAAATCAGGTTTTTATTTACACCCTCATCTTCTGGCCACTTACAGATTGAAATACCTCAAAACTATATGGAATGAAAAACAGCATACCAAAAAAACCCCAAAAATATGGAAGACTGCATGATGCTATACTGGAAAAGCCTGTGGAATGCTTTTCAGCCTTACCACACAATCCTGCAGCTGCTAGCTATCAGGTCTTGTTGCTTGTGGAATATGATTAGCACCAAGTATGTTTTTGATAGCATTACCCCAGGATGGATGCCTCATGCCCTAGTGGCTTCATGTGTTAATGGTAAAAAAACTGTGCATCTGAGGATCTCAGGGATATATCCTAGTGTGAGCTCTTGGATTCAGACTGTAAAAGCAGTGGGATCACAGGAGAATAAAGCATAGAGGGAAAGATGTTTGAGAAAATGCTTCAGTTCCAGGCTTAGAGGTTTGGATGGTTGCTAAAATTAATTCCCAGGCTGTAACACTTAAAAGTTTATTGTATATGTAGCTGTAAAGCCTGCATACAAGAGTTGATGTATTTTAATGTTGATTACTTGCTAGCTGTATTTGTTTCTGCTTTTTAAGAGGGTAATTTAAAGCTAATATATGTACAAGCCCAGCTTAATAGTTTATTGATCTGATTAGCAGTAGTCAACTACTAAATATAAAGGTGTAAAAATCCTGGCTTTACACTACACTGCCAGAAAGAGCAACCTGATTTATCCCATAGTAGTAATTAAGAGTTTTATGTTTAGCCTTAACTAAGCAATGAATGCTGATTTTAAATTGTTCTCCCATGTTGGGAATGATTTAATGATAATCATCCTTTTGTTTATTATTGTTGCTAGCTTTCACATGACTGGATTGAGTGCTAGTTTCATCAGCAGAAAATTATCTTTACTGCTTATATCTGGAACTCAGAAGTGAATTCATAACTTGATTTTTACAACTGCTTTTTAAGCACTGCTTAAAGTGGTTCTTTGTAGTGATACAGGTGCTCCACCTAAGTGTTCAAAAACATTTTCTAAAATTACTTTCAGTAGAGCTGTGTACACTCTGTGAATCTTTTGTTAATGTCAAAGGATCCTAGGAAACCAAAACCTTTGGCTGTAAAAATCAAGTTGAGATGCATTTGGGTCTAACCTTATCGCTTTTGCTGAATATTCTTAGCTTTTTAGGTAGCTGAGTAAAATACTTGAGTTGACTGAAAGCATGAACTTTCAGATCAGATGCTAAGAATGCTTCTGTACTAAATGATGTCTTTGCTGTATTCCTTAGCATAGGAAAGAATTTTGGGGAAATTAGTCCTACCCTAAAGGATTCTCCACTGTACTAATCTTGACTGCACATAAGATAAATATTGGGAGACAGTATCTGTCAGATAAGGCTCTTCCAGGTGCACCTCAGTATGCACACGTATCATTGCATTCACAAAGTATGCAGTCATCTGAATTACACTCCCAGTTCCTGTAGGTGAACCTACAGCCTATTTCCCTGAGTTCCAAAGGGACATAGTGTAAGTAGTAATCATCTCCCTGTTACTGTCATCAGAGTCATTTTCCTATTTAAGCCAACAGGGGGTAAGTTTGAAGTCCAGGAAGGTGAGGGCTGGGATGGTCACTTCAGTTGTCTGGCACCAGTTAAAACTCTGACCTTTAGACTTGAGGTTCTTGTTCTAGTCTTTTAATTGCTTTTCAGGATTCGAGCACTGACCCTGCCCTTTTACTCCCCACAGTTGTCCTTTGACTTCAGGATAGGGTTCATGTAAGCAATGCTTAGAATAGGAAGTCTTTTACTACACAGATGACTGAGTATGTCTTGGTAACTGGGATGTGTCTCAAATATAAGTTAAACTGCTTATTTCCAAGTGGTCCTGAATCAAGGTTTATCTTCATGAACTTCTACTGCAAAAATTACTCCAAATACAAGGTATCATAGTTTGTTGGAAAGCTAACATCCTTCTGCTCTGAATATTATGAAGTGCAGGTCCTATAGATGAGGAGTTTTAAATTGGTGTGTATCAGTGACAGAACCAGGTTAGAGTCAAATTAAGTGAAATTAAAGCATCTTGGGGGGAAAAAACGTTAAATTTAGAAATTAAATTCAATGTGTTGTGCTTTTTCCTCTTACATAAATGTTTAAAAGAAACCAAATTGGACAAGGGCCAGTATACTCTTGCTGTATTTTAGTTATGCAATAGTGTAAGCATGTCATGCTAACATAACACTTCAGTAACTAAAAAGAAGCTTGTTTCTGTCTAAAAATTAGAAATATTTTCAAAGGTCTATTTTTAGCCAGAAGATGCCATTCCAGAAGAATTAGTTTAACTTCTCTGTGATGAAAATGTCTTAATTTTCACACTTTGCCATCTATATGATTTGAAGACTTAGTTCTGGAAAATATTGTTATTAGATTTTTGTTGTATGCCTTCACTCCTATGCACATTATTCTGTATTTTCCACATCGTGTCTAAGCATCCAATGAAGGCATTTGTACAAAGAGATCACAATGGCATTGTCTTGACTTAGTTTTATGAAACAGATTGGATGTTAACTGTTTTCTTCTTTTTCCAACTCCTGCTTGCCTGTTATGTTTTCTTTCTGAAGCCTGTAATCCATCTGGCTAGGTGAATAAGTGCATTGCTGGAAAAGCAGGTAGCAGTGAGGTTCCTGAGCTGTGAGCTGTATTTAACAGTTAATAATAATTTTACAATTATTTCTAGGTGCTGTTGGTAAGCAGTAGCCGATACCCAGATCAGTGGATTGTACCGGGTGGAGGAATGGAACCAGAGGAAGAGCCGGGGGGAGCAGCCGTGAGAGAGGTCTATGAAGAGGTAACAAAAATAAAACAAAGCAAAAAATCCAGCTGATCTGTGCTGCTGTTGTCTTCAGATGGGAACCAAGAAGGAAGAGGGAACTGCCTCCTTTATCCAGTACATGACTGAGACCTTTGTGGTTATGAATTTCAAAGAACTGCAGTTCTGTGTGTTAGAATTGGGGTATAGTGTGGTGAGGTGAACTAATCAATTTAGCTTCTTCTTTCATTTCATAGCTAAATTTCTGTCTGCCTTTATAAACAAGTACTGGAAGTAAAACTGTGACTTTATGCCAAATGGCATGTTACAGTGTTGTAACATTTCTGTGTTTGTGAAGAAAATGTTTGACTTGCAGCTCTTTTAGAACAGAGTGAAGGTAAACTAACCATTAACATCTAGCTGCATAAGAACAAAAATCAGCAGACCTTAGAGGACATTTCAAATTAAACAGATTAGAAACTGATCTATCCAAGCAGCTGAGAATTCATACATTTATGGCTGCTTATCTATAAAGAAAGCACTATGGTTATAGTCTGCCTTTCTATCCCTACCCCTATGACCCGGCAAAACAGAGCTTAAATCATGATGAATTCATGCAGTTTCCCTATACTACAACACTTAAATTTCAAATTCAGAATTCTGGGGTTTCATTTGCTGTTTTTCCTAGGAAATTTGTGAAAAATATTAAGTGTTTCTTTAATATCTAACAGCCATGTCTAAACCAAATAAAACTGCAAGAAAAATCAAAATATAAGACTAGAAGGTATAAGATTTTTCATAAATCGGATGCATTCTGGTGAGTGAATTGCAGGATTTCTACTAGACTTAACCGGTTTTCTCATCCCATTTTGCTGTTCCCAAAGCACACTAATATTGTTGCTGATTAGTATTTGTAATGATTTTTTCTATTAGCTATGCTATTTGATGGTTTATCTTGCTTACCCTTAAGACTGGTTCTGTTGTGATGTTGAGGCTTAGGAACCTGATGTAGATGTGACTTGCACCAAACAGTGCCTGCTGTTGAGTGACAAAGTGAGATCTTCTGTGAGCTGTGACTCAGTGACCCTTCTCCCATTTTCCTTGGGGAACAGACTGGTTCATTACTGGCTGCTCTCAGCAGCCTTACTGCAGCAAGGTTCAAGCATGAATAAACCTCACTGAACCAAAGGTGTTTGTTCCAGACTGGAGGAGTTCATTTTGACCCACACAAGACATACTCAGCCACAGGGTAGAGTCCATTTGAAAGGAGCAAAGAGTTTGGGTTCTAGCAATGAGTCAGCAAAGATTTAGGCTTCCAAGCAGTAGTAACACCTCTAGGGAGAGTCTTGTCTTCCCACTGTCACAAGTTCATGGGTAGGATTAAAAAACCCAGTCCTCTGCTCAGTGTTCTTAGGAATGCTGGTAATTTTAATTGCTGATCTGACTTAGGGTATAGTCCAAGGTAAGGATAGTAAAGTCTCATCTCCATGTTAAATTAGAGCCGATTAAACTGTAGTCATATGTTTGGGGTTTTTTGTTGGTAGTAAAGAATGGATGATCTTCAAGGGACTGTGCTTTTTATGGTGTTTTGGAGTACAATATAAAATTCCAGCCATGTTCTGCTTTGAGCTGTGCTTGCAAATGCATAAAGAGTTTTCATGGACTAGGTGCTTTAATAAGCAAAAATAATTTGGTTACACTTGTTCTACTCCCTTAGAATTCCTGGGGTATGATAGCTTGTATAGCTGATCAGACTTAGAAGCTCATACCATAAAGTAAAATATTCTTCAGCTACCGGCTGAGTCTTATATGCTTCCATGAGATTGCCAAATGCCATTTTTAAAGAAAAAAGAATGGTACTTAGGGGTTTGAGCCATGGAAATTCTTACTGACCTTTCTAAAGGTGGATGTCCTTTCTATTTTTATACTAAGGTCAATGTCACCTGGCAGGCTGGTTACAGTACAGTGAACTGTTAAGAGTTTTGTGAATGAATAAACTTCAAAGAAAGCACAGTGGTGCTGGTATGAAATGTGTTTCTTCAGTATTGGGTCATACACATGACTCAGTATTTCTATTAATTTATTAAAATGGATAAATTCATAGTGGGAGTTATGATGACATTCCTTAATTGTAGAAGTGTTGATAGCCCACTGGCTTTAAATATCCTCACTTCAACACCAATAGTAGTGTATTGAGAATGTTTTACCACTCAAAGATCCCTGTAATCAAATGTACATGCATGGCAGTTGTTTCATAGTCTGCCTCTGTACATGACTCCAGGGGTTTTTTAACTCTTCAATTCTTGTTTGTGTTAGTGATAATGATTTTTGCCTCTACTGAATATTTAGTGTTTCATTTAAGGTTGTCTGACATTTCACAGGTTACTGGAAATTGATAGTTACCTTAATTATTTAGATGAAATAAACTTTTACAAACCTGCAAGTAGAATACCAAAATGAAGTTACAGAATAAAGCAATCCCAGAAAGGTATTGAACCTCATCAAAATGAAGAGCTACTCCATTAATGAATTTGGAGCTTTGTCTTTAATTGCATAGCATGAAAGATTAAAATAAGTTGTCTGCAAATGCACTGTTCAAAGAAAAATGACACAAATGAGTGGCAAGCCAATGATGCCCAGCCTTGTAAATGGAGATGTTCTGTGAACTGTGAATGACTCCCTTTTCTGGCTCCATCTCACAAAAAAGAGACTCTTGCTTTGTCTGTTTTAGTAGTGTATTGAAAGGCCTATGAGAAAATACGCCGTTTCCTTCAGCCCTGTGTGGATATAGTTTCTGAGAAGAAGAGGATGATCCTGAAGATTACTTGCTGTAGCTGTGAAAATGACAGTAATATCATCTAAGACTTCTCACAGGAAATAGAGGAATTAGCTCCAATGAGCATCTAATATTTGAAAAATGACCAGGTGCTACAGACTAGACTTAGACTGCAGAAATAAATAAAGCACACTCTCCGCTGAAAGATTAAGTCAGATGTAGTCAAGCATTTTGTAAAAGTATGCAAAAATGGGCCAGGAGTAGTCTTGCCTCCATCTCTTCAGGACTGTAGCCAATAAAATGGCTACAATACTATCCTACAAATGCCAGAGTTAAAAATAACCCAAATCTTTCAGATCTTGAGCAACTTTCTGCCCCGGTAGCTGTTAGCTTGGCAGTGGAACTGCAGTGTGACTCTGGCTCCATCTGCAGGGGACAGGCGAGTCTGGCGCTCCTCCGAGGCTGCAGTACCTCCGCAGCTCAACAGGAGTGACCTCCGGGCACACTGATCATGGCATGAAGGGCTGAATTCTCTCTCTTGTGGCTGATTTAGACTAATGCTAAAATATATGCATAAGATTCAGATCTGAGGTTCTATTTGCAGAGTACTCAGACTTCCTTAGAGTATTGTTCTGGGCAAGTATAGCACTTAATTCAACAGCTTGTCTGTCAGAAGAAAACTGGGGTTTTTCAGGCTTTTTTCCAAAACTTTAGACACTTACACTTTTTACACACTTACAGAAGCCTATAGGATTCTGTTTACATGAAGAACCATATTTTAAGAGCCATGGGTACATAAAAGCCAAAGGAAGAAGTATGTTTTTATGAGAGGCAAAATGGTTCAACGTCTAGAATTTAACCACTGTATTGGATTAGAAGCTTACCATTGGGAAAGAGGGAATTGCTTTTGATATTCTGGGGATAAAGCTGAAGTATTTCCTGGTCCTCTAGCACTTAAATTTGACACATTTTGAAGCACATTATGAAAAGAACTTGAAGGAAATATTCTTGTTAGTAAAAATCACAAGCCTTTGAATTACTACCTTTTTGCACATCTGAGTGTAAATATTTTCAAAATACACTGCTGTCTGCAGGCATGATGCTACATTTTGGAAACATGTCTATTTGATTAGAGAGTAACTAGACATCAGTTACAGTAATCACATTTACAACATCTGATTGCAACCAAAGCTTCACTTCAAGCTTTGGGGAGTTTTTACACATGATCTAATGGAGTGCTTCTAATAGCTTCATTCAGAATTACTCAGCTAAGTGTATTTGTTTAAACCATTGATTTGCTTGGAGGGAGAAAAGAGAAAGTGTTAAGTAAATTCCACTTAGAGTAACATTGATAAATTCACACTGTGACTATGGGATACCAGTAAGGTGACAAAAGTCCTCTATGAAAGCTATTCAGTATCAGTAAACCTAGCTGGTCATGGTGGTGTTGCCATGTGTTAAATATTAGTTGTCAGACTCTCAGTTGAAGTGATACTGTAATGCTGAGAAAATTGGGACTGATCAGTAAAAAGCATTTCTTCAGCATGCTGCTTTTCACGAATAAGTGCTTTTTCATTACCCAGTATAAAGCACAAGCAATCTCTAGTGCCTGTTGTGGCATACCTTACTCTTTCAGCCCAAAACAAGGGCCTGTCACTTTCCTAATTAATGTGCTGCTTAATCACTTATCTATAAGGTCCAGTTGTGTATTTTGGCTTTATGAGCTCTAACAGGTATCTTGGCCATCACAGCAGACAAACAGAATGTTGCATGTAGTTTTGCATTAACTTTTGCTCTAGCTCTTGCTCTAGATAAGCAAAATGCCTTGATAATTTTGCAGAGGCTGTGTTCGGGCTTCCTTCATCCAAACGGCTTAATCAATAACACCAGCCGTCTGCTTCCTTTAAAAAGGCAGTCACAGAAAGCATTCACTTGTAAGACTTTGATTAGACTTATTGCTAAAGCCTGTCAGAGTTACTCATTAAAATGTAATGAAGATCCATATGGTCCTTTATATAAAGACATAAGACATCAATAAGTGTCTTTAGCTAAGGCTGGAAGCAAAGACTGAAAACTAGAAAATGTCATCTTAGCACTAAGAAGCCCTATTTTAAATATTGGTTGTATAACAAGACAAAAACAATCTAAATATTGTCTGTCAGTAGGCAACATATGCCTTTATGTGTCAGGCATATGGACTGAGTTTTGTTTAGAATTAGTGGATGATCATAAGCCATGTCCCTTGGAACAGGCATGATAAATTACTTTTGGAAAAGTAAACCTTAGAGTCTTAGTAGAAAGTAATGACCACCTTATCTGAATTGATAAAAATCAAAAAGCATAGGCTGATACAGGGATTATTTTAAAATATTGGAATAAAAGTCTGAATTGAAAGCATTTTGTAATCATACTAGCTAGAAAGAGTTCAAAACTGCAGAGAATTGGGGATGTAAATTTGGGGCTTATATTACATGACAAAAGCTACTTGGGATATGAAAACTAGCACACATGAAATCCTTATGCTGCAAAATCCATGCAACAACCTACAGTTTAATTTATTATTGTATTTTTAAAACTTGTATTTAAATTTCTGTGTAAAATAGCACTGGAGTTTTGATGATTGCTTCTTTCAGATTAATTCTAATACTATTTGAAATTCTCTTGTCCTTTTTCCTTTCCTAGATTATTTCAGTAGTGGGTATGATTTATCTATTTAATAAAATACAGTACATTAAAAATGTGGTAAGTATACAGTATTTTGTTCTGGATGGAAACCTTGAAGGATTTATGGGTTCTTTGATCCACTCATTAAGACAAGCTTTTGTACTCTAATACTCATAAAGAGTCTAAAACTAGAATCTCCAAAATTAGTGCAGCACTATCTAATTAAAACTTAAGTTAAAACTCTTACTTAAATAACCCTAATAAGGAGGAGTATGCTAATGTAGGATGATGGTACAGATGCTTTATATTTTTTTAAATTAATACCAAATGCTAACACTTTTTCTTGTTTGTTTTTTAGGCTGGAGTAAAGGGAAAGCTAGGCAGACTACTTGGAATATTTGAGGTGAGCAGTTTCCTTTGAGTTCTAAAAGCAATGGCTGCTTTGTGAAAACTGATAAGCTGCAACATCACACTTAAGTTCATAAGTATTACCTACCTGTAATTTTGCAATGTTGCTGGACCTGCTGCATTAAACAGGACTTTAGGTGTTACATGATTTGTGAAGATTTGAATAGGAAGAGTTCAAGGTACTTATCCCAGTTTCACAGAATATTCTCAGTTGGAAGGGAACCCCAAAGATCACAGAGTCCAGCTTTTTAGTGAATGTCTTGTACAGGGATCAGACCCATCACTGTGGGTTATCCAGCACCAAGCTCTCACCAGCTGAGCTAATCTCAGGTCATTTTGGACCTCTACTGGAAAGATTAAATTAGTACTTATGGAGAAAAAAAAATCCCTAAAAACCAAACCATTCATAAAGTTAGGATTTCTGAACCATTACACCAGCCTCTTTTGAGGCACTCTTTTGACTTTTCCTCTCTGGTTAGATTTTGCTGAAGTAATTTGTCAACTTTCACACATGTAAATTGATAAGTCTGGATATGAATTCTCTTTATGGCTTTAATTTGCTACAAAAAGGCCAAGGCTTTGGACAACAGATATATTAAACCTTTAGCTAACTATGTAGTTCAAAACATCTACTTGATGGTATAAACATCAGACTCTGAACTACCAACAGTGCAAGTACACATGCTAGCTAGAACTCTATTTTAGTCCTGCTCAGGTTATAGACAGGAACAGACTAGTTTTAATAGTCTTCAGCTCCTAATACATCCAGTTGTTACTATGTTGTGTGGTATATTAAGTGGAAGTCCCTTAGTCTCAGTGAGGTACAAATCTTCACCCAGCTTTTATAGGCAGTGTATTCCTGACAGGGATTTCCTGTGTGAGGCATTACTTAGTCATGTGTCCCAGTGTGTGAAGTATGGAAGCCATAATACAATTAGAGAAGCTCCTGAAGCTTTGTAGTTAGTACTGCTCACATTTTCTTATATATTTTGGGTTTGAGTTGAACTGGATGGTCCCACACATTAAAAACTTGGCTGTGTTTTAACTCTGCTAAGTGGAAAAGGTTATTTTGGTTATTTGCAGAAGAATACTGTGCTTCTGTTAGGGCAGCTAGGCCATAGCATCTCTTGGTTCTTAATACAGTTGTAATTGTAGATGACTGTGGTTTTATTAGGAGCACAGCTCTTCTCCAAGGGAAACACTGCCACTGGCCTGCTTTGGAGTAGCAGAGAGTAATGCTCCCATGGGCTGGCTGCAGCAATAGGGGCCTTGCCCTGAGCAGACAGCTCTGTCAGACTGTGTTTAACCTGCCTTGTGCAAAATACTTGCCTTTGAAACACGTGGTGAGTGCTGCCATCGTGGCAAACCTGCTGAATGAGCAGATGGCAATGATTTTTGCATTTGGCATGACTGCAAGCACAGGCTATTTAATTTGCCTCACTCAGAGTGAAACTTTACAGCCAGCATTGTGTAGATGACATAGCCACCTGATGCAGTGGTTCCATCTTGAAAAAAGTGCTTAGGTTTTCTTAAATGACCTTTCATCCACGAAATGCGTTGTGAAAACAGTTTTTGCAAATGTGGAGTACTGTGGTAATTTACAACATATGTAAAAGATAAGTACTAGTAATTATCCAGGGCAGTACTAGTGGATAATGCTAATATTTAGCTGGATGACACTTTGGTCAGAACTTCATAATCTTCAAAATTGTTTGTATTGTCTTTGGTTTGGTTCATTTTTTTTTAGTCTAGTAAAAGAAAATAGCTGTTTCAAATAAAATTTAGGTTTTCCCATTATTTTGGGTCTCATCAGTACAGATGTTTATTTAGTGAAAATGAAAGTCAGGGTTGCTGGCAACTATCCTTTAGAGGTAAGTAATTTCTGTCTTGTAGTTGTGGTAAGTCTGTAAGTTACTTAGATGAGAATTTAAACTTGTACTTCTCATATTCAAGCAGAACCAGGATCGGAAGCATAGGACGTACGTTTATGTTCTTACTGTGACAGAAATACTGGAAGACTGGGAGGATTCAGTTAATATAGGTAAACTAATTCTCTGTCCTTATGTGCTACACTTAAAAATGTTGTGAGCAAACTCTTCATTTTTCTTAAGCAGTTTGGGTAATTCAGGGGGAATACTAATTCTGTTCTTGAAAAATTCAAGGCATGCTGTTCTTGCACACTTTAATACATAACTAGGGTTGCTTCCAACATAGTGTTACTCTTATTCTTAGAATACTCTAATTGTTATAGCATTATGACAAAATAAACATTGTAATTTTTTAAAGGCCAAATACTATACTGCCAAATTGTTTTTTCCCTAAAAAGTAGAATGTTTTACTGTCTGATACTCTAGGGTGTTTTTGAAAGTGTCCTTGATCTTAAATAAGTGGTTTATGTATATTCAAGCACAGTACATACAATGCTGTAAAACCAAATAAAAAATAAAATTCCTTCCATTTTAACAAGACCATCATTGACCTTGCTATATGTATTTTCAGAGACTTTGAATTTTAAAGGACCAGCTTGTAAAAGTAAGATGGTCTTAAGTGATCTTAGTAAAGTCTTGAAACTTACATAAACATGTCTGATACAAGGTATATTATTTTTTAAAACTCACACCTAACCTGAATAACTCCATAGATGGATGCATATGGAGACTTGGAGTATGGACCATGGCTTTTGAAATCAGACCAAGCCATTCTCATGCATGCATGTTCAGTCTCAAGATTGGTTTTCTGCTAGGCACAACAGTGTAGGATGGCAGTATCTAGTAATTTAAACAACATCACACTTTCCTCTAATGACCAGCTGGGGCTTTTGGAGCATATAAAGAGTCATATGAGTCTCTGTCCACTATCTGCTTCAAGAGAGTTACCTGAAAGTCCTTATTATGAATTGCATTTCAGTAAGCCTGAGTGAATCTCTTGGGTTAATCAGTTCTTTCAGAGGTCTTTTTTTTCACTCTTTTGCCTGACAACTTCAACTTCCAAAGAACTGAGAAAAAGTGAATAACTAGATAGTAACCAATAGTGCTGTTAACATTTTATAACTCTGTTCTTTCTTGTGGATTCAGGAAGGAAAAGAGAATGGTTTAAAGTAGAAGATGCAATCAAGGTCCTTCAGTGTCACAAGCCTGTTCATGCAGAATACTTGGAAAAACTGAAACTGAGCTGTTCACCCACTAATGGAAACTCTGTGGTTCCCCCTCTTCCAGATAATAACTCCTTATATGTCACTTCTGCACAGACTTCTGGGTTGCCCTCTACTGTGAGATAAACATTCGGATTACCTTTTTATTCGTGTCATCACAACAGGAGACATCTGTGATCACATGTAGGCATCTGTATAACTGTCAGTTCTAAGTGAAATATGTGAATGTGTCATAATGTCAAATTTATTTGAACATGTTTTTCTTTTAACAGTGTAAAGTAGTATTTCAGCAAACCAAAGCCATATAGGGATTTTTTAAGATGCCTTAATAGGCCATTAAAAAAAAAAACTTGACTATATAAATTTATAAATTTGCATATCTGCTAAAATAAAATATGCATCTCAGTGGTGTTCAGCTTATTTAAAACTTGTGAGTTTTAGTCAGTAGTTAAAGCTTGAGCAGATAGTCTAATACTAAACTCTTATTTGGTATCCACAGATGAAGTGCTAAGACCTTGAGCTGGCAGTATTTGGGTAAATGAATGTGTTGAAGGCAGAGGTGCACAAGGGTGACTGCAATAAAGCACTAAACCACATTGAGCCTGTCAAGAGCAAAGGATACCAACACTAAGCACTGCTTGCCTCAATTATCCAAAAGGTTGCCTTGTCCTATGCAATCTTTATGTAACATAAAATTAGGGCAAGAACAAGAACTTTGTCTTGCAGCTACCAAAACTATCCACTAGACTGTAGTTTCATCACTTGGTCAGCTGGGGAACTATCAGAAGGTTTGTGTGAAAAGCATTGTAGATCTTTCTTCCCCATTTTTTTTCCTTTTAACCTTGATCCATGTTTGGTTCATGGTGTGATTACACTGCAGGTTGCAAAAACTTCTTTTTTCATTTCGAAACATCTCATGTAGTGTTCCTGCAGTCTGTTGCAATTTAAAAATGTTTAAAGGAAAGTTAAGACTTAACCAGGGGCACCCTGAGGTTGCAGAGGTGTCTCTTAGCAAGCATGTGTTGAGGTGCCTTGCCCTGCAGGAGCCAGGAGTGCTGCCTGCAGTGCTTGGGACAGGAGTGTTGACAGCTACTACACCAGGAGAGAAAAAATACTCCTTTATCCTATTAGAATGAGTGCTGAAACCCCCAGTTTTAAGTTAATTCTTAAATCCTTCAGTTCTACTGTTTGAACATCAATTTCTTTAGATTCTTCAAAAAGCTGGCCTCTTGGTAAAAATATAGTTGGAATAAATGAGGTATGGCTGACAACCTCCCTGTTCTAATTATTTCTCCTGCTTTTCATGCAAGAAGATGAAAACTAAATCCACTGTTGGTCTTAATGTTTTTACCATAGGATTACTCTCTCTGTATGTGTGTGTGTGCATGGTTTCTTCTACAAGAACACAATCTAATTCACATGAACATCCTACTTCTGAATATTTTCTAGGATTTAAACCCAACTGTACCTCCTTTATATCCAGCCAAAACAGGTCGAGGTAGACCACTACCTCACACGTGAAGTTTATTCTGGGTAAAGCTCATTCTCTTCTACAACATTTGAACCTTTGTAAATAGTCCAACTAGTAAATAGTGAGTGTAAAATGGAAAATAAATGTAATTTAAACCTTTTGTTACTCAATACACAAATGGTTAACTTCTACTTTTTTAACACAAATTGTGTAAAATGCTGCTATGAATTTTTTTGTGCTGTTACACTTTTTTAGGAAAAAAAATGTTGTTGCCACAAGTTACTCCTAGAAAAACAATCTTGTGCCATATATAAATGCAGTGAAACTAGGGAGATAGATGATCTGATCTCTTGATGCTGCTCTCTTTGAAGAGGCATAAATACTACTGACAAGAGGCATGAGCCACAAAGCTGAAGACTTCTGAAACAGTGGATAGGACACTGCTTTCTATCCCTCTTAGCTCCTAGTCCAGGTCACTTCCAGAACTGGAAAGAACACACAAGTGTTCAGGTGCACCTAAAGGTGGAAGCATTGCCAACAGCTTGTCCATCCTTTCAGCCATGAGGTGGGAGGCCAGGGAAGGAGCATTGCTGTTTCAGTAGTGCACACTACAGGGGAATCCCTATTTTACACTGAACCTCTTCCAGACTGGCACACCATTTGCTCAGCTCACTGCTTTAAACTGTTCTGCCAGGTGAAACAGAGAAGGAGGGGTTGAGCATAATGAATGTCTAATCTTTTATTAAAATCATACTCATGGTGTGGAAGGGTACCTCTGGCTCCAAAGCTGCCTTTAAAAGAATGAATCATTTAGCTCCCTTTTTTGATCACTTAAATGCTCACTTTTTTTGTTCAGTAGTTATTTTAACACTTTAAATTGAGCAAACTTGTATAGGTTTTCTTGTAACAAGATTATATCAAATCCATGAAAGCTCAAACAGAATCCAGAGTTTGAGTTTTTATTCATTTAAGAAAAACGCTCTGTCTCCATTTCAGATTCTTGGAATGAAATCAATCCAAGCTTGTATGAGATTTAGTGGTAATGCATGATCTTTTTTTGTAACTCTTGAATTATGTATTTGATAATAATGTAAAATGTACAGTATTGCTGTTGCTAACAAACTCAGAGTTGATTGCCTATAAATATTTTTGGTCACACACATTTGAGCTGTTCAGTAGTGCCAGACATTTTTTTTTTTAAACAGCATTTGTTGTACAAATCTCTTCAGTCTCTATGCAACCTTCAGAATGAAGTTCTATTGCTTTGACTTCTACTCCCTTTCAAAGAGAAATGTTTTGTGAATTGCAGACGTAAACAGAAAATTTCAGTTTTGCTACAGGGAACAACTGCAGTAAAGGGACAGCAGTATGGCTTTAGTACTAATGAAATCTGACACTAAACTCCAACAGAAAGAGTTGTAAAAATGGGAAGAGGAAGGCTACAATTTTTCTACTACCAATCAATTTAAATGTTAGAAGCATTTTGTTTTTACGTGAATCACTAGTTTGATGGGCCAAACCTATTTCAAACAAAGCAAATTTAGGATTTCTCTCATGCCAAAAAATTCTGTGCAATGTATCCAATTCGGTTCTCCAAAGGAAAAAGGGAAGAGACAGGTTGTCATCTGCAATTGTTGGAGTCTGCTTTGTACTGCTGCTTTTCCTGGCTGATGGGTTTGGAGATTCTCATCCGTTACATTATGGTGGTATCAAAGAAAAAGAGCCTTAAAGTTGAAAATCTCATGGAGACAGAATTAAGCAAAATGGATGTGCTTTTAAACACAAGAAATCCTGAGGTATTGCAGAGAGGCTGTTCAAGTGAAAAATCTTATTTTGGTGCTTACTGCACCCCTGGCTTAGCCTAGCATTGTTCTGTTAACAATGTGCTGTGAAAAGAAACATGAGGGGCAGACACTTGGTTTACTTACCAGCATGGTTTGTGAAGTGAAAACTGAAAGGAAGGGGGGGGGGGGGGGGGGGGGAAGGGAATTAAGTTGTACACATTTTGACCTGCTTGCATGGATTTTCTTTAAAGATTGATGTAAGAATTTTGACTTTTTATATTTGAGAAATACCAGAATAAAATCTAAATTAGTCCTGTGGATGATGTAGTCATTCCATTGCAAATACTGCACCAGAAGTGTTTGTGTGAAAGGCTTCAACCCCATCTAAACTATATTTAAGTTTCATCTAATGTTTCCTACTTCTTGCCTTGTCCCTGCACTCAAGCTTTACCAAGCTCCTTGTTCCAAAGAATCATTTCTTCTCCTTAACTTGACATGACACTCCCCTCTCCCCTTAGCACACATATCCAGTGCCTGTCCCAACTTGAAAACTGAAAACTGGTGGCAGTGCTCAGCCTGCTGCTGGAGCCCTCCCTCCCCTTACCTTGTTCTTTGAACCTGCAGTCTTCCACGCTGGTAGGATGGTGAGCAGCTCCTGTGTTTCCCCCTGTCAGTATGACTTGTGACAAGCAATTACCACAGCTCCCTCTTCAGCTTAAGGAGAGTTTTCCTGTCTGGCCCCTATCACTGGATCTCCAAGGCATCCAGTGACATGTAAGACTCAAGGCAGAAGTGTGACAAAGCACACACATGGCAAGTAAGGCAAGAGTGATTGACTTTCCCAAGACTTGGAGAGATTGTAAGAATCTTCCATCTTGAACTGAAAAAGTTAAGGGGTTTTTTAAACTTAGCCTCTTTCAATACTCTTAGGGTCTCAGTACTGCTGTGGCATTAGGCAAGGCACTGCCTCCTTGGCTCAAGTGATGAACAGCACCACATCCCCATTAGGACAATGCTCCACATAAGGAATGGTGCCACCTCTTAACCTGCAGACTCAGCAATCACAGGCATTTTCTGCTTGTGACAATCTGATTGCTATGGGCTATGCACCAACACCCCAAACAATGCTCTCAGACAATTTTCTTCCCTTAAATAAGCATGAAATACTGTTCAAATAGCCATTTTCGGAAGGCAAGGGGCCACTGAATGTGTCTGCTGTGTGATCAGCTGCTGCTTGCCTCACAGCCCACACTGCTTTCAGCAGCTCGGTAGCACTGGTTCCCAGCAGCTTTCCCTCATTTTACCACCAGTTCTGATGGATGGGCAGTATGAGGAAGCATTACAGCAATGTATGATGCTGGCCAAAGACCATCAGCTTGTGCACTTACCCTGCTGTTGGCTTACCTGTGGCCTAGTGCCCATTACATCCAGACAAATTTTGTAACAAGGTTCTTGTCCTAAGGGCCTTTTTGCTGTCATTCAACTGCTTCACTCTCCTAAATATTTCCTTTCCTGCTTTCTGGCTGTGACACTAATGCAGCCTGTCTTTGAATAAGGTAGACAAACATCCACAGCAACTGAAGGAAGAAAAAACACCATTAGAATCACCTTATTGTGTCTTGTGAGATTAATCTGCCCTTGATAATTGAGCATGGGACCACAGACATTCTTCCACAAATTTACCAGAACACTGTATTACTCATGAATAGCTGATGGGAAAATGACAGCAGGTATTCAGGCTGAGACAAGCACACCCACTACAGCAAGCAACAACTGAACATCACACATGAAATGTTTCAGATTTATAAATGACCTTGCAAGCCTTAGTAGGCAACTTAGGTAGGAAGGTTCAGATTAGGCCTGAACCAAAAATACTCCTTCACTCTAGCTCTGAAGGCAAGAACCCAGCTTACACAAGTATCTGGAACAACCTTGCACAAGTACTCCAGTCAGAGATGATTTTATGTGAAATAATTTGTATTTACCTTCCTACAAAATGAACTAATAAAAATGCTTCTGTTACATGTCACACTTGCATCCATCTCTTACCATGCAGTGTGGTGTGTCCTCTTAGGGCACAATTCCCTTCCCTAACCCAGGGCAGCCAGTGGGTTCACTGGAGCTTCACTGGAGCAGCCTTTCCCCAGACATACTCTACTTGCTCACCTAACCCCTTATCTAAGAGCTGGGGGGAGTTCATGAAAGCAAACACCACAGATAAGGCAGTCATGCTGCTTGATGCCTCTTTTCTAATGCACTTCAGTGCAACATAATTAAATATTTGCTTTTAAAGTATCCTGCACACTTCCACAGAAAAGGCTGCAACAAACTGTACAAACTCCACCCCAGCAGGCATGTGATTATTAACCTTGTTAATAATGCAACATAGCCATGCTCATAATGCAACACAGTTCAGCAAAGCTCAATACATTTATCAATTTGAATGCACTAGAAACTGTCCAAACTTGCAAGTAAGTAGGAAAGCCTTGTACTAAACCAGACAGATTTGAACAAGCAGGCAAAACCCCAAAAAACAACAAAGGACCCCACACACTCCTAAACAAAACAAAATCAAACAAACAAAAAAAGGGGGAAGCAGGGGAGGGACTCAACGCATCCTCTGGGCTGTGTACCAGAGCAGTCTCCTCTGAGGATTTCTAGGACAGAAGTGCTGCTCTTCTCTCTACAATGTGAGGGGAAGCCACAAGCAATTGAAAAGTTGTAAGAGAAGTTAAAGGTTATTTATTTTACCAGATGTTAAGAACTCTTAAGAAACTTGAACACTGATGGCAGCCCACTGCAGTTAAATGAAGCTCAGTGCCTAAGTAATGAATAATCACTCTTCCTTTTATTTCAGTGTCATATCACATTACAGTCAAGACATGTTATTGACAAAACCTACCAGACATTTTACTTTAACCCTCAAAAAAAACCAAAAAACAAAAAACAAAAAACCCAACCCAAGAAGAAATGTATATAAATAGAGATGTCACAATTTTTGATGTCACTAGTCCATTAAGATGTTCCACAATAGTCTCAATGTGTTAGAAATACAATTACTTGAAAGCTATCAAAGCAATGTTTCACTTGGTTTAGACTAAAGTGAGCTAAGATACAAAACACCTGTTCCATCAGTTCCCAGTAATCATACACTTCATACCCATGACAGAACATGGCTACATGTGAAGAGACCACCACTGAATATTTATGCAAAACCAAAAGTCTTCCTCTTGATCTAAAGGAAACTACTGCAAAAGTATTTTGCATGTGTGGTTATAGAGCCCACATGATAACCCAGGCTCAACAGCTGCACAGTTACTACCCAAACACTGACACATAAAATGCAATGTCATCACTCTTGCTCAGGATTTTAGGACATTTGACACATAGCACCAGTAATGGTAGAGGAAACCCATTTATTTTAAAGTTACTGTAAATTGATTCAATAGACACATACTAAAAATGGAGATAAAACTAACATTCCCTAAAAGACAGCTGCATTTGCTTATCAGCTGCAATGGTAGGTGGAAGAGAAATAACTGAGTTTCACATAGCAACTGGGAATATACACCTGTATACACTGAGGAAAAGCTTTTATCTTACTAGCTTCAAAGAACTTAGCCTGTCACACATTCCTTGGCACAAGCTGGAATGAAATTCCCAGCTTGACTTTATACAGGGCTCTTAAAAGAGGTTTAAAAGTAAAATGAGTATTATTTAATATACATTATCTGGGTCTGGATTCATTCTGCCTATGAAGATAAAACTGTTTAAGTGCCAGCTCAGGTCTTATTTCTCTACTGAAGGGAGGGAAAGCCACTGTCAAAGAGGATGCTTAGGTGGGTCTGACTGTCCTCTGGGGGTGCCACCAGCCCTTGGACTAGAGACAGAGCTGAGGAAAGCTGCATATGTAGTGTAATATAAAGCATTAAGAGGTAGGTGAAGTGAATCCAGACTCTACAGCACAGCTCACTTATTCTCAGCTGCCTGCTACAGAAGTTACCTATGCTAGTAGCAGATCCAGGACATAGCCCAGCCAGCCCCAAACAGACATTTGTAAGAAGAGAGGGTTAATGGTGCTTACCCACTCTGAAGAACATGCTACAAGCCCTGGACCAACTTTGGCTTACATTCAACACAGAAAGTACTTTTAAAACAGTTTTTTTATGACTCAGTTTGGTGAAAAAGTTGAATTCTGAACCATTCTTCAACTATGTTGGAGAGAACTTTGAGTGACAATAGCAGTTACTAACCACTGAAAGCACTGTCTGTTGGAAAACATAGTTTTAATAGATATTCTTCATCTTACATAAGAGCACAATAAATACACCACATTCTATAGAAATTTCAGATGATACTAGAGGAAGAAGAGGTGAAAGAGGGAGAATACCAACAGACTACACAACCATGCCCCTGGATTGCATGACAAAATGCAACTCCCTTACTGCAACCACTACAAGCTGTCATTAATGCATTTCAGGTTGGCCTTGCCAAGAGCTTTTAAGCTTTTTTTGTTGCTTGGTTGGTTGGTTTTGTGAGGGAGAGGGCTTGGGGAAAGGAAGAGAACAGAGATACAAGAAATGAAGGGAAGCAATTAGATGGGTTCCCAGAAGAGATATTGGACTTCTAGACAGGATGCATACACAAAAAACAAGGACGAGAAGGAACTTTTTCATCACTTTCCTCCCCTCCAATAAAGAAGCTTTGTTGCTCTTTAAGCTGACCAGTTGCTCAAGCAAGTAGCTTAACAAGGCTTGTAGAGAAAAACCAGTGGTATGAGTTGCTAGCTGCAAGGGGCTAAGCAGACATCAGTCAATGCATAAGCTGGCTCTAACAGTGGTTCTACACACTGGAATTTCAAGTTAATAGAGGGCAGGAATTAAAGAAGTTAGAAAACCGTGCTGCTATGCAGATACTCATAATTAGTGCTGCTGTTTGCTCTCCACCTCCTACTTCATTCTGGTTATATCCATGAAAACACACATCGACGCGTTGCTAAAATTAAGGTTACAACTGTTCCATCAGAGACTTGTTTCTAAAAGTCACTCCAAATGCAATTTCATATTAAATTGGCCATGTAAGGTCACCCACATAACACAAACTAATAAAAAAGTCAGGAAATAGATGAAGAAAAACAAATAAAAACCCACAAAAAAACCCTTGTGAATTTCCCTTCTTTACTGTTAAATCTGTCAGACTGGTGAAGAAAAATTGTCAATTCTGGACTCAATTTTTTAAATACGATTGTCACAGAGAAATGAAAACACAGCAAAATAAACTATACAAAGGCAAAGTAGAATAACAAAAAATATTTTACTAAAACATAAGATTTACAGGAGATTTTCCAGACAAGCCATACAAAATGGTCACAAGCTTTTTCTTGGAGGGATTTTTCTACACTTGACAGCAGAATCACTATAGTATTAGTGAAGGTGATGGATGTTTAATGTTCCCGTTTTTTGTTCAAACAATGAAGCTTGTCCATCTACAGCGTCTAAGTTAGACTGGGCTAGAGGGTATATTCTAAAATATAACTGGTTAGCTGCTTTTACCAATGCAATTAGCATCACCATAAAAAGGGAGGAGGAGCCCACAAAATTAAAACAAAAAGCCCCGCAGCTAACCCTGCCTACCTTCATTCACAGTGCTTATACTTAAACCATGACGGGAAAAATGATTAAAAGCAGAGATGTGCTGCTGCTTTCAAACAATTTCACAACAATCCAGATGATACTTCTAGCCTCTGCTCATGCGGTACAATAGTGAATTAGGACAAGACACAGATTTGCTAATGTGCATTTAATCACCAAAGGACTGAAGATGTCTGGGCTTTTATTCTGTAATGTTTCTAAGACTGTGTCCATTAAATGCAAACAAAAAAAGGAAGAGGTCTTGGCAGAACAGGAGAAGTGATGCACACTTGATGTTCAAAGCGCATTTAAATATTATTCATGGCATATAGCCTAGTCCATGCTCTGGCTGTAAAGAAAAAGAAACACATTTAAGAAAAGATCCAATTTTCAGGCTTGATTAAAGTAATTTTAAATTCATATTCTTAAAGATCTCTTTTACAGCACTGCTGCAAGCACACAAAATGTATCAGTTCTGAGATTTTTAAGTGCAATTTTGAATTCCAGCAGCTGTCAACTTTTATATATTATAGAAGCAGTCTGACAGTAGTGGATTCAAAAGTGAAGAGGCATAACATAGCAACTCTTGCATTCCACTATAGCCTGCAGAGATGCAATATCAGAGATGTACTTTCCAGAACCTGTTAATCCATTCCTTAAGCCATAGAGGACAAGCAGTAGAATGCGCCTTCATTTTACCAGAACCCCAAATTAGACAGACTACCAAATTAGGACCATTAGACAGAATAGCACATTAGGACCATCAAAATCCAAGATCAAACAGATCAAGAGAGCTTCTTCTTCTATCAGGCCTCGCAGAATTAAAAATAGACCACTGCAGGCACATTCAGGGCACCTGGACTATGACTGTATGCAGTAATGTTTTGTTTCTTCTTTATGTCTGTAAGTTGCAGACATAAAACTAGAGGTCAGGCTTTACACACCATTCCTAAACCTAGAGAAAAAAAATCTAGAGAGTAAGCCATTCCTAAACTAGAGAAAAAAAAAGTTAGATGATACATCACCTGTTTCTATGGCTTGGGCTTCATTGGTCTTCCATTGCTCAGCTACATCATTTGCTAGTGGATCATCTGGATTGGGAGCACTTAACAAAGCCTGGATTGATAGCAGAACTGTACGAATCTGCAAAGCTGGGGACCATTTATCTGAAGAAACATTTATAGCACTATGAAACACCATATTCACCACAGTCTACAGAAATAGCAAGTTTTTCCAGATTAAACAAGAAGCAAGATATCCTTTAAACACAAGAAAACTCTTTTTAACTTACAAACATCTGTATTTAATATGGTAAGAAGAAAGAAAACATAGTAGCACTTACCTTTCAAAATATCTAAACATATTCTTCCCAGCTTGTCTACATTAGGATGGTAAATTTTGGTCATGAAACGTACTTTAGGAGCTGCCATTGGATATTCTTCTGGAAGGAATAGTTCAAGTTTAAATGTCCCACCCTCAAAGGGGGAATCCTGTGGACCTGCAATGACCACATGAAAATAGCGTGCGTTGCTTTCATCTGGCTCTGCTTTTATCCCAGGGACTGGCTCTGCCAGCAAGCGCTGGGTTTCCTACAAGAAAAGGAGACAATGAAACAAATAAAACCCATTTAAAATAAACACAGAAACCATAAGACCTGTACAAACCATTTCAAAAGCAACAAGCACTCATCTAGCTTATATTCACAGAAACTGTGTTACATTCCTCAAAGTCAAAGAACATCTGCAGAAAGGAGGTGAGGCAGGGGTAAACTGGTACCCATCTCCTCTCAGATCCTCACCTGTTGTGTGTTTCTGTAACACCCAGTAATAGATAACTCAGCTGCCTCCATTTTCTTAACTTTTGATTGAACTATTGCCAAGCAGCTGTGTTTTTCTCAATATACTTAAAAGCACTTTAAAGAATACCACAATTAAAACACCAAAAGCATTTCCCATTCTACCTTAAATAAAAACTCCCATAAGTGAAAAGCCAAAGGGATTAATCACCCACAGAAAGTGTTCAAGGCTTACTCTTAACAAGAGTGGACTGGTTTATTAAGCTGAACATTTGTACCGGAATCAGATCCAACTTTGAAGAATTTCAAGTGCTACTCTTCTGCAACACTAAAGGTGTATTTTAAGGATGTTTTATGTATTTAGACATATAGATGCATAAATAGCTTTGGTGTGAGCACATTCAGCCTGCATATAACCATGTTTCAAGTCACCCTAACAGACAGTAGAAGACAGTCAAGATGTTCTGTAAACAGCAAAATAAGGGCGGGCCAGTCTCCTACAGGGACCTGGTTTCTTTGTTGCTCCATTCTTCTGCCAATCCTACCTCAGGCACCAAGCTGTGACCACAGCTAAGAGCTGCCCACCCTGCTAATGCGCTGAGCAGACAGACCAAGGCAGGTACATCTTCCTTTCCTCTGCTGCCTGTCTTCACAAGTCTTATGGGCACCATTCTAGCTCTTATAAAAAAAAGACACCAAGGCCAAAATGAGCAAAAGGACACTAGGCAGGGACAAAAAACTCCTGCTAAAGCCTCATTTCCTCACGCAATTTTAGTCCCATTTCCTCTTTCCTTCTAAGAGTGCTTTTACTGTGTACACTTAATTTTTTCACCACCTTTCTGTGTTGGCTTTCACAAAGAAAAATCATCCTGTTTCTACTGACAGAAGATGACAACTTGTAGGTGTAACATTATTTTACTATTTCAATTTTATAGCATATTTATTCCACATGTCTACAACAGCACTTCCAAGGATGGGGCATGCACAATTTCTCTGCACAACCTGTTCCACTACCTCACCATCCCCACAGTAAAGAATTTCTTCTTAACATCATATCTAAACCCACTCTCAGTTTGGAGCCATTTCTCTTGTCCTGTCAGTATTCACACCCTCATAGTCAGCCTCTCTCCAATACAGTAAGTCTCTATACAAGCACAAAGCACACAGATTACCTCTACCTAGCTAAATAATTCTTCAAACCTAGCTGCACTGCTGCATTACTCTTGCAGAAATAAGTGTACACAGCATTTAAGTGATACGGCTGTCCTGATGCAGGTAAATAACATCTTATTTTACAAAAACTGATCAATACATAAAGAAGTAAAGTCATAGTAATTAATTCCAAAATCCAATTACTCATCTCTGAATTGTCATGGTCCTACAAATTATAATATAAAATTTATTACTATGTATATTTGCAAACCTAAAACTAAATATAACTGGTGTGCTTCCTTGTTGCAACTACATATTGTCTACTTATCTGCATAGACATTAGATGCCACTTACACACCTCACTGGAAGGCCATCCAAGCCTCTTAGAGCTGTCTACATTTACTTCTGTGAGTATATTTATATTATAAACATAACTTTATAACTTACTCATTTGTATTCTGCTGGCTATTTACTTGTACACTAATTGTGTAGAAAAGCAGTCATAACAAATTCTGATAGTTTACATTCAATGGTATGAAAAGTCAGTAAGAAACTACAGATAACCCCTGAAATGCATAAACCATTCTCAGTTTGTTTCAGCAAGCTGTCAGTATGAGTGCTGCCTCAGGTAAATGGGACAGTTTGGGTTTCTGCCTATGAAAGACCATATACTGTTGGACAGCTCTGGCAGAGGAAAGTGTCTTATGCTAAATATAAACTAATGTGAGCCAACTGAAAACTTAAAAATGAGGAACTTATGGGAAAGACCAATTTTTAAACTTTTTTTCACAGCTGGACTTTGCTGGAGATGTGCTTGTAAGGAAACCGTGGCTTTGGTTCTGATGGGCACACTCAAAGACCATTTTTTAATATTAAGGATAACACATTTTAATAGTTGGGCTGATCTCAGCAGTCCCTAGCTCCCCCTCAGTCACCCCAGTCCCCAGATCCCCCATCCCTAGTTATGCCAGGATGCTGACTGTAACTACACTGGGGAGCCAATCCTGGCTTAAAATAGCCCAGAATCAGCAGCTCTCTGGCAGCAGCATCAGCACTTCTACCTGCCAGCAGATCTGAGGGAGCAGTGCCTGGCTGCAAGCTGCACCTTCTGCCGCTAAAAACCATTTGTCAGTAAACAACAGGAGAGCCCACAGATGAGAAAAACAATTCTTCCAATGCAGGCACCCCATAATACCTAAGGGGTTGTACCACTGTGAGCATGTCACCCTGCTCAGAAAGCCCTTCATGCCTCCACATTCTGTGACTGTGGTCACCTTGCTATAAACACCCCAGAAAAAGGGGTTGCCAAAGAGTGTTTGTGCTGCATACAGCCACTCAAGTACTGAGCCTACTCTGAGCCCACAGGGCCCCTTGGGGAACATTAATCTTAGATGAAAACTCCAAAGAGGCACACCTTGCTTCCTGCACTGCACACAGAGCTCCATCACTATCTGTGCCATTGAAGCTGTTTCCAAACAGAAATGAGGATGAACACCTGTGAGGGAACTGGCTGACACTCATCTTTCATACCTGCCAGGCTCCACTGCAGCAGAGAGCAAGCACCAGGCTAAACTTCTCCAAAACACTCAAAATGAAAGGCCATGATCCCATGAACACACATCGCTGCCTTTGTGCAAAAGCTTCAGAAAACACTTTTTCTGCAAGAGCTTCAGAAAACACTTTTGTGCACAACCTCCAGAAAACAGCTTTTTAGAGCTGTATAACACAGATAAGCTTGTTAGACTGCAACGAACACAGCAAAAATGCTGTTTATTGAGAGAATGTGCAATGTTTGTACTTAAATACATCAGTACCTCCTAAATTCTGACAATAAATAATTTGTCCTGCAATTATGGAGACATTAAGAATAATATCTTAAATATATTTGGGGGGACACCATGGAAAAGGAACAGAAAGGGGGAAATTAATCAAAAAGTTACAGTGTAAGGTCTAAGCACATAAAATGCTTAAATATACAACTAGGCCCAATTCTAAAGTGGTTATGGGGACTTGATTTCCACATTTTAGGGTAAGATGGACAGTTGCAGACAGGCTGATACTAAAATAAATTTGATTTGCCATGAAACTTGCAAAAATAAGTCATATTTGAGAAAAAATTGGGAGTATACAGGCAATGTTATGCACCTGGTCACAGTATATAAACAGGTCAGGAAGCTGACCTGTTTATAGATTTTAATTCTTTTAAGTGTACATTACCAATTAAAAACCCAAAACAAACAAACAAAAATAAACAAAACAAAAAGAAACACAAAAAAAAAAGCCACTGCAAAAAATAACCACCTACCACCCTGTACATCACCCACGAGAAAATGATGAGATGTGGACAAAACAAGGAAATGTTGAACTACACATTGATCTTATTCTCTAATTCCCAGGGGATGGCTACCCAATGAAAATAAGTCTCCCAAACACATTTAAATAAATAAATAAATGTTTAATTTCTTTTAATTAAACTTTTAATTTACCTCCTTTATTAACTCATCAGGATGATTGAACACATGCAATACTTGACTTCCTGTGGTTTTTTAGGCAGACTTACTTTTCTTACACTTTTTTAACTGAGGAAGTGAGTTTTATGCACTCTGTTACTTCCTCTTTTTCCCCCAAACCTGCCTTTAGACCCTTTGTCCAATTTCAACTGTTCTGTATGTTTTGTAAGCTGTCAATGGCTAAGGATAACCAAGCTCAGTGCTACTGGAGAGGAAGACATGAACAGCTCCAGCACTACCACTGCTGTTTGGCCAATTTATTCCAACCAAGTATAACCTTTGCCCAGCAAAAATCTCTGACAATAAGGATAAAAGAGCTGAAACACACAAATACAAACATGCTAAAAAGGACAAATAATAAATTCAGAGAAAACTGGGTTTTGCAGTTCTGCTGCTCACAATAAATGTTTTTACAACAGAACAGTTAACTTTGTCTCCAACAAGAATACAAACTCCCATCAAGTTCCAGAATTGTATTATGTAGTGGTTTTTATTAGCTCTTCTCTGGCATACTGAAGTTTCACAGAAGATATTTCAGCACATATTTTGAAAGCTCTAGAGCCTTCAAGTGAAGTTTCCCATGCTGTCATAGGCAATTATCTGTCATACTCTGCAATGTTTTTAGATTGAGATTTCTTCTCACTCCTGTATTTACTCCACTTTTTCCAATTCCAAGCAATGAAACAGTTTCTATTGACTAAAATAAATTAATAAACCCGAAAAGATACATGCCAGTCCATACTTGAAAAAAAACACATCTGACAACCACAAGTGGTTATACCTCCCCCCTTTTTATGCCTTCCCTTTTTTATTTTTAATTAAGTGGTTAGAAAACACAGAAGTGTTGAAGGTGTTTTGACAAGCAAAAGCAAAGCTTTCCTTATTAAC